>NC_068455.1:12352409-12677409 GCF_023373465.1 Oncorhynchus keta | reverse complement strand
GGACGGGAGAGGTACAGACAGTATCAGAGAGGTACAGACAGTACCAGAGAGGTACAGCCAGGATGGGAGAGGTACAGACAGGATCAAAGAGGTACAGACAGGACGGGAGAGGTACAGACAGTACCAGAGAGGTAAAGACAGGACCGGAGAGGTACAGCCAGGACCGGAGAGGTACAGCCAGGATGGGAGAGGTTCAGACAGTACCAGAGAGGTACAGACAGGACTAGAGAGGTACAGACAGGATCAAAGAGGTACAGACAGGACGGGAGAGGTACAGACAGGACCAGAGAGGTACAGACAGGACCAAAGAGGTACAGACAGGACCGGAAGGGTATAGACAGGACTGGAAAGGTACAGACAGGATGGGAGAGGTACAGACAGGATGGGAGAGGTACAGACAGGATGGGAGAGGTACAGACAGGATGGGAGAGGTACAGACAGGACCGGAGAGGTACAGACAGGACCAGAGAGGTACAGACAGGACCAGAGAGGTACAGACAGGACCGGAGAGGTACAGATAGGACGGGAGAGGTACAGACAGAAGGGGAGAGGTACAGACAGGACGGGAGAGGTACAGACAGGAGGGGAGAGGTACAGACAGGATGGGAGAGGTACAGACAGGAGGGGAGAGGTACAGACAGGAGGGGAGAGGTACAGACAGGAGGGGAGGGTACAGACAGGAGGGGAGAGGTACAGACAGGACCGGAGAGGTACAGACAGGACCAGAGAGGTACACGGAGGACCAGAGAGGTACAGACACAGGACCAGAGAGGTTAGTAAGTGGGAATGTACTTGAAAAGTGAAATGATCTAACTAGAAATAAATTATCGCCCATTATCATTGTGGTCTCTCTGTCTGTCAAATTGCATACAATATGAGTTTGTTGATGAACCATTTATAAGAACCCAAGGTCAGTGAGAAGTTTTCCTACAGAGTAATTGAGACATTAGTTTCTCTCTGAGTCCCAAATGTCACCTGACCGCAATATGCAGTAGTGCACTACTTTTGACCAGAGCCCTATGGGCCCATGTTTAAGAGTAGTGCACTATATTGGGAATAGTGGGCCAAACATAGTGAGTGGTAGGCCCAGTGGGGGCTATATTAATACCCTGGTGTTGTTAAGTCTGGACAGTAAGGCCAAGGGTCAATTCATCCTTGGCCATGGGACCAGTACTCCTTTTGCCCACAACACGGATCTGAGCACAACCCTCAACACGGATCAGAACACAACCCTGTCACACCTTATCATCCAACCCCTCTTTATAGTTTCAGTAGCCGGCTACTAAACATTTCCACTGTAATAATCACACAGAAAACCACAGGGTTGCTGCCTACTGGACATAGTTAGAGACTCTGTTTGGGGAAAGTGTCATCTTGGAACCCAGAACCAAATCTCTGTTTGGGGAAAGTGTCATCTTGGAACCCAGAACCAAATCTCTGTTTGGGGAAAGTGTCATCTTGGAACCCAGAACCAAATCTCTGTTTGGGGAAGGTGTCATCTTGGAACCCAGAACCAAATCTTGCGTGGATTGGCCAGCTACTCAATTTGACATTTATGTTAAGAGTCTTGTCACACAAGACTAAGGAATGAGTTTGCTAAAGAAGAATGGCTTTTAATAATGTAATAATATATACCATTTAGCAGATGCTTTTATCCAAAGTGACTTACAGCATACGTGCATACAGGCATTTGGTGAATGTAGCAGGGTTTGTGATGAGAATGATGTTCATTGGCTACAGCTCAGTGTTCAACACCATAGTCCCCTCCAAGCTCATCACCCTGCTTGGGACCCTGGGACTGACACCCTCCTTCTGCAACTGGATCCTGAACTTCCTGACGGACAGACCCCAGGTGGTGAGGGTAGGCAACAACACCTCCGCCACGCTGACCCTCAGGGGTGTGTGCTTAGTCCCCTCCTGTACTCCCTGTTCACCAACAACTGAGTGGCCGCGCACGACTCCAACACTGATGACACGATGTTGGTAGGCCTGATCACTGACGGCAATAAGAAAGCTTACAGGGAGGTCAGAGACATTGTTTATTTCTAGGACAACAACCTCTCCCTCAATGTCAGTAAGACCAAGGAGTTGATCATGGACTACAGGTGAAAGAGGGGAGAGCACGCCCTTATCCACATCGACGGGGTTGTAGTGGAGCGGGTTGAGAGCTTCAAGTTCCTTGGCGTCAACATCACTAAGATCTTAACATGGTCCACACACACCCACACAGTCGTGAAGAGGGCACGGCAGCGCCACTTCCCCATCAGGAGGCAGAAAATAATGGGCATGGGCCTCATATCCTCAAAAGCAGCTTGACTGGCTGCATCACAGCTTGGTATGGCAAATGCACCACACTTGACTGCAAAGCACTACAGAGGATGGTGCGGACAGCCCAGTACATCACATGGGCCGAGCTTCCTGCCATCCAGGACCTCTATATCAGGCGGTGTCAGATGAAGGCCCTAAAAACTCTGCTACCGTCTGGAAAATGGTACCGGAGCATCGGCTCTTGGATCAACAGGCTCCATGACAGCTTCTACCCCCAAGCCATAAGACTGCTAAATAACCAGACTGTTAGATAGTCAATTAATGGTACCCAAACAATCTGCACTGACTCTATCTTGCACTGACCGTACGTACGCACACTCAGTAGACTATACACTGAGTGTGCCAAGCATTAGGAACACTTTCTTACTGAAGAGTTGCACCCCCCCACATTGATCTGGTACTCAATGTATATAGCTCCACATTGATCTGGTACTCAATGTATATAGCTCCACATTGATCTGGTACTCAATGTATATAGCTCCACATTGATCTGGTACTCAATGTATATAGCTCCACATTGATCTGGTACTCAATGTATATAGCTCCACATTGAATTGGTACTCAATGTATATAGCTCCACATGTATGTGCTACTGGTACTCCCTGTATATAGCTCCACATTGATCTGGTACTCAAGGTATACAGCTCCACGTTGATGTGGTACTCTCTGTATATAGCTCCACGTTGATCTGGTACTCTCTGTATATAGCTCCACATTGATGTGGTACTGGTACTCTCTGTATATAGCTCCACATTTATGTGGTACTGGTACTCTCTGTATACAGCTCCACATTGATCTGGTACTCTCTGTATATAGCTCCACATTGATCTGGTACTCAATGTATATAGCTCCACATTGATCTGGTACTCAATGTATATAGCTCCACATTGATCTGGTACTCAAGGTATACAGCTCCACGTTGATGTGGTACTGGTACTCTCTGTATATACCTCCACATTGATCTGGTACTCCCTGTATATAGCTCCACATTGATCTGGTACTCAATGTATATAGCTCCACATTGATCTGGTACTGGTACTGGTACTTCCTGTATATATCTCCACATTGATCTGGTACTGGTACTCCCTGTATATAGCTCCACATTGATCTGGTACTGGTACTCCCTGTATATAGCTCCACATTGATCTGGTACTCCCTGTATATAGCTCCACATTGATCTGGTACTCGTACTCCCTGTATATAGCTCCACATTGATCTGGTACTGGTACTCCCTGTATGTAGCTCCACATTGATCTGGTACTGGTACTCCCTGTATATAGCGCCACATTGATCTGGTACTGGAACTCCCTGTATATAGCTCCACATTGATCTGGTACTCCCTGTATATAGCTCCACATTGATCTGGTACTCAATGTATATAGCTCCACATTGATCTGGTACTGGTACTGGTACTTCCTGTATATATCTCCACATTGATCTGGTACTGGTACTCCCTGTATATAGCTCCACATTGATCTGGTACTGGTACTCCCTGTATATAGCTCCACATTGATCTGGTACTCCCTGTATATAGCTCCACATTGATCTGGTACTCGTACTCCCTGTATATAGCTCCACATTGATCTGGTACTGGTACTCCCTGTATGTAGCTCCACATTGATCTGGTACTGGTACTCCCTGTATATAGCGCCACATTGATCTGGTACTGGAACTCCCTGTATATAGCTCCACATTGATCTGGTACTCCCTGTATATAGCGCCACATTGATCTGGTACTGGTACTCCCTGTATATAGCTCCACATTGATCTGGTACTTCCTGTATATATCTCCACATTGATCTGGTACTGGTACTCCTGTATATAGCTCCACATTGATCTGGTACTGGTACTCCCTGTATATAGCTCCACATTGATCTGGTATGGGTACTCCCTGTATATAGCTCCACATTGATCTGGTACTCCTGTATACAGCTCCACATTGATCTGGTACTGGTACTCCCTGTATATAGCTCCACATTTATCTGGTACTGGTACTCCCTGTATATAGCTCCACATTGATCTGGTACTCCTGTATATAGCTCCACATTGATCTGGTACTCAATGTATATAGCTCCACATTGATCTGGTACTGGTACTGGTACTTCCTGTATATATCTCTACATTGATCTGGTACTGGTACTCCCTGTATATAGCTCCACATTGATCTGGTACTGGTACTCCCTGTATATAGCTCCACATTGATCTGGTACTCCCTGTATATAGCTCCACATTGATCTGGTACTCGTACTCCCTGTATATAGCTCCACATTGATCTGGTACTGGTACTCCCTGTATGTAGCTCCACATTGATCTGGTACTGGTACTCCCTGTATATAGCGCCACATTGATCTGGTACTGGAACTCCCTGTATATAGCTCCACATTGATCTGGTACTCCCTGTATATAGCGCCACATTGATCTGGTACTGGTACTCCCTGTATATAGCTCCACATTGATCTGGTACTGGTACTTCCTGTATATATCTCCACATTGATCTGGTACTGGTACTCCCTGTATATAGCTCCACATTGATCTGGTACTGGTACTCCCTGTATATAGCTCCACATTGATCTGGTATGGGTACTCCCTGTATATAGCTCCACATTGATCTGGTACTCCCTGTATACAGCTCCACATTGATCTGGTACTGGTACTCCCTGTATATAGCTCCACATTTATCTGGTACTGGTACTCCCTGTATATAGCTCCACATTGATCTGGTACTCCCTGTATATAGCTCCACATTGATCTGGTACTCCCTGTATATAGCTCCACATTGATCTGGTACTCCCTGTATATAGCTCCACATTGATCTGGTACTCCCTGTATACAGCTCCACATTGATCTGGTACTGGTACTCCCTGTATATAGCTCCACATTGATCTGGTACTGGTACTCCCTGTATATAGCTCCACATTGATCTGGTACTCCCTGTATATAGCTCCACATTGATCTGGTACTCTCTGTATATAGCTCCACATTGATCTGGTACTCCCTGTATATAGCTCCACATTGATCTGGTATTGGTACTCCCTTTATATAGCTCCACATTGATCTGGTACTGGTACTTCCTGTATATATCTCCACATTGATCTGGTACTGGTACTCCCTGTATATAGCTCCACATTGATCTGGTACTGGTACTCCCTGTATATAGCTCCACATTGATCTGGTACGGGTACTCCCTGTATATAGCTCCACATTGATCTGGTACTCCCTGTATACAGCTCCACATTGATCTGGTACTGGTACTCCCTGTATATAGCTCCACATTGATCTGGTACTGGTACTCCCTGTATATAGCTCCACATTGATCTGGTACTCCCTATATATAGCTCCACATTGATCTGGTACTCTCTGTATATAGCTCCACATTGATCTGGTACTCCCTGTATATAGCTCCACATTGATCTGGTACTCCCTGTATATAGCTCCACATTGATCTGGTACTCTCTGTATATAGCTCCACATTGATCTGGTACTGGTACTCCCTGTATATAGCTCCACATTGATCTGGTACTGGTACTCCCTGTATATAGCTCCACATTGATCTGGTACTGGTACTCCCTGTATATAGCTCCACATTGATCTGGTACTCCCTGTATATAGCTCCACATTGATCTGGTACTGGTACTCCCTGTATATAGCTCCACATTGATCTGGTACTGGTACTCCCTGTATATAGCACCACATTGATCTGGTACTGGTACTCCCTGTATATAGCTCCACATTGATCTGGTACTCTCTGTATATAGCTCCACATTGATCTGGTACTCCCTGTATATAGCTCCACATTGATCTGGTACTGGTACTCCCTGTATATAGCTCCACATTGATCTGGTACTGGTACTCCCTGTATATAGCTCCACATTGATCTGGTACTGGTACTCCCTGTATATAGCTCCACATTGATCTGGTACTCCCTGTATATAGCTCCACATTGATCTGGTACTGGTACTCCCTGTATATAGCTCCACATTGATCTGGTACTGGTACTCCCTGTATATAGCACCACATTGATCTGGTACTGGTACTCCCTGTATATAGCTCCACATTGATCTGGTACTCTCTGTATATAGCTCCACATTGATCTGGTACTGGTACTCCCTGTATATAGCTCCACATTGATCTGGTACTGGTACTCCCTGTATATAGCTCCACATTGATCTGGTACTGGTACTCCCTGTATATAGCTCCACATTGATCTGGTACTGGTACTCCCTGTATATAGCTCCACATTGATCTGGTACTGGTACTCCCTGTATATAGCTCCACATTGATCTGGTACTGGTACTCCCTGTATATAGCGCCACATTGATCTGGTACTGGTACTCCCTGTATATAGCGCCACATTGATCTGGTACTCCCTGTATATAGCTCCACATTGATCTGGTACTCCCTGTATATAGCTCCACATTGATCTGGTACTGGTACTCCCTGTATATAGCTCCACATTGATCTGCTACTGGTACTCCCTGTATATAGCTCCACATTGATCTGCTACTGGTACTCCCTGTATATAGCTCCACATTGATCTGCTACTGGTACTCCCTGTATATAGCTCCACATTGATCTGGTACTGGTACTCCCTGTATATAGCACCACATTGATCTGGTACTGGTACTCCCTGTATATAGCTCCACATTGATCTGGTACTCTCTGTATATAGCTCCACATTGATCTGGTACTGGTACTCCCTGTATATAGCTCCACATTGATCTGGTACTGGTACTCCCTGTATATAGCTCCACATTGATCTGGTACTGGTACTCCCTGTATATAGCTCCACATTGATCTGGTACTCTCTGTATATAGCTCCACATTGATCTGGTACTGGTACTCCCTGTATATAGCTCCACATTGATCTGGTACTGGTACTCCCTGTATATAGCTCCACATTGATCTGGTACTGGTACTCCCTGTATATAGCACCACATTGATCTGGTACTGGTACTCCCTGTATACAGCTCCACATTGATCTGGTACTGGTACTCCCTGTATATAGCTCCTCATTGATCTGGTACTTGTACTCCCTGTATATAGCTCCACATTGATCTGGTACTGGTACTCCCTGTATATAGCGCCACATTGATCTGGTACTTGTACTCCCTGTATATAGCGCCACATTGATCTGGTACTGGTACTCCCTGTATATAGCGCCACATGGTCCTTCTGTAGCTCAGTTGGTAGAGCATGGCGCTTGTAACGCCAGGGTAGTGGGTTCGATTCCCGGGACCACCCATACGTAGAATGTATGCACACATGACTGTAAGTCGCTTTGGATAAAAGCGTCTGCTAAATGGCATATATTATATATTATATTATCTGGTACTTGTACTCCCTGTATATAGCGCCACATTGATCTGGTACTGGTACTCCCTGTATATAGCTCCACATTGATCTGGTACTCCCTGTATATAGCTCCACATTGATCTGGTACTGGTACTCCCTGTATATCGTTCCACATTGATCTGGTACTCCCTGTATATAGCTCCACATTGATCTGGTACTCTCTGTATATAGCTCCACATTGATCTGGTACTCCCTGTATATAGCTCCACATTGATCTGGTACTGGTACTCCCTGTATATAGCTCCACATTGACCTGGTAATGGTACTCCCTGTATATAGCTCCACATTGATCTGGTACTCCCTGTATATAGCTCCACATTGATCTGGTACTGGTACTCCCTGTATATAGCTCCACATTGATCTGGTACTGGTACTCCCTGTATATAGCTCCACATTGATCTGGTACTCTCTGTATATAGCTCCACATTGATCTGGTACTGGTACTCCCTGTATATAGCTCCACATTGATCTGGTACTGGTACTCCCTGTATATAGCTCCACATTGATCTGGTACTGGTACTCCCTGTATATAGCTCCACATTGATCTGGTACTGGTACTCCCTGTATATAGCTCCACATTGATCTGGTACTGGTACTCCCTGTATATAGCGCCACATTGATCTGGTACTTGTACTCCCTGTATATAGCGCCACATTGATCTGGTACTGGTACTCCCTGTATATAGCTCCACATTGATCTGGTACTCCCTGTATATAGCTCCACATTGATCTGGTACTGGTACTCCCTGTATATCGTTCCACATTGATCTGGTACTCCCTGTATATAGCTCCACATTGATCTGGTACTCTCTGTATATAGCTCCACATTGATCTGGTACTCCCTGTATATAGCTCCACATTGATCTGGTACTGGTACGCCCTGTATATAGCTCCACATTGATCTGGTACTGGTACTCCCTGTATATAGCTCCACATTGATCTGGTACTGGTACTCCCTGTATATAGCTCCACATTGATCTGGTACTGGTACTCCCTGTATATAGCTCCACATTGATCTGGTACTGGTACTCCCTGTATATAGCGCCACATTGATCTGGTACTGGTACTCCCTGTATATAGCGCCACATTGATCTGGTACTCCCTGTATATAGCTCCACATTGATCTGGTACTCCCTGTATATAGCTCCACATTGATCTGGTACTGGTACTCCCTGTATATAGCTCCACATTGATCTGCTACTGGTACTCCCTGTATATAGCTCCACATTGATCTGCTACTGGTACTCCCTGTATATAGCTCCACATTGATCTGCTACTGGTACTCCCTGTATATAGCTCCACATTGATCTGGTACTGGCACTCCCTGTATATAGCTCCACATTGATCTGGTACTGGTACTCCCTGTATATAGCTCCACATTGATCTGGTACTGGTACTCCCTGTATATAGCTCCACATTGATCTGGTACTCCCTGTATATAGCTCCACATTTATCTGGCACTGGTACTCCCTGTATATAGCTCCACATTGATCTGGTACTGGTACTCCCTGTATATAGCTCCACATTGATCTGGTACTCCCTGTATGTAGCTCCACATTGATCTGGTACTGGTACTCCCTGTATATAGCTCCACATTGATCTGGTACTGGTACTCCCTGTATATAGCTCCACATTGATCTGGTACTCCCTGTATATAGCGCCACATTGATCTGGTACTGGTACTCCCTGTATATAGCTCCACATTGATCTGGTACTGGTACTTCCTGTATATATCTCCACATTGATCTGGTACTGGTACTCCCTGTATATAGCTCCACATTGATCTGGTACTGGTACTCCCTGTATATAGCTCCACATTGATCTGGTATGGGTACTCCCTGTATATAGCTCCACATTGATCTGGTACTGGTACTCCCTGTATATAGCTCCACATTGATCTGGTACTGGTACTCCCTGTATATAGCTCCACATTGATCTGGTACTCCCTGTATATAGCTCCACATTGATCTGGCACTGGTACTCCCTGTATATAGCTCCACATTGATCTGGTACTGGTACTCCCTGTATATAGCTCCACATTGATCTGGTACTCCCTGTATATAGCTCCACATTGATCTGGTACTGGTACTCCCTGTATATCGCTCCACATTGATCTGGTACTCCCTGTATATAGCTCCACATTGATCTGGTACTGGTACTCTCTGTATATAGCTCCACGTTGATCTGGTACTGGTACTCCCTGTATATAGCTCCACATTGATCTGGTACTCCCTGTATATAGCTCCACATTGATCTGGTGCTCCCTGTATTCAGCTCAATTCTTGTGTGTTGTATTTTATTACTATTTGTAGCCCTTTCCTGTAGTCAAATTACCTCGTGGACTCATGGGTGGAATGTATATTTTTCATAATTTCATAAATAGTCAACATTATTTGAAAAAAAAAACTCAGAAAATCTGGTGTTTCTATGTCAAACCGTTTTGCTATATTTCAGTCTTCTGTGATGTATATAAAGTGTAATATTGGGATGCAAACTAAAAATTGACTATATTTCAACTCTATATCTGACATGATACAGGTGCCTTCTTTTTTAAAGCCCATAACCATGTGTGTGAGGTGTATACTCTTGTTTCAAAGTAGATTTGTTAAAAACTACCAAGAAACACTCTGTGTGACCCTGATTTAGCCCACTGCAGTAAAAAGTTAAACTGTGCGTCCTTGGGAAGGCCTTGTAAGAAAGCATTGATGGTAAGGTCTACACCTGTTGTAGTCAAATTGTATTTTATTTGTGTTGCGTCATGGTCATCAATCTCCAGTTACTTCCTAAGTGACTCATTTAGCTGTGGAATAATGTACCAAGCCAGCCAGTACATCACGTTTGTCTGACTGATAGACTTATAGGTCTGCCCTCATAATCTTCATGTTTCCTTGACACTGTTGTTTTTCTGACGTCCTTCTAGGCATCAGATGATACACATATTATGTTCATAAACACCATACGCAACAACGATTTGGATGTCGTCACAAGGAACTACATCAACATCACGTTCGTCTGCCGTTACCCGATAAACTACATGGTCCAGCAGCCCAATGGGGAAAACATGATCAGAGTGGATGTCAAGTAAGATATCTAGCTAAGGTTGAGAAAAAAAATCACATTTGGTAATAGATTTACATTACGAGTTCACTAACACATAATTTATGATTGTTCACACAGTCTCAATTGACCAAAGCATCTTATCTAAAAGAGGACGTTTATGTTCTATATGATGCTCCATATATATATGGTGATCCAACCACCTTTAAGATCTCTGTTGGACGATTCTAATGTCCACTTAAGTCAAATTTTTCACTTAAGTCATTTGTGTCAAAAATGTGACTTTAGTGGGAATTAGGATTCTCCCTCTAACTGTAACTCGAGCACTGCACCTATACATCTATACTATTCTCTCCAGGACCATCACTCTGAACACAGAAGATGGGAACTTCTCTGTGTCCATGCTGCTTTATAAAGACGAAGACTTTGAGGACAAGTGGACCACTGTGCCCTCCCTGACCCTGGACGACAACATCTACGTTAAAGTGTTGATGGTAAAGATCACCATGTGATTATCTTTCTGTTTCATTCAGTGTCATGTACTGTATCTGTTATCTGTTGCATATTGCAACCACACTCTGTAACCATCAGACGGTCTTCTTAGGCATGGTGTTGTTGAAATATGAAATCAGAGCTGATCATGTAAAGATAACTAGCCTAACTAAATATCTGGTGGTTACTGGAAGTACCAACAAATGTGGTACCGAATTTGAATGATTCATAACAGACCCTATAATCTGTAGAAGCTTACTGTGTCTGAGCCGTTTGTGCTTCTTGCTGGATAAAGATAAGCACCTTTTAGTGAATGTTGAGCTGAATGACCAGTCTTTGGCCCTGACCATAGACAGTGCATGCGTTCCAAATGGCATCCTATTCCCTATATAGTGCATGACTTTTGACCAGGGCACATTGGGCACTACATAGGGAATAGGGTACCATTTGGGATATAACCCCAGTCTTTGGCCCTGACCATACACATGCAGTACTTGTCAAGTAGGGCGTCGCCGGCAGGTAGCTTAGTGGTTACGAGACTTTGGGCTAGTAACCAAATGGTCGCTGGTTCGAATCCCCGAGCAGCCTAGCTGAAAATCTGTTGTTGTGCCTTTGAGCAAGGAACTTAACCCTAATTTCTCCTGTAAGTCACTCTGGATAAGAGCGTCTACTAAATTACTCAAATGTAAAATGAATATTATATTGACACTAGACCTTGTGGGCAGCTAATCAACTACTCAGTCTGTGACAGACTAAACAGTAATGTGAGTGCTGCTCCTCTTGATCCTCTCTACTCTCTGTTGTTATCACTGTTCTGACCCCCTGCCTCTGTTGTTATTACAGGCTGTTATCACTGCTCTGATCCCCTGCCTCTATCACTGTTCTGACCCCCTGCCTCTCTGTTGCTATCACTCTTCTGACCCCCTGCCTCTCTGTTGTTATCACAGGCTGTTATCACTTCTCTGACCCCCTGCCTCTCTGTTGTTATCACTGTTCTGACCCCCTGCCTCTCTGTTGTTATTACAGGCTGTTATCACTTCTCTGACCCCCTGCCTCTCTGTTGTTATCACTTCTCTGACCCCCTGCCTCTCTGTTGTTATTACAGGCTGTTATCACCTCTCTGACCCCCTGCCTCTCTGTTGTTATCACCTCTCTGACCCCCTGCCTCTCTGTTGTTATCACTGTTCTGACCCCCTGCCTCTCTGTTGTTATTACAGGCTGTTATCACTTCTCTGACCCCGTGCCTCTCTGTTGTTATCACTGTTCTGACCCCTGCCTCTCCGTTGTTATTACAGGCTGTTATCACTGCTCTGACCCCCTGCCTCTATCACTTCTCTGACCCCCTGCCTCTATCACTGCTCTGACCACCTGCCTCTATCACTGCTCTGACCTCCTGCCTCTATCACAGCTCTGACCCCCTGCCTCTATCACTGTTCTGACCCCCTGCCTCTCTTTTGTTATCACAGGCTGTTATCACTGTTCTGACCCCCTGCCTCTCTGTTGTTATCACAGGCTGTTATCACTGTTCTGACCCCCTGCCTCTCTGTTGTTATCACAGGCTGGTATCACTGTTCTGACCCCCTGCCTCTCTGTTGTTATCACTGTTCTGACCCCCTGCCTCTCTGTTGTTATCACTGTTCTGACCCCTGCCTCTGCTGTTATCACAGTCTGCTATCACTTCTCTGACCCCCTGCCTCTGCTGTTATCACAGTCTGCTATCACTGTTCTGACCCCCTGTCTCTATCACTGCTCTGACCCCCTGCCTCTATCACTACTCTGACCCCCTGCCTCTATCACTGCTCTGCATACTAACTACAACTTGGACTCTAGTTCTCTCGCTCTCTATTTCTCCCCACAGTATCTCTATCCTCACTCAATGCAATTCAATGCAAAGGGCTTTATTGGCATGGGAAACATGTTTATATTGCCAAAGGAAGTGAAATAGATAATAAACGGATGAAATTATCAGAAATGAACAGTAAACCTTACACTCACAAAATGTTCAAAAGAATAGAGACATTTCAAATGCTATGGCCATGTACAGTGTTTTAACAAACAAATAGTTGAAGTATAAACGGGGGCAGACATTTTGATCAAGAGAGACCTTAAGAAAATATGTACATTTTCTCTAACACTAAGCATACAAATATGTATTTTACACTTATAAGGAAGGTGAAATCGTACACTTTTGTTATTTTATCATTTGATTGTGCTGTATTTAGAAAGCATATCAGTCATTTCCAACTTATTCATACAGTTTTGTTGAATAAGAAATCCATCACGTTTTCATATTTGTAGCATATTTGTACTGTGTACTTGTGCTTGTGTCCTTAAAAGTGACAACACCTCAGCAATGTATAACTATTTTTTACCAGAAAGGTGAGATTTTAACCTTTCTTTGAGTATGCCGCGTTACTAGTTATTGTTTATGGCCCTCTCATGATAAAGAATTACTTTTGGGGATTACGTAGATGACATTTAACTGGTATCCACCCATCTACACTGGATTTAACAATGAGGGATCATAGCCTTCACCTGGATTCGCCTGGTCAGTCTATGTCATGGAAAGAGTAGGTGTTCTTAATAAACCAATTACTGTAGTAGGCACATTTGGGTAGTCTTGACACAACATTTTGAACAGATATGCAATGGTTCATTGGATCAGTCTAAAACTTTGCACATACACTGCTGCCATCTAGTGCCTGGGCTGGAATAATACAATGTGGCCTTTCTCTTGCATTTCAAAGATGATGGTACAAAAAAATATGGATGTTTTTTTATTTGTATTATCTTTTACCAGATCTAATGTGTTATATTCTCCTACATTAATTTCACATTGCCGCAAACTTCAAAGTGTTTCCTTTCAAATGGTATCAAGAATGTGCATATCCTTGCTTCAGGTCCTGAGCGAAAATTGAAAAAAAAGGTTGGATCCTTTTGAATACTCAGTGTAGTTTGTATTTACAATGGTGTTTGTACTTCACTGGTTGCCCTTTTCATGTAGCAACAGCTCACACATCTTGCTACTGTGATGGCATGCTATGGTATTTCACCTAATATACAGTCGTGACCAAAAGTTGAGAATGACACAAATATTAATTTTCGCAAAGTCCGCTGCCTCAGTTTGTATGATGGCAATTTGCATATACTCCAGAATGTTATGAAGAGTGATCAGATGAATTGCAATTAATTGCAAAGTCCCTCTTTGCCATGCAAACTAACTGAATCCCCAAAAAACATTTCCACTGCATTTCAGCCCTGCCACAAAAGAACCTGCTGACATTATGTCAGTGATTCTCTCGTTAACATAGGTGTGAGTGTTGACGAGGACAAGGCTGGAGATCACTCTGTCATGCTGACGGAGTTCGAATAACAGACTGGAAGCTTCAAAATGAGGGTGGTGCTTGGAATCATTGTTCTTCCTCTGCCAACCATGGTTACCTGCAAGGAAGCACGTGCCATCATCATTAATTTGCACAAAACGGGCTTCACAGGCAAGGACATTGCTGCCAGTGAGATTGCACCTAAATTAACCATTTATCGGATCATCAAGAACTTCAAGGAGAGCTGTTCAATTGTTGTGAAGAAGGTTTCAGGTCGCCCAAGAAAGTCCAGCAAGCGCCAGGACCGTCTCCTAAAGTTGATTCAACTGCGGGATCGGGGCACCACCAGTACAGAGCTTGCTCAGGAATGGCAGCAGGTAGGTCTGAGTGCATCTGCACGCATAGTGAGGCGAAGACTTTTGGAGGATGGCCTGGTGTCAAGAAGGGCAGCAAAGAAGCCACTTCTCTCCAGGAAAAACATCAGGGACAGACTGATATTCTGAAAAGGTACAGGGATTGGACTGCTGAGGACTGGGGTAAAGTCATTTTCTCTGATGAATCCCCTTTCCGATTGTTTGGGGCATCCAGAGAAAAGCTTGTTTAGAGAAGACATGGTGAGCGCTACCATCAGTCCTGTGTCATGCTAACAGTAAAGCATCCTGAGACCATTCATGTGTGGGGTTGCTTCTCAGCCAAGGGAGTGGGCTCACTCACAATTTTGCCTAAGAACACAGCCATGAATAAAGAATGGTAGCAACATCTCCCAACCATCCAGGAACAGTTTGGTGATGAACAATGCCTTTTCCAGCATGATGGAGCACCTTGCCATAAGGCAAAAGTGATACTTAGTAGCTCGGGGAACAAACATTGATATTTTGGGCCCATTGTAACGGCGTTCTTCGTTTGTTGAAAGAGAGTCGGACCGAAATGCAGCGTGGTTGTTACTCATGTTCTTTAATGAATGAATCGCGATACATTAAATAACTTATACAAAACAAAACAACAAACGGAACGTGAAAACTAATTACAGCCTATCTGGTGAAACTACACAGAGACAGGAACAATCACCCACGAAATACACAGTGAACCCCGGCTACCTAAATACGGTTCCCAGTCAGAGACAACGAGAATCACCTGACTCTGATTGAGAACCGCCTCAGGCAGCCAAGCCTATGCAACACCCCTACTCAGCCGCAATCCCAATAACTACAAAACCCCAATACGAAATACCCCAAAATAAACCCATGTCACACCCTGGCCTGACCAAATATATAACGAAACACAAAACACTATGACCAAGGCGTTACACCCATGGCCAGGAAACTCCCCAGACCTTAATCCCATTGAGAACTTGTGGTCAATCCTCAAGCGGCGGGTGGACAAACAAAAACCCACAAATTCTGACAAACTCCAAGCATTGATTATGCAAGAATGGGCTGCCATCAGTCAGGATGTGGCCCAGAAGTTAATTGACTGCATGCCAGGGTGTATTGAATGGGCTGCCATCAGTCAGGATGTGACCCAGAAGTTAATTGACTTCATGCCAGGGCGGATTGCAGAGGCCTTGAAAAAGAAGGGTCAACACTGCAAATATTGACTCTTTGCATCAACTTCATGTAATTGTCAATAAAAGCCTTTGACACTTGTAAAATGCTTGTAATTGTACTTGTCAGATGTTACTATTCCATAGTAACATCTGACAAAAATATCTAAAGACACTGAAACAGCTAACTTGGTGGAAATTAATATTTCTGTCATTCTCTATACTTTTGGCCACAACTGTACATTTTATTTTTCAAATTCTTTGTGGGTCTGTGTAATCTGAGGGAAATATGTCTCTCTAATATGGTCGTACATTTGGCTAGGAGTGGACACATAGCCTGTCTTCTCTTGAGAGCCAGGTCTGCCTACATCGACCTCTCTCAATAAGGATATGCTCACTGAGTCTGTACATATTAAAATCCTTCCTTAATTTTGGGTCAGTCACGGTAGTCAGGTATTTTTCCACTGTGTATTCTCTGTTTAGGGACAAATAGCATTCCAGTTTGCTTTGTTTCTTGGTTAGTTCTTTCCAATGTGTCAAGTAATTATCTTGAAGTTTTCTCAGGATTTGGTTGGGTCTAATTATGTTGCTGTTCTAGGGCTCCGTGGGGTCTGTTTGTGTTTGTAAACAGAGCCCTAGGACCAGCTTGCTGATGGGAATCTTCTCCAGGTTCATCTCTCTGTAGGTGATGGCTTTGTTATGAAAGGTTTGGGAATACTTCTTTTTAGGTGGTTGTAGAATTTAACAGTTATTTTCTGGATTTTGATCATTAGCGGGTTTTGTCCTAATTCTGCTCTGCATGCATTTTTGGTGTTTTACTCTCTATCTGTTGTCCTGGTCAAAATATTGAATGACTGAGTCACCTCTTTGTGTGTGTGTGTGTGTCACTGACTGCAGTCCTGGTTTGTCTCGCTCTCACTTAGATACCGGCTCATCTTTTGCTGCGTGTGGAGAGATGCTGGGCTACCCCAACCAACGACCCGTATAGCAACATCCAGTACACTTTCATCAAGGACAGGTCTGTTCAAAGGGAAGTTAAACATTATATCACTGTGTATTATAAGCCCCTCTCACCACATCTCGCTTTATATTTCATTCTGTTTGATAGAATTCATAAATATGTTATGGAGGCCTATCTAAATGTACATTTTTGTAGTGTCACATTTTCAACCACACCAGCACACAGTCCTCTGGGAATGGTGTTGTTGAAATATGAAATAAGTGCTGCTGAATTGCTTAGACAAGAGACCTGGGGGTGACAACTTCAGACCCCCGTCACATGACCCTGTCTGAGGCCATATAGATTTCAGACCCCTGTCACGTGGACCAGGCCCTGTCTGATGCCACGTTCATGTCATGTCGGAAACCCCAACATTTCCGACTTGCTTACTTGTGGTAGAAAGATGATATCAGAGTTTCCCACTTGGGAAGTATCAGACGCAACCAATAGGAAGTTCTATGCGAATAACTTACGTTCATTTTAAATCTGAGGTCCCGAGTTTTTGACACGACGTGAACACTGCATCAGCCATATGCATTTCAGCTCAGCAACGGTGCATGTCATTGACATGTACTGTTAGCAACAGCAAGGCAAAGACTTGCACAAGGACTTTTGTTCACCACTTCTGAGGAGAAAACACTTTGGAGGATCTGTCTTGTCATTCCAAGAATACTAATGTTAATGTGTTTGCATTCCCATTATGAAAGACAGATATGTCACAATAGCAAAGTGCTCTGCTCTTACATTGGCATGTGTTCAATCAAAACAAGCGACTAGATCATAGTGGTCCTTCTGTAGCTCAGTTGGTAGAGCATGGCGCTTGTAACGCCAGGGTAGTGGGTTCGATTCCCGGGACCACCCATACATAGAATGTATGCACACATGACTGTAAGTCGCTTTGGATAAAAGCGTCTGCTAAATGGCATATATATATATATATATATACACCAGTTTATTTTGTACCAGATGTTGGAATAGTTTACTAGGAATTATAGGGAAATCCATTAAAATCCTGAGTTTTATTAACCAACACATTCTAAAATGTATGATATCTCATTCAACGGTTGCACATGCTGCCTCTGATACTGATACGATCCATTGCCTGCTTTGTCTGCCTGCTCTCTCTGTCTCTCTTTCTTTTTCTCTCTCTCTCCCTCTCTCTCTCTCTCTCTCTCTCTCTCTCTCTCTCTCTCTCTGGCTCTCTCTCTTTTTCTCTCTCTCTCTCTTTCTCTGTCTCTCTCTCTTTCTCTGGCTCTCTCTCTTTCTCTGGCTCTCTCTTTCTCTGGCTCTCTCTCTTTCTCTGGCTCTCTCTCTTTCTCTGGCTCTCTCTCTTATTCTGGCTCTCTCTCTTTCTCTGGCTCTCTCTTTCTCTGGCTCTCTCTCTTTCTCTGGCTCTCTCTTTTTCTGGCTCTCTTTTTCTGGCTCTCTCTCTCTTTCTGTCTCTCTCTCTTTCTCTGGCTCTCTCTCTTTCTCTGGCTCTCTCTCTTTTTCTGTCTCTCTCTCTTTTTCTGGCTCCCTCACTCTGACTCCCTCTCTCTCTGACTCCCTCTCTCTGGCTCTCTCTCTTTCTCTGGCTCTCTCTCGGTCTGTCTCAGCTGCCCCGTTTTGTCAAACGAACCGTTGACAGTGCTGAAGAATGGACAGGGGCCAGAGGCTATGTTCAGGATACAAATGTTCAAGTTCGTGGGCAGCTCTTACAAGGATGTGTTTCTCCACTGCAATGTTCAGATCTGTCACAACACACTTGGGGTCTGTCAGCCTGTGAGTGATCGCTCCCCCTTTCTTCATAACGATGATGCTCACTGGCTCATTTAAACCCTAGTTTTATAGCAAGGGCCTACTGCTGTCATAAAATAGACAACAAAACACACTTGTTTTATGTCTATTATTGCAATGAACTTTCATTTTGGAAAATGTAAAACAAATAGTAAATATGGTAATTAGACTGGGTAATAATATTATAATTAAACTATATATATTTGCTTGCTGTACCTTAATATGTCTCCCTAATTTATATCGTTGATTACTACCCTTCATTTAACAGAACTGTTCTGGTGAGGATAACAATGGGCGGATGAGAAGAGATGTCACTACGGCCCATACAGTATCTTATGGACCAATCAGGCGACGTCTGCCTGAGAGTGACCAACCCAGCCTGAGTAAGTCTCCCAATAAAGGCTCTTTATTTTCCATAAACAACATACTGTACAGTCGAGATAAAAATGTTGTATTAGAGTGAAACAGTGAGGTACACTACCGTTCAAAAGTTTAGGAGGACAAGTACATTAGAGTGTCTAGTTTGAGAAGCAGACGCCTCACAGGGTCTCAACTGGCTGTCATTAAAGGGTACCCGCAAAACACCTGTCTCAACATCAACAGTGAAGAGGTGACTCCGGTATGCTGGCCTTCCAGGCAGAGTTGCAAAGAAAAAGCCATATCTCAGACTGGCCAATAAAAATAAAAGATTAAGATGGGCAAAAGAACACAGACACTGGACAGAGGAACTCTGCCTAGAAGTCCAGCATCCCGGAGTCGCCTCTTCACTGTTGACGTTGAGACTGGTGTTTTGCGGGTACTATTTAATGAAGCTGCCAGTTGAGGACTTGTGAGGCATCTGTTTCTCAAACTAGACATGAATGTACTTGTCCCCTTGCTCAGTTGTGCACCGGGACCTCCCATTCCTCTTTCTATTCTGGTTAGAGACAGTTTGTGCTATTCTGTGAAGGGAGTCGTACAAAGCATTGTACGGGATGTTCAGTTTCTTGGCAATTTCTCACATGGAATAGCCTTAATTTGTCAGAACAAGAATAGACTGACGAGTTTCAGAAGAAAGGTCTTTGTTTCTGGCCATTTTGAGCCTGTAAACGAACCCACAAATGCTGATGCTCTAGATACTCAACTAGTCTAAAGAAGGCCAGTTTTATTGCTTCTTTAAATCAGCACAACAGTTTTCAGCTGTGCTAACATAATTGAAAAAGTGTTTTCTAATGATCAATTAGCCTTTTAAAATGGTAAACATGCCATAGGAACAGCGTGCCATTGGAAAACAGGAGTGATGGTTTCTGATAATGGGCCTATGTAGATTTTCCATAAAAAAATCTGCTGTTTACAGCGACAATAATCATTTGCAATATTAACAATGTCTACACTGTATTTCTGATCAATTTTATGTTATTTTAGTGGACAAAAATGTTTTGATTTTCTTTCAAAAACAAGGACATTTCTAAGTGACCCCAAACTTTTGATAGTGTATGTTGCAGCTAGAAATGCCATAATAGAGTCAACGTGATTTTTTATTCTACACGCCAGAGAGGCTTGTTTGTCCTTCATAACATATTTCTATCTGAACGTTCCAAAATGTTGTGTCCTGCTCAACACACCCCAGCTCATTTATGTTTTCCGTTTTAAAATGTTTTGCTAAGCGGTGCCCTACTGAATACGTCCCTGCATGTGTCTGACTGATCTCTTGCCCTGCAGACTCTGGAGGTGTGCCCTCGGTGGAGACCTTTGTCCTGGGAGGCCTACTTGTGTTCCTGCTTCTGTTCACTGGAGTGTTTGGGAGGCTGTGGCTGCGAACCAGGCGCTCCTACCCAACACAGGAGGCTCAGCTCACCTTGTCCAACATACACCATAACTCAGAGGTGGCCCGCTGATCTAACCCAGCAGTTCAAGCAATGAGAACTGATATGAACCGGTGCACGCAGACACATGCACACATAAACACAAATTACATTTCTGCATAAGGAAAGAGGAAAGTATGAATTGACTGTAGGTTGGGGTGTAAATAAAATCTCACTGTAGAAATTAGAGGGATTTTGAAGATGTAAATGAGAACATGTCTCTGCAAGGAGTTTTCTGTGTTGTTTTGTAGAGAAAAATAAAGGTATTTCTAATAGCTGTTTATGGCGTTTAATTGTAATATTTCGGACCTTTTCAAGACAACATATTTTTAGTGAGATGTAATATCGTGAGGTTATTCCCCATCTATTTCAGGCGCACGTCTCCAGCCAAACTTTTCTACATGATGACGTAATCAACTAGCGCCACTTGTAGCAGCTATCCAAAGATGAGCTAGTTTTGCTTTTTACAACACAGCGACTGGAGTCGAAAGACACGACGTGATTATTTGTAACTGTCTAACAGCTACAACATTGCCGAACTACTTAATTGTGTGTGGCTGGTGTTGTTGCCGAATATAAAGACAAGACTCATTTGCTGTTTCGTTTTTTTTCTTCTTTCTTACGGGTAAGCCAACTTTGCCAAGTAACAGTAACAGTAACCAGCTAATTTAGCGATCTAGCTATAGTACTCGTTTAGCTAGTTATCGTTAGTTAATTTTCAAACTCCTTTTCCCTGTAATTAAATCACATGGGTCTTTGTTAGCCGCTAGCTAGCAATGCTAATTTACGGTTAAAGTAGACTTACAGATGGGAGCTGGCGGGTGTTGCTAGTCTAGACATCGTTATTTTCTATTTGAAGCCGCTAAGCCAGACATACCACTTGCCATGCAGTGGCATGCTTGGCTGGCTATAATTTTAACTGCATCATTGTGATCATCTAGCCAATTGGCTTGCTACCATGTTTAATTACATATTTGTTAGCAATAGAACCACAGTAGCTCTCAAACTCGAGGCAGCATTCTGCGTTCTCCTACAGTTCTCAGCGATTAGCTTCGCCCACGAATGGCTAATAATGTGTACAGTACAGTCTCGATGCTGTGTTTTAACGTTTAGAAACGTCAATAGTCATGGCTTTCATCACCGATAAGGAATCCTTCAAATAAAACAGATACAATTTCTGTAGCAGTAATGCACAGATCCATACAGCTGTAGGGTGGACTTCCTGAGTTACTTTTACACACAAGTGTTCAGAGTAGGCTAATTAGCACAGGTGATGTGATGTCTTCTGTCTGTTTTCTGTATATAAGGTCTGTAACATGGGTATATGGCCTTGTGGGAACTCTAACCCTATCAAGGTGTGTATCAATTAAACTTTTTTTTCCTTCATGATTTCTCGCTGATATGAAAGATAAGGTCCTTTGAATGCTTCCAATACCGTAGCGCAAGCGACGTGCGTTAATGTTCAGATTGAGCGTCGGGACTCTTTAAACTGCCCCATACAGATGACGTCTTTTCCCAGTAAAATACTACTTGAGTTAAAAGCATTTGGTTTTAAATATACTTAAGTATCAAAAGTAAACATCCTTAAACATTCCTTTTGGTAAGTAAACCAGACAGCACCATTATTTTTTAAATATAAATAGTACAGTACCCCCCAAAAAACGACTTAACTTCTCTAGGGTACGATGCAATAGTCCAGACGGGAGAGGACAAGTGCCTGGATTAAGACCTGTGCCACATCTTGTGTGAGGTAGGGTCGTACTCTACAGATGTTGTAGAGCATGAACCTGCAGGAGGGAGTCACTACTTTGATGCTGACAGAGAACGACAGGGTGTTGTCCAAGGTCACGCCAAGGTTCTTTGCACTCTGGGAGGGCAACACTGTGGAGTTGTCAACTGTAATGGATAGGTCTTTGAGCGGGCAGGTGTTGGGGGCTGACAGGGCTGACATCCAGGTTGAGATATATACCAGGCATGCAGAAGACACGTGTTGCACCTGGGTGTCAGAAAAGGGGGGGGGTAGTCAACCCTATTGAACATTTATGGGAGATTCTGAAGCAGTGTCTCATCCCTCAAACAAAGGACACTGGACACTTGTAGAATCTATGCCAAGGTGCATTGAAGCTGTTCTGCGGGCAACACCCTATTAAGACACTATGCTAGTGTTTCTTTTATTTTGGTAGTTACCTGTATATGTCCAATAATAATTGCAAACACATCTCTAGTATTTTATATTTTCATTACATGCCACTTTCATGGATGACCAGATATTCCAAAATGGAATCCCATCCTGCTGTTGTATTTATAGTCATTCAAGGCCTGTCAAGCCATCCACGCCCAGCAGTGCAACGTTTCTCCTTAGACTGTCATGGATGGGCCGACAGTTGCTTATAATAATCTTCAAACTTTGCCATTATCAAGCTATGAGCAGGCTAGTGAGGCCAAAGATGGTGAATAAATTAAGATGTCCCACTCTGAACCTTTTACAGTTGTAAAGAAAATGTTGCAGTTCCTGTCTGCTTAAGTGGCTCTCCCATATGCACCAATGCAATAACAGCTGGTTCTGATCTGCTTAGTTCATTGACTGTATATGAACCAGAAAAGAGAGCACGTGAGATGTCTCGCTTCCTCTTCTGTCTCTGGTGAGACCACTGAACTGGCCTCTGCTTCGTACAGCCTCACCTTGGGGTCAAAGGTCATGAACCCCGTGGTACTTTAGGTTATATTCTAGAACTGGTGTGACCGTGTTCTGCAACCCAAGATGGGTGTCGTGAAATGTCATGCAGCAGCGGAAGAGATTTAGTAAACAGAAACCGTCTGAGACGGCAGCAGGGAGCAGGCGCTATGCAAGCCTTTTAAAGGCACGAGACTCCATTGCCACATGTTCCGTGGCTAGAGAGCCGGTCAGTGGGATAATGTAACAGGACAGGATGTTTCTAGCAACTGGGACATGGCCTGGTTGGTTTTTCTATACATAAACTGACTGTGTTTGAACTTGATTTTGTCTTTTAATTAGACCTAAATTGCCCAATTTAATTAATGTTTTTAATAATGTTTTTTTTTCTCCCCTCATTATTGCAGGCCACATCACCCCTAACCCCCCACACCCTTTTAAATCCAGAATATCAACACAACAAAGATGGAGGAGCTCCATGCCCACTGCCTGAACTGTGTGAACCGGAGGTGTATGATTCGCACAGAGACTGGTATGTCCTGTGATCTCATTGGCTGTCCTCTTGTCTGTGGGGCAGTCTTCCACTCCTGTAAAGAGGAGGAGCATCATTTACTATGCCCGTTTGAAAGAGTGCCTTGCCTCAACACTGGATTTGGGTGCCCTTTCACTATCCCCCGGATTAAGATGGCTAAACACCTAGAGACGTGCCCGGCCAGTGTGGTGTGTTGCACCATGGAGTGGAACCGTTGGCCTGTGAGCTATTCAGACAGGAAGTCCTATGAGCATTTGAGCAATGTTGAAGTGGTGGAGCAGCTAGACATGGCCCTGGCTCTGCAAGATCAGAGGATGCTACTGGAGTCTCTTAGAGTCACCACCAACACGTCAAAGAACAGATCTAGTAAATCGGCTGAGGAAACGTGTTACAAGATCGCTGATGTAATGTCAAGTGTACCAGAGACTGACATTAGTAATGGAACGGTTGAAATGGATGAGGCTGCTGCTTTGACTAATGGAGTGGTTGAAATGGAAGATGATGATGAGTCGTATAGTGAGGTACACAAAATAAAGTTAGCAGCTACCTTGGCTGTCCTCAGAACTGCCAAGGATATAGACTTGATCAGTGTAAATGTTGAAAACGGTGAGAGAGAAGGGGTTCTCCATAGGGGAGAGGACAGCGATAATCATAATGATTTGAAGAATGTAGAGATGAAGGCAAGTGACACAGAGTCGGGCTGTGAGCTCGGAGCAGTGGGCGGAGTCGGACTGGACTGTGAATTTGGAATAGACGGGCAGGGAGACGAGAGCAATTGGATAGAGTCTCCAGAGGAAGTGGAGAAGGACCATGTGATGGGTCTTGCTGAGGTGGGTTGTCCTCCTTTCAGTAACGGTTTCAACCATGCAGGAGACAACCAAAATCACTTGCGACAGCGTGAGTGGATGGATCTGAGCAGATCTCCACCCAGACGCTCTGAAGTCAACAGGTTTTCAGACTTCAGGCTGGTGATGCCTTATCTCTCCATGCCTAATATAGTAGCACCCCTGGAGACCTCTGGGCCCCACCCTCCACCACTACCCATCCACCTGCCTCTTCCCATGCCTCTCCCTAATCTGGAGCCGTACAACATGCTCCAGCATCTGCCCTTGGAGATAGAAGACAGGTGGCTGGAGAGGAAACTTCAGAACCTCCAGGTGCTCAGAGGGATGAGTGTGTTTACATTTAACGGGCGCAGGGCTCTGATGTCTGACCCCTATCTGTTCAGAGCCAAAATGGAGGACAAGTCAGTGGACACCTCAGACCTGGAGGTAACTGACGATCCATTGGGGCTCCATGGAATCGACCTGATCACGGCAGCACTGCTCTTCTGTCTGGGGGACTCCCCTGGGGGCCGCAGCATCTCAGACAGCAGGATTGTAGACGGCTACCACGTCGACTTTGGTACCCAGACCTTCTCCTTCCCCTCGGCTATACTGGCCACTAACACCATGGTGGGGGATATCGCCTCCGCGTCGGCCTGTGATCACGCCAGCCCTCAGCTCTCTAACCCCAGCCCCTTCCACTCTCTCCGGCTGGACCTGGTTCTGGAGTGCGTGGCCCGTTACCAGACCAAGCAGCGCACCATGTTCACCTTCGTGTGTGGACAGCTGTTCCGCAGGGACGAGTTCTCTTCGCATTTCAAAAACGTTCACGGGGACATCCACGCTGGCCTAAACGGCTGGCTGGAGCACCGCTGTCCCCTGGCCTACTACGGCTGCACCTACTCCCAGAGACGCTTCTGTCCCTCTGTTCAGGGCTCCAGGATCATCCATGACAGACACCTGGGCTCGTTTGGGGTGCGGCCCGACATGCCTCCCCAGTACGGCGATAAAACCCTCCCCAGGAATGCCTGTCGGTTCGGGTCCACCTGCGACCACCTGAGCTCCTTGCCCTTCGAGCTGCAACAGTATGTGGCCAGTTTCCTGGATGGCTTCAGCCTGTGCCAATTTTCCAGGGTCTCTCGGACAATGAGGGATGTGTGTGGCAGTTTACTGCAGTCCAGAGGCATGGTGGTGCTGCTCTGGGAGAACACACGAAGGCCTGATGGGTCATCCTCATGGCAGATCCAAAACAAGGTTAGTCACTTACTGTGTATGCATGTGCATTAACATCTGTACCCAGGCTGTATCGCAACCAGCCATGATTGGGTGTCTCGTAGGGCAGCACACAATTAGGCCAGTGTCATCAGGTGTAGGCCGTCATTGTAAATGAGAATTTGTTCTTAACTGACTTGCCTAGTTAAATAAATGCTCAATTGAATTTAATCTAGTGTAATTTTCCCATAAATCTATGATCCATGGAATAGTACGACGGTCTGAGATGTGTGGGGATTTCAAAGTTAGAATTCACACCTATTTGCTGACCATTGAATGCAGGTTGTCCTGTCTCAACAAAATTGTCAATTAGATTAAAGGCTTGGCATTGCAAAAGGACAAACACAAGCAGGAATACAGTATGACATATAGTATATCAACAGCTTTATCGTTTTGGATGAGAACTCATTTGTTTATAATATTCTGTTTGTGAACCAGGTGTGGCGATTTAGCACAGCCTTCGGTACAGTGAAGGAGTGGAAGTTTGCCAACATCACCAGTATGGCCGACCATCTGAAGAAGTGCAAGTTTAACACCATCACCTGTCGGGACGAGGCCATCCCTCTGCCCTGCATGTGCTTATCCAGAGAGCTCACCAAAGAGGGACGCTCACTGCGCTCAGTCCTCAAGCCGGTATTATGAGTAACTCTATAAAAGGGTTGGAGTCCATGGGTATTAAAAGTAGTGCACTATGTAAGCGTTAGGGTACTATTATGGACGTAGCTCACTTCAATCAATTCAGTAAGTTCTTACAGAAGTACTCCCAGGATTCACTGCTCTATGATAAGCAAATACAAAATGCTGCTATCGTTCTCTTCCGGTCCTGACAGGAAAAAAAACGGAATTGTTTTCAACCTATTTGATATGCATACACGCGGAGTGGACAAAACCTTCTCTTTCCATGACCGACTGACCAGGTGAATCCAGGTAAAAGCTATGATCCCTTATTGATGTCACCTGTTAAATCCACTTCAATCAGTGTAGATGAAGGGGAGGAGACAGGTTAAGTAATGATTTTTAAGCCTTGAGACATGGATTGTGTATGTGTGTCATTCAGAGGGTGAAAGGGGCAAGACCAAATATTTAAGTGCCTTTGAATAGGGTATGGTAGTAGGTGTCAGACGCACCGGTATGATTGTGTCAAGAACTGCAGCGCTGCTGGGTTTTTCACACTCAACAGTTTCCTGTGTCAATAATGGTCCTCTACCCAAAGGACATCCAGCCGACTTGACACAACTGTGGGGAGCATTGGAGTCAACATTGGCCAGCATCCCTGTGGAACACTTTTGACACGTTGTAGAGTCCATGTCCCGATGAATTGACTGTTCTTGGGGGCGGTGCAACTCAATATTATGAAGGTGTTCTTAATGTTTTGTGCACTATATATTCTTGTTACCAATGTACTGAATAGATTATTTAACTTTTACATACTCTGTCAATGTGTAAATAAAAAATATTTTTGACATTACATTTTCTATTTTTATAAGATAACGAAGTTCGTACTGTGCCGCATTGACAACAAAAGGAAATGGAGCCTTAACTTATGATAAAGACTTGATTTCTGGTCATGAGAGGGATCTGATGGGGATCTTTTAATGAGTAGATTTCTCATTGTCCCCCGGCTAGAGCGATTTACGTCTTGCACGGTTTTATATACTTAGGGTGATAATGATTTTTGTTGAGTTTGAGTCAGCGGATCATGCCATTACTTTTGAGTCAGCGGATCATGCCATTACTTTTGAGTCAGCGGATCATGCCATTTACTTTTGAGTCAGCGGATCATGCCTTTACTTTTGAGTCAGCGGATCATGCCATTTACTTTTGAGTCAGCGGATCATGCCATTACTTTTGAGTCAGCGGATCATGCCATTTACTTTTGAGTCAGCGGATCATGCCATTTACTTTTGAGTCAGCGGATCATGCCATTTACTTTTGAGTCAGCGGATCATGCCATTTACTTTTGAGTCAGCGGATCATGCCATTTACTTTTGAGTCAGCGGATCATGCCATTACTTTTGAGTCAGCGGATCATGTTAACATATTGTCAGTGTAGCTATTTAATGCGATCACGCTTGTAGACAACGCAGATTTTAAAGGTAAACTTTGCAGATGTCAGCTCAATTATTTGAAATGACCTTTTAAATGTAGGTCAGAATGAATCGCGGCCTAACTCAACCTCCATCAGTATCAGGCTACAACAATGTTGACTGTTTGAGTTAAGGGTGATTGGTTGTCTTTCTGTATCCAATCTCCTGTTCCTCATTTGAGAACAATGTTATCTCTGTGAAAACCATTTGTGTGAATACTTGTTATAGATCAGTGACTCCTGCAGGTCCGGGAACGTTGGCATAACGTTCTGATAATTTAGAGTTGATCAGTATGGAAACTGATCATCATTCAATCATGGGCATGTCTATAAGTTATCATATAAAAACACTAATCTTTCTATTTTCCTCTTGGCTCTACATAGTCACTGTGTTCAGAAGTTGCCTGCTGTGTCTCGGGGTTTGTAAAACATGGTTGCCTTCCAAATGGCACCCTATGAACTATATAGTGTTCTAATTTTGACACTCCGGGGTCAACTTTTTGCACTGTATAGAGATTAGGGTGCCATTTGGGTAGTTGCCATGAAACTGCATCAATAGTGCTTGGCCATTACTTGTATTGTATTGCCTGATTGACAGTATAGGGCCGAGCCAAACCGGGCTCTGTAGTGTGAATCTGGTTTATGTGTAAAACATGCACTAATCTATCTACCAGTCTTCACATGGAACAGCCACTTTGTTGTCATGGTTATAGAGTGTGGTTAGTTCTAGGACTGATACACCATTCAGTATTACTGATGTGTTTTATTACAGTGTTGGTACTGACACATTCAATTCCATGTCCTCAAAAGATCGATAACCTATCCATCATTTGACATGATTTTCTCCGGTTTGAATATGAGTTGAAATTCTGTTTGGGTTTGGAAGTGGAATATTTAATGAATCAGTCTTAAAGATGGTGTTAATGAAATTAAGGCCTGGATTCAATCCGATCGCAGCTTGAAGAAAATGTGCCTTTAAAAGACAATCTTCCAGTGTTTACAGAGATCACATTCACAGTAAACACTATAATTCGGTTCAATTGGAAATTACCTTTAATTGACTCTTTGTCGGCGAAGCACAATCGAATTGAATCACGCCTCAATTCATGGGTTTAAGATTGGGTTGTAACGGCTTTGGATCGTAAGGGCACAGTTTGCGTCTGTTCTTTTTAAAAGGAAGTACATATTTATTTTACTTCGAGTTCTTCTCTGAATCCCTGTACTGTTTGTTCTTCCCTGAGTGTTTTAGTACATTTTGGGGGGAAAGATCAGTGCAAACGTTGCATTAGGATGAAACACCCCGGATGAATAGTTTGAAACATTTTGATATGGTGAAATAATCCACACTTGTTTGGTTTGATACACATTTTGTGCGTGTTTAGTATTCTTCCATTCAACACTTTTTTTAACGGGAGTTTGTTTTTTACTATTATTTGGTGTAGTTCAGGATGTTATTAACATGCCACCAATATTACATAGACCACTCAAAGGTAAAGGCCTTCGTGGGTCTACCTGAATACCCGGGACCTGAACTGGTCTAAAATTCAAACTTTTCCCTAGGGTCTGGGTCGGGTCCTGTTCGATTGTCATTGGGTCTCGGGTCAATTTAACTACAGCTGATAGATCCGAATGGAGACAACCACGGCTCTGCGTAGAAAAAAAAACATTTCTTAAAAACATATTCTACAACATATTTATTTTATGCTAATACGGTGAATTTATTGATTTATAGAAGGCCTTGACAACATACAGTATAAAGACCTATTCATTAACCAGACGTGCAACTTGGTTGATCACTTGAGTCCAATCAGGTCTGTTCTAGTATTGGTCTAGGTCTGGTTGTTCTCAGGTCTGATTTGAACCTATTGATCATCCCCGCATATCTTGGGCCCAGATCTGTATGATGCTAAAACAAGTCTGATGGTCGTTGATGACCTATGCCTAGGAGTTGACAAAACAGCACAAACAGATCTGGGACCAGGCTAGACATGTTTCTGCTCGAGTCAGATTTATTTCCCCCTTTTTTTTTTGCATGCGAGTGAAGAGATTAACCGTCATTCTTAAGAACATGATTTATCCATAAAATGCAAGGTTATTTTTCACACTACAATAACCTTTCTAGCGGTTGTGTGTGTGTGCCTCTATACAATGGGATTATCTGTAAACAAGAGGCTACATTTCTGTAGTGTTAAATGAACATTTTACAATAAACCGCATTGTAATCTGGCAGTGTAATTTAGTTTGAAACTTTTCTTCAACAATTTATGTTATAAAGAGGTGATTATTTATGTATTGCCCAGTTTACTAAACTCTAGTTAAATTACACATTGTTGAAAAAAGGTTTGAGATTAAATCATACTGCCAGATTACAATGAAGTTTATGGTACATTTTGCACTTAAAGCTAGAATCCTTACTTGAAACGATAACAAAGGGTCAAAAGCTGAGGGGTGAACCTGGAGAAATGTAACCGCTCAAATTCATAGACAGATCTATGGATGCAAGGACTGCCCATCCATGGTATCAAAATTATAGTTTTAACCAATGTTTTGAGGCTATACAGTGTTTGTTTACATTTATATTGTTTACTAACACTTGAGTAAAACAAGCTTATATTGGGCTTCTAATGGGGAACGACAGCTGAACTAAGTTCATGAGGCATTTATAAGTTGTATTCTTCAAGAATCAATGGGTATCATTAAAAATGTATGTAGCATCTAAGGATTCTAGCTTTAACGCGTTACTTTTGCTAAACGAAAACGTTTTCCCGCGGTGTCTTACGCTTTTACATGTTTTGTTCAGTTTGTTTTAGCGGCCCTGGTGTAAAAAGCTTCACATTACTGTGTATCATCAACAGCATTTTCATCACCAATAAAAGTTCTTTACTTGCTACAACATGGTTTAAATATCTTCTACGAGAACAGCATCATGTTGACTGATGGTCGAGTCTCAGCTGCTAAAGGTGTGCGCGAGACTGGAGGAGGTTGGGCCTCCATCGGTGAGGTCTGGTAGCAGGGTCTCCATCGGTGAGGTCTGGTAGCAGGGTCTCCATCGGTGAGGTCTGGTAGCAGGGTCTCCATCGGTGAGGTCTGGTAGCAGGGTCTCCATCGGTGAGGTCTGGTAGCAGGGTCTCCATCAGGGGTGAGGTCTGGTAGCAGGGTCTCCATCGGTGAGGTCTGGTGAGGGTCCTGGTAGCAGGGTCTCCATCGGTGAGGTCTGGTAGCAGGGTCTCCATCGGTGAGGTCTGGTAGCAGGGTCTCCATCGGTGAGGTCTGGTAGCAGGGTCTCCCAGGTCTGGTAGCAGGGTCTCCATCGGTGAGGTCTGGTAGCAGGGTCTCCATCGGTGAGGTCTGGTAGCAGGGTCTCCATCGGTGAGGTCTGGTAGCAGGGTCTCCATCGGTGAGGTCTGGTAGCAGGGTCTCCATCGGTGAGGTCTGGTAGCAGGGTCTCCATCGGTGAGGTCTGGTAGCAGGGTCTCCATCGGTGAGGTCTGGTAGCAGGGTCTCCATCGGTGAGGGTAGCAGGGTCTCCATCGGTGGTCTGGTAGCAGGGTCTCCATCGGTGAGGTCTGGTAGCAGGGTCTCCATCGGTGAGGTCTGGTAGCAGGGTCTCCATCGGTGAGGTCTGGTAGCAGGGTCTCCATCGGTGAGGTCTGGTAGCAGGGTCTCCTTTCCTGTGGAAGTAGGAACATCTTTAGAAACCGGAACTGGGCTATAAAAAGGTCCAACAATTATGGAATAGAACAAAATAAAATCAAAATGACCAAAAAAAGACTATAAACAGACAATATGACAATCACTGACTGGCATTCAAACCGTGGCCAACTATGTTTTGCTCACAGACCTCCCCCATATCCATCTGTATGTATAAGACTGGGAGGGTGTTACTATCTCTGTACAGAGAACTGAGAAGACAACTCTGGTTCCATTAGCTTTACCTTAGCAGCAGAGGAAACTTTGGAAACCACCTTGGACATGACAGGATGTCCTGGAGACTCTATGAGTAACAAATGCAAAAAAATAAAGTGAATTATGAAGAGATGTCTCACTGCACAATCAATGGGCGTATCTCTACTGCTGTAATCCAACCAAAACATATCTGGGGAGAGATATTGTAGTGTATAGTAGTTACATTTCTCAATAAATCTTACAAAACAGAAAAACGAATTTAAGTGAATCATTGGCTCCTGAAAGCAACTCCAAACTGGTTCCTCTCCCAAGCTTGTTGTTCAGAGTATCCATGAAGAGTCTGATTTGCTTGCGAAGGGAACCTATACATACTTTTGACCTCTCGAGGGCACTATAACTCCAATAACACTGATCCAACTGGATTGTTATGCAAATCAGAATTTTCTGATGCCCCCCCCCTCCCCCCATCAATCAATTAGTGGTAATATTTGTATGTTCTTTCATTGGTGAATACACTTCATTATCTTTGAATGACTTCAAGGGAACATCAATAAAATATTGTAATTGATAATATACAGAGTGTACAAAACATCAGGAACCCACCCCCCCCCCTCTTTTGTCCTCAGAACAGCCTCAATACGTCAGGACATGGACTCCACAAGGTGTCCAAAGCATTCCACAGGGATGTTGGCCCATGTTGACTCCAATGCTTCCCACAGTTGTGTCAAGTTGGCTGGATGTCCTTTGGGTGGTGGACCATTCTTGATACACACAGGAAACTGTTGAGTGTGAAAAACCCAGCAGCTTTGAAGTTCTTCACACATACCGGTTCGCCTGGCACCTACTCCCATACCCCGTTCAAAGGCACTTTAATCTTTTGTCTTGCCCCTTTCACCCTCTGAATGACACATGCACAATCCGTCTCAATTGTCTCAAGGCTTAAAAATCCTTCTTTCACCTGTCACCTCCCCTTCATCTACACTGATTGAAGAGGATTTAATACATGGCATCAATAAGGAATCATAGCTGTCACCTGGATTCACCTGGTCAGTAGGTTATGGAAAGAGCAGTGTTCCTAATGTTTTGTATACTCAGATCTTATCTTTAAAGTTATAATTACAAGTATAAACTTCCGCCGTACAAATCCAAAACCATTATCAATGATTTTGATAAGTCAGGTGCACCGTGATCTCTTTGCCTGTAGGTATTTACCCTACTGTACCTATCAAATAAGGAATTATTATATCAACTACTGGATTGAAATAGCTCAACATGCTCACTTCTCTTGGATACAGGGAAACTGATTGGCTCCAACAAAGGATGGGCACATCCAATAAGAAATGGTCACAAGGTGCACTTCCACCAATAAGTGCACAAGGACAAGGGATTGTTCTAATTCCTTTGTCACAAGGAGAGAAGGCTGTGATCGCCGGGACTGAACTGCACGATGAATCAATGACTGTGGATAGATGATTAACAATAATGAAACATGGTTAGTTGTTGAATTTATGAATCAAGTTGGTCTCCACACACCATTCTATTCCCATCCCAACAAAACAGAACTATAGAAATGCACTGTTAACAGAATCTGGATGCAAACCCCCCCACCCCCATTTTATAGCAGCATGTCTCCCGAGCAACCATTTCCTATAGCAGGATGTCTGAGGACAAATGACATATAGGAAATCTAATAACGATCTAGTGAAAGACTTCCCTTTGTCTCAGAACAGAGCCCTTCAGAGTAAACATTTTTAAATACACATTGAGATTGATATAAATATTCAATACAATAGAAGAATAACATCCATTTAAGACTATTATAGTGCTTCAAAGCTTTTATTGACATGCACCCTTTCTCAGACAGACATAACAACGCAAAGTGGAAAAACACATGAGGAAAAGCCAATCCGAAATCAAATATGGTTGTGGTCAATCAATCAATTGTATTTATAAAGCTCATTTTACATCAGCCGATGTCACAACTCAAACAGCAAGCAATGTAGATGTAGAAGCACTTGGAGGACCAGTGAGGTACATAATAACAGGTAGGCAGTGGGTGTTGATCGACAGTACGTGAAGTAGTGTTAATGACTTTAAAGAGACAATCTGCAGTTTGAACAATAACAAAGCAGACCCTCCCGCCACTGATTTGGTAAACTAGATATAGTTTCAACCATGTTGAGGCTATATGTTTGTTTACATGTTGGGTTTAATGGGTTACGACAGTTGAGGTATAAGCATCTCTTGTTACGTTCAAGAATCAAGGGGTATGCATCATTAATTTTTTTTTAAAGTCTATAAAACAGACATAGCAACTGCAGATTGCCCCTTTAATGATACAAACAACTTGTTTCAGCATAAAAACAGCCTGTCAAATGGTTAACCATCCCGAAACCAATCACTGTGTTCTAAAGATGTATTAGGAGTTTAAATCCATCACAATTAATTACCAAGACCTCCTTCGGTGTTGCTATGAAGTTAGTTAACGTCACTTCACGTAATCCTACTCCATGTGAGAAATGTACTCAAAATATTGACTTCATATTTTTTGGGCAATAATTCAGGACATTGAGAGTTTATTGCTTCTGATTCTACATGGACAGTTATAAAAATGTCAGATTTGGAGTGCTGATCTAGGATCAGGTCCCCCCCCCCTTTACAAGCAGAAACTTGTCATCCTTGAGGGTTTATCACAGGAGTATTGAATACTAAAATCACTGAAGAAAATTAAAACACAAGTTACATACAGTACAATTAACACAATGTGGATTACCTTGGACTTGATATTACTCATTATTATATAGGTGTATGGAATTGTGCACTGATGCAAGGCTTTTCAAAAACAATTGTTTAGTTTGTCCTCTTTTCTGCTGAGAACACAGCAGTAAAAGCACAAAAAGCTGAATGGAGTATCTACAAGGTCACATTCGCTGGAGCTTGTTAGATGTAAACAGGCAGTCAACCACTGGACTGACAAATGGTTTGGTCAAAATATTGTGTTGGTTCATGTATGGTTAAGAAATATGACATGGGAAAGCAGGGTAAAAAAGTGTTTACAATCCACCACATAAGGACAAATCCCTGAGACTTAAAAGCAGTGTCTTTCACATTTACATATCTAAAATCCCACTGATAACACTGGTGTTAAAAATGTTTGTTTTATTTTATTTAAAAAAAAGAAAAACTAATTGTCACTGTCCCAACTTCCAACAGACTAGACACAGCTCTACAGTCCAGGGCCTGTATTCACAAAGCACGAGTGCTAATCTAAGATCAGTTTTTGCCTTTCAGATCACTATGAATAAGAGTGAGGACCTGGTCCTAGATCATCCCTTCTACTGGCAGACGGTTTGTGAATACATGCCCTGAAAGCAGACTCAAGCCTCCTTGTTTTTGGAACATGGTTAAGGATAAAAAGAAGCTCATCACCATCTTGTCTTCCAGACACTTGCAGTTCTAGATATGTAATGCCTGATAATAAAAACAAGAAAATCATTGAATACTTGACACTTAGCCCTGCTATACAATCAAGTTGCACAATATGCATGAGTTATGAAAGCTCACCTGCAATGATCACTCTCTATACTGATCAGGGTTGGGTTCAATTCCATGTCAATTCAGCAAGTACACAAATTCCATTGAATTACCTTGACTGAAATTCAAACTGTCCCCAACCCTGACACTGTTCTGAAACCGGGCACTGGGTAGGACAGTACCTCCGCTAACTTGGAACCCAGCTTGGGGAAGAAGAGGTTTGTTTGGAGCTGGAGAATCCCCCTGCTGTACTTAAGTTATTAGTGGTCGGAGTACCAGAGCGCAGGGGAGAGCGGTCAAAACATAAGCCAAGGCAGTCAGCGTCCATCAGCTCATTACGTATGTCACAGTCCAGCCTGCCGTTGAACACCTCCAGATCAGGGTCTGATGGGAAGTGGTCCTGAGCATTCAACTGCAAAAGGCTTCCAGATCTGCCGTTGGTACCAGAGCCACCAAGCTGCATACAATAATTTCTACTGGGAGATGGGAGGTGCTGGAGAATCTGGTTGGCCTGCTGGGCCAATTCATTGCTTGAGCACAAGACTTCATTGTCAAGTGTTGACAAGCCAGCCTGAGCCCACCAACCGGGCACTGGGAGAGTCTGTGAATTTGGACCTGCAGCACAGTCCCGGATTGATGATGACATAGGGTCCTTGCGGAGAAGCATAGCATTCCGCTGGGAATTCTGGGACAAAGTGACAGAGGCGCTGGCTTGTGACATCATCGGGTCAGAGTGTGTGAGCATGACGTCGCTGACATGGCTGCCATGGGTCTCCAGGTTCATTTGGTCTTGCAGAGTGTGGTGGTTGTTGAAACGAGAGGACAGGCAGGAGAAGGAAGCTTGGTGGTTCTCCTGGATGGTCTGCATGGGGGACTGACGTAGGGAGGCCACTGAGGAGGGTGTGGAGCTGAGCAGGAAGATGGTGCCGGGAGGGCCGAAGCTGCCGGAGGACGGGATGACCAGACTACTGCGGCTTCCTGGACATGTGTAGGTAAACACTGAGCTCCCCGTCTGATTGGTTCTGCTCTCCACTTCCTGCCCCTGGGGCTGCTGGGACGCCGTAAGGCTGATGTTGTCAAGAAAGTCACCCATCAGGTGGTCAGGGAGCCCGTCGTTGAGGTTCATAGTAAGGGCCATGTCGCCCAGACCGAGGGTGGCGGTGGAGGGGGACAATCTTCTGGGACTGGAGTGGAGGGGCGCGATCGAGTCGTCATCCAGAGCCTCGTCCAGTTCCGGGTTGGCCAGGATAGGGGAGAGGCGGCCACTGACCGTGCTGGCGTTGGAGTTGGTACGTGACCTGAAGTCTGTCCAGGTGTCCAGTTCGTCGCTGCTGCGAGACGTGGGACTTCCTGTCCACTTGGACAGGCTAGAGGACAGAGATAAACTCTCGGAGCTGCCATCTTGGAAGGTCTGTAGGCCTAGAGATGCCTTCTTCGCGGCTCGGCCTCGAGCACCTTTGATCAGCTTGTTGCCGTTGTCCATGGATACGGCCCGTCGTCGTGGAGCTTTGCCACCTTGCCCAACCTCTGGGTTGACCATCCACCAGGAACTCTTCCCTGTTCCTTCATTATGCACCCGCATGAAACGACTGTGGAGAGAGAGGTTGTGTCGGATGGAGTTCTGGAGACAGAGGAAAGGGTTGGTTATAATTAGGTCACTTCAGTTGTGTAATTAGTGTTACTACACAGGTTTAAGAGCAACACTATAACGTGATCATTTTTTTAATGGAGTGAGCCCAATACACGTGGATTTAGCAGTATCGATTTAATTGCTGATGCAAATTTGTGAATTATCTTTGATGTTAAAGATTCTTGGCGGTAAGTGTTAACTTTGCTCCAAAAAGTTGTTATTCCTATGGAGACTTATGATATTTTCCACAACCTCTGTACTCAAACTAACTGGGCACGGAGCAGAAAAGCTAAATAAAAGGAGGAAACACTAATATACACTGGTTATTACACGGTAGTTAGTTACACAATGCGTTTGTCTTCTGGGAGATACAGTATTCTACTGCAGTTACACAATGCGTTTGTCTTCTGGGAGATACAGTATTCTACTGCAGTTACACAATGCGTTTGTCTTCTGGGAGATACAGTATTCTACTGCAGTTACACAATGCGTTTGTCTTCTGGGAGATACAGTAATGTCTTCTGGGAGATACAGTATTCTACTGCAGTTACACAATGCGTTTGTCTTCTGGGAGATACAGTATTCTACTGCAGTTACACAATGCGTTTGTCTTCTGGGAGATACAGTATTCTACTGCTGTTTGTCTTCTGGGAGATACAGTTACACAATGCGTTTGTCTTCTGGGAGATACAGTATTCTACTGCAGTTACACAATGCGTTTGTCTTCTGGGAGATACAGTATTCTACTGCAGTTACACAATGCGTTTGTCTTCTGGGAGATACAGTTACACAATGCGTTTGTCTTCTGGGAGATACAGTATTCTACTGCAGTTACACAATGCGTTTGTCTTCTGGGAGATACAGTATTCTACTGCAGTTACTGGGAGATACATTCTACTGTTACACAATGCTTTGTCTTCTGGGAGATACAGTATTCTACTGCAGTTACACAATGCGTTTGTCTTCTGGGAGATACAGTATTCTACTGCAGTTACACAATGCGTTTGTCTTCTGGGAGATACAGTATTCTACTGCAGTTACACAATGCGTTTGTCTTCTGGGAGATACAGTATTCTACTGCAGTTACACAATGCGTTTGTCTTCTGGGAGATACAGTATTCTACTGCAGTTACACAATGCGTTTGTCTTCTGGGAGATACAGTATTCTACTGCAGTTACACAATGCGTTTGTCTTCTGGGAGATACAGTATTCTACTGCAGTTAGTTACACAATGCGTTTGTCTTCTGGGAGATACAGTATTCTACTGCAGTTAGTTACACAATGCGTTTGTCTTCTGGGAGATACAGTATTCTACTGCAGTTAGTTACAGTATTCTACTGCAGTTAGTTACACAATGAGTTTGTCTTCTGGGAGATACAGTATTCTACTGCAGCTGTGACCTATTTTCTGTCTTCTGGAAAAGGTCTAATGGAGTTCCCTGGAGATATTCTCAACCATGTATTGTTTAAATGAAAGTCTGTATTCAGGCTACACTAAGAGTGCTGCCGTAGAGCAGAGGAACCAGCGCAGTAAGTCATCTCTGACACTGCCGCACCAGGGCTCAGAGGGCTGGGCTAATGAGATGTATGGATGGGAGTGGTTCTTGTCTCCCATTTAGGCTAGCGTTAGCTGACAGCTTGATTGGTGGTATACAAATTAGATATGTCCCATATGGTTTTAGGTTTAATTTTTGTTGTTGCATAATAGCCTACGTAAGCATTCCGCTAGAATCACACAATAGTCTACAAAGCTGGGAAGTTCTGTGATGTGAGAGATATGACTGACCAAGTCTGTTCACGATGTACTGTGTCATTGGGCCTGACCAAGCCGGTCTAGATTTTACTTTGGGTCAATGGGTTGGTCTTGTGAAATCAAACTTTTAGCAAAGCCCTCGCTTACTCCAAGCCAATTAATTACAGGGTTACACCAACCCGTGAGCCTTTTCATCACCCAGTCAGGAAGGAGTTAAACATGCTTCTCTTCTCCTTAACTCAGCCTGTCTTTCTTTTATGGACTAGCCTGGCAAGGTGGTCATGACTAAGGTTAGCGGATCAGGGTAACACAAACCTACCTCATTAAGATCCAAATTGTATTCGTTACATCATTTAGATTATACATTAAGGAAAATACAATCCAATTCTTGAGGACCCATGTAGCCCAATCCAGAACTTTTCCGTGTATGCCAAGTCATTTGATTGTTGTGATGCCTTTAAAAATAAATTATACAAACGCCTCTAGGTGTGTTTTGTTGTTTTAGCTCAGCTGGGACTGACGTCAAAAGAAAGGTCATTATTTGTGGCCGACAGTCAAAAGCCTAAGCCCCTTTCCACTCACACATTCTAGGCTTTTCCAAGATCTTGGAACTTCACGTTGACTATTCAGTTAAATGAATGGCTTTGTTGCCAAGCTATGTAGTTGGAACTCAAGCCCGCTATGGGAGAGTAGGAATAATGTTTCCCACAAGTCCCAGCCCATTTATATGAAAACCTCCTCAAAAAGTATTGTGCAGCATGCAGACTTCGCATTTCTCTCCCAAGTGCTCCTCCGTGTGAAGAAAGAAACAGGGGTATGCATGTTGGCTTTCTCCTCAAACCTGTCACACCAGTAGGCTAGCTGGCTGGCCAGTGTGGCCACATCCATCCCCATGTCAGTCGACGTGTGCAACACTACCACCGAGGCCTGTGAACTGAATACCTTGTAATTCATTCGGTTTTCGTCACTGATGTGATATTAAAACAAACACATGGTAAACAACCCTCTTCCAAATCTATCAAAATCAAATCAAGCAAGATCCTATGGATCCTCTGATGGAATTGCAGAGTGAAAAGATATGACATCTAAAATGTGATCTCTATACTGTACGTGCTTCCTGTAGAAAGACTGTGCCAAAAGCACCCAGTGTAGTTAGTGCTCCCTTCCCCCACCCTGTCAGCGCACAGCAGCAGCCGGGTAGCAGCCTTTAAGCAAAGCCTTGTGAACAGACAGAGCCTCTCCCTCACACACAAACCCTCCATTTCTCACTCTTCCTCCATCCCACATATCTGTCACCCTCTACTACCCCCCCCACACACTTCTCTCAGGCTCTCCTGCTATCTCTCACTGCTGACCAACAGTTTCCAGTCAGCTGATTGTGCTCAGGCCACCAGCCAATGAAAAAAAGGAGGTATGGAGCACAACTGCCAATGGCAAGCCTTCCATTGATTTAAAGCTAATCGTAGTAGGTAGGCCCATAACACTGCATCAGAGCATTAGCTAGGGCAGGCACAATTAGCTAGGGCAGGCACAATTAGCTAGGGCAGGCACAATTAGCTAGGGCAGGCACAATTATTGTATTATCGTTTAAGTTGTTTTTATTTCTTTATTTCACCTTTATTTAACCTGGTAGGCTAGTTGAGAACACCTTTATTTAACCAGGTAGGCTAGTTGAGAACAAGTTCTCATTTGCAACTGCGACCTGGCCACGATAAAGCATAGCAGTGTGAACAGACAACAGAGTTACACATGGAGTAAACAATTAACAAGTCAATAACACAGTAGGAAAAAAGGGGAGTCTATATACAATGTGTGCAAAAGGCATGAGGAGGTAGGCGAATAATAAAAAGTTTGCAGATTAACACTGGAGTGATAAATGATCAGACGGTCATGTACAGGTAGAGATATTGGTGTGCAAAAGAGCAGAAAAGTAAATAAATAAAAACAGTATGGGGATGAGGTAGGTGAAAATGGGTGGGCTATTTACCAATAGACTATGTACAGCTGCAGCAATACGTTAGCTGCTCAGATTGCTGATGTTTGAAGTTGGTGAGGGAGATAAGTCGCCAACTTCAGCGATTTTTGCAATTCGTTCCAGTCACAGGCAGCAGAGAACTGGAACGAAAGGCGGCCAAATGAGGTGTTGGCTTTAGTGATGATCAGTGAGATACACCTGCTGGAGCGCGTGCTACGGATGGGTGTTGCCATCATGACCAGTGAACTGAGATAAGGCGGAGCTTTACCTAGCATGAACTTGTAGATGACCTGGAGCCAGTGGGTCTGGCGACGAATATGTAGCGAGGGCCAGCCGACTAGAGCATACAAGTCGCAGTGGTGGGTGGTATAAGGTGCTTTAGTGACAAAACGGATGGCACTGTGATAAACTGGATGCAGTTTGCTGAGTAGAGTGTTGGAAGCCATTTTGTAGATGACGTCGCCGAAGTCGAGGATCGGTAGGATAGTCAGTTTTACTAGGGTAAGCTTGGCGGCGTGAGTGAAGGAGGCTTTGTTGCGGAATAGAAAACTAACAATTACAGACAATAAGGTGAACAAAAACAAAAATGCGTAACTGTCTTAAGTAGACAGTTACCCTCCATGTAGAAAGTATAAACTGCTATTAGGGTAAAGGTGTTCATTTTTGGACGAGCGCAGTACAATGGTACAGATACCTACAATAGCTACAGCAAAGGGGTTGGTGATCCATCTAGCAAGCCTCACAATGCATAGAATCAATACTCCAAAAATAAGGTTAGTTACATGTTGAACGAGTTGTGTTGGCTGCAAGGTTAAATAAAAACTACATTCAAGGTTGAATACAAGAACTGGTGTATGACAAAACAGCGTTATCACAGTGTGAGCTGGATTAACTTCTGTACATCAGAGATAACATGTACATGTATTTTACCCCTTATTTGTTACTCCATATACAGCATCCGGAAAATATTAATCTCCCTTCACTTTCTCAACATTGTTATGTTACAGCCTTTATCTAAAATTGATTTACAATTTTTTTTCTCATAATAACAAAGTGAATAGGTTAACATTTTTTGCAAATGTATTCAAAGATAAAAACAGAAATACCTTATTTACATAAGTATTCAGACCCTTTGCTATGAATTTTGAAATATAGCTCAGATGCTTCCTGTTTCCATTTATCATCCTTGATATGTTCCTACAACGTGATTAGAGTCCACCTGTGTTAAATTCAATTGATTGGACATGGTTTGGAAAGGCACACACACCTGTCTATAAAGGATGATAAAGGTCCCACAGTTGAGTCTTAAATGAAGAAGTTTGTAACCACCAAGACTCTTCCTAGAGCAGGCCGCCCATCCAAACTGAGCAACTGGGAAGGGCCTTGGTCAGGGAGGTGCCCAAGAACGTGATGGTCACTGACAGCGCTCCAGAGTTCCTTTGTGGAGATGGTTGTCCTTCTGAAAGGTTCTCCCATCTCTGCAGCACTCCACTAATCAGGCCTTTACAGTAGTGGCCAGGCTCCACCTGACAGCCTCCTTGGAGTTTGCCAAAAGGCACCTAAAGACTCTCAGACCATGAGAAACAAGAGTCTCTGGTCTGGTGAAACTAAGATTGAACACTTTGGCCTGAATGCCATGTGTCACATCTGGAGGAAACCAGGCAGCACTTAGCCAATACCATCCCTATGGTGAAGCATGGTGGCAGCATCGTGCTGTGGGGAAGTTTTTCAGCGGCAGGGAGACCAGCCAGGATCGAGGGAAAAACAAACGGAGTAAAGTAGAGAGATCCTTGATGAAAACCTGCTCCAGGGCACTCGGGACATCAGATTGGGGTGAAGATTCACCTTCCAACAGGACTACGACCCTAAGCACACAGCCAAGACAATACAGGAGTGGCTAAATGTCCTTGAGTGGTCCAGCCAGAGCCCGGACTTGAACCCGGTCGAACATCTCTGGAGAGACCTGAAAATAGCTGTGCAGTGATGCTCCCCATCCAACCTGACAGAAGGAGGGGAACTACAGAAGAATGGGAGAAATTTCCCAGATGCCATGATTCTGAAACAGGTCTTTGAAAACCTCTTTAGGAATGGGTTTTTATTGAGGGAAGGGTCTGAATACTTGTGTAAATGTGATATTTTTGCAAATGTATATAAAAACAAATACATTTGTCATTATGGGGTGTGTAGATTGATGAGGAAAAAACAAAACAATTTAATACATATTTGAAAAAGTCTGTAATGTGACAAAATGTGGAAAAAGTGAAGGGGTCTAAATACCATCATTAACCAAGCGGTACCGGGGGACCTTAAGACAGATGTTGTGAAGCCTGTGTATAACCATCATGTATGTGTTGGTGAGAGTCTCACCTTTACACAGAGGGGTTATATTATCAAACTGTTCAGACGATCGTGAGAAGACCCGTTTTCGGGACGTCTCATGGTCTGACAAACACCGCTCTAGCTCGGTCACATTTCAACGCAGATGCGGAAGTGTTATAGAGGCAGATGTGGTGGATTGGGACAACCAATAAAAATAAAAACATCTCTAGCTTAAAGTGATGGGTTTTTAACGGTGATTTTTGTATTATGCTAATTAGATTTTCACAATGTGGTGCAGACATGGACCTTGTTAAAATGTTCCCCAAATAAGCTTTGTTGTACAATTAAAAAAAAGTTAAAGGTCAAATACACTGTTTCACAGTCAGCAATAAACTAATTCAGGGCTTATACCTGGGCTAAAAATAAACCTTCCACAATAATAATTTCATCCAAACAGTTTAACCTTTTTTTGCAATAATTACAGATGTGGCTTTGAAGTCTTAAGAAAATGCCCTTTCATTCCTCTTGTAAGATTGTTTTATTTTAAACTGCATCGTTGGGAATGGCTCGTAAGCATGCATTTCACAGTAAAGGCTACATCAATTGTATTCGGCGCCATGTGACAAATACAATTTGATTGTAAATTTGATTTTACTAACATGTAGCAGGGCATTACAGAAAATGAACAAAGGTCTCGTAAATCACTCAAGCACACATGCTAGTGAGGAGCCAGCTAATCTTCATATTTAAAGTTTAGCCATATTGGATCCATTTGCTATCTAACAGGGTTACGAACACACTGTTCTGTCCATCTCAACTTATTGAACAGCATGCTAACCTGTCCACCTTGTTCAGATGTTGAAATCAATTGGCCTACCTTATTTCTCAGATTGAGAACGAGTTGCCAATTCCTTATATAAATTGTGTTTATGCTTATTGCACAGACTAGACTGCTAGTATAACAGTCTTCGGCTAAAATACTGTTAGTGGTGTGTGGTACCGCAACAAACACGACACACTGAGCAAACGTTTTCTAGAATGAATAAAGGTTCATAGATACTCCTATTTGAGTAGTGTCTGCTCCGCATGTAATTTGAGACGTATGGGTGTCATTAAAAAGTAATCTTTTCTATTACAGTCAAATCATGTCTTCGTGTGGTTAAGCCCAAATGACCGATCTGGTCAGACCAAATCTCAAATGGCGAGTTCAAACCGCTCGTCAAAGAGGAAGAAGTGATCTCTCATCTTTGTTGTAGTGTGTGGCAGGGGGAGAGGATTGGTGTGTGTAAACAGGAAGAGGTGAAGCGAGAAGTTTCACTCTCACCAAAATAAGCCCAATGTGTTTCTATGGGCTTATTTTGGACCTAAATTGTCACCTGCCTTCAGCACAACTCCTATTGTTAGGACAGAGACATGAGCATCTCCTCATTATATCCAGATCTCTGGTGTAAATGGGAAGGTGAACACAGCACAGGAATTAAATAGATGAGACCAAAAAGACAACATGAACGAACCAGCAGACAAATGCTCATTAAAAAAAATACAAATAATAAAAAAAAACACGCATTAGGAATATCGTGCAAAACAAACACAAATTAATTTAATGAGTTTGATATATGACCCAGCCCTATGTTATTACTATGATCATTATTCCTTTCCATGGTCTTCTGGAAAACAAGCGTTTCACTACACCCGCAATAACATCTGCTAAATATGTGTATGCAACCAATAAAATGTGATTTAAATGGAGACCAACCTCTATTCCACATCCAACAGTTGTAACGGATTACAAACCTAGGTTATTTCTATTTCCAGACCCCCATTTCAATCCAGCAAAGCTGAAGCTTTCATTAGACTTGATTCCATGACGGATGGATTGGTTTTCCAGGCCAAACTAATCCCTGGAATGAAACCGAGGCAGGAGACGAGAGAGAGCAGAGAGCCTTGCAGACCAACATAGACTAGACTGCGTTTAACCACATAAGGGCAATCTGAGAGGCCTGGGGTGTACTCACTTTGAACCAAGTGGAAGCAAAGGGGCCAAAACAGAGACCTACTACCTGACCTGGGAAAAAAAAAAAAACATTTATTGGAAGGGAGTCCCACTAGTCCTCAGCAACCTCATCATACCTGGGAAGGGAGTCCCACTAGTCCTCAGCAGCCTAATCATACCTGGGAAGGAAGGGAGTCCCACTAGTCCTCAGCAACCTCATCATACCTGAGAAGGAAGGGAGTCCCACTAGTCCTCAGCAGCCTAATCATACCTGGGAAGGGAGTCCCACTAGTCCTCAGCAGCCTCATCATACCTGGGAAGGGAGTCCCACTAGTCCTCAGCAGCCTCATCATACCTGGGAAGGGAGTCCCACTAGTCCTCAGCAGCCTCATCATACCTGGGAAGGGAGTCCCACTAGTCCTCAGTAGCCTAATCATACCTGGGAAGGAAGGGAGTCCCACTAGTCCTCAGCAACCTAATCATACCTGGGAAGGAAGGGAGTCCCACTAGTCCTCAGCAGCCTCATCATACCTGGGAAGGGAGTCCCACTAGTCCTCAGCAGCCTCATCATACCTGGGAAGGGAGTCCCACTAGTCCTCAGTAGCCTCATCATACCTGGGAAGGGAGTCCCACTAGTCCTCAGCAGCCTAATCATACCTGGGAAGGGAGTCCCACTAGTCCTCAGCAGCCTAATCATACCTGGGAAGGGAGTCCCACTAGTCCTCAGCAGCCTAATCATACCTGGGAAGGGAGTCCCACTAGTCCTCAGCCTCATCATACGTAGATCACTATAAAAGGGACTCATTTGGAACACACTTGTGTTTAACTGCCCCTTGGATATGATCTTGTAACTGTCAGCTGTTCTAATAAATCCACTTAAAATCACTAGCAGTTTTGTATTTATTTAAAAAATATAATAAAAAAAAGGCAAGTCAGTTAAGGACAAATTCTTATTTACAATGACGTTCCACCCCGACCAAACCCTAACCTGGACAACGCTGGGCCAATTGTACTCCGCCCTATGGGACTACCAAATATGGCCGGTTGTGATACAGCCTGAAATTGAACCAGGGTCTGTAATGACACCTCTAGCGCTGTAATGCAGTGCCTTAGACCGCTTCTCTTCTTGGGAGCCCAAAACAATTGGTTAGCCTAAAGTGTTTTAAAAGTTGCAACTAATGACAAAGATTCCATTACAAGAAGAGTTTGTTGTGATTAGAGATTTGCATGGAGGCCTGCAGGCCAGAAGTCCTTTAGTACATGGTCTCCCCAAACTCAGTCCTCGGCACCCCAAAGGGGAGCAATTTTGGGTTTTTGCCCTAGCACTACACAGTGGATTCAAAATAATCAACAAGCTTTGGTAATTTGAACCAGCCGTGTAGTACTACGGCCAAAAACGTGTACCCCTTGGGGTCCTGAGGACAGAGTTGTTTTTTTCCCCCGCTCTCAACACTGCTCTACTGCATGTAAATACCCTTAGTCTCAGGTTTCCACTAGTTACCACAGCCACAACGGCTAGATTGTTTTCAGTTCATTTTTACAATGTTATGAATTTAAGGTTAGGCTACCCTATTCATAGACGCAAACTGATTTAGTGCCTATTGACAATAGTATCTTCTGACTGGGAGAGTTTTGTTAAGCACCCCGATGCTTGATGTAAACATTAACACACGTCACTTGCGGTACTGTTTTGGAAATAAAGAACATATTTGGGATATCAGCAGGAAATCAGTTTAAAAACAAAGAGGTTCAATTAGTACACAACCCTTTATAGGGTTAGCGTTCCCACACGGCCAAATCTCCATGTTACAGACCTTATATACAGATTATCAATGTTTCTAAACAGTCAACACACAGCGTTGGGATTGTAGTTCACAAGCCAGTCGTGGGCGAAGCTAATGGCTGAAAACTGTTAGAAGGCAGAATGCCACCTAGAGTTTAAGAGCTAGGGTTAGACATAAGGTTAGCAGTGTGGTTAGGGTGAAGGTTAAAAATCTAATTAAAAGATTGCCACGGTTTATTAAGTTTTGGTTGAGGTAACGACTCCTGATAGGACTGTCAGAGGAACTCTAGAATCCTAGTAGCCTAGCCTGGATCTAAAATTAAGTAAAACTGAACAATTAACCTATAGCCCAACTCAACCAAACCAGAGAAATAATTTTTATTACAGCCTTAATCTAAAACTGATTTAAAAAAATGTTTTCCTCAATCTACACACAATACCTCATAATGAAAACGCAAAAACAGGTTTAAACATTTCTACAAATGTATTAAGAAAAAATAATTACCTTACTTACATTAGAATTCAGACCCTTTAATATGAGACTATAAATTGAGTTCAGGTGCATTCTGTTCCCATTGATCATCCTTGAGATGTTTCTACAACTTGATTGGAGTCCGCCTGTGGTAAATTCAATTGATTGGACATGATTTGGAGAGGCACACACCTGTCTATATAAGGTCCCACAGTTGACAGTGCATGTCAGAGCAAAAACCAAGCCAAGGAAAAGGAATTGTCCATAGAGCTCCGAGACAGGATTGTGTCGAGGCAAAGATCTGGGGATGGGTAGCAAAACAATTCAGCAGCATTGAAGTTTCCCCCAAGCACACAGTGGCCTGAATCATTTTTAAATGGCAGTTTGGAACCATCAAGACTGTTCCTAGAGCTGGCTGCCCGGCCAATCGGGGGAGAAGGGCCTTGGTCAGGGATCAAGAACCCGATGGTCACTCTGACAGAGCTCCAGAGGTCCTCTGTGGAGATGGGAGAACCTTCCAGAAGGACAACCATCTCCGCAGCACTTGCAGCCCATTTGGCGTTTGTCAAAAGGCACCTAAAGACTCTCAGACCATGAGAAACTATTTTCTCTGGTCTGATGAAACCAAGATACACAGTTGAAGTCAGAAGAATAAACTAGTATTAATGACTCCAACCTAATTGTTTCAACCTTCAACCCTCCACAAATGTCTTGTTAACAAACTATGGTTTTGGCAAGTCGGTTCAGACATCTACTTTGTGCAAGACAAGTATTTTTTCCAACAATTGTTTACAGACGGATGATTTCGCTTGTAATTCACTGTACCACAATTCCAGTGGGTCAGAAGTTTACATACGCTAAGGTGACTGTGCCTTTAAACAGCTTGGAAAATTCCAGAAAATTCCATGGCTATAGAAACTTCTGATACATTATGTCAATTAGCCTGAGTCAATTGGAGGTGTACCTGTGGATATATTTCAAGGTCTACTTTCAAACTCAGTGCCTCTTTGCTTGACATCAAGGGAAAATCAAAAGAAAATCAGCCAAGACCTCAGAAAAAAAATTGTAGACCTCCAGAAGTCTGGTTCATCCTTGGGAGCAATTTCCAAATGCCTGAAGGTACCACGTTCATCTGTACGAACAATAGTAAGCAAGTATAAACAATATGGGACCATGTAGCTGTCATACCGCTCAGGAAGGAGACGCGTTCTGTCTTCTAGAGATGAACGTACTTTGGTGCGAAAAGTGCAAATCAATCCCAGAACAGCAAAGGACCTTGTGAAGATGCTGGACAAAACAGATACAAAAGTATAAATATGCACAGTAAAACGAATCCTATATTGACAGCCTGAAAGACCGATCAGCAAGGAAGAAGCCACTGCTCCAAAACCGCCATAAAAAAGCCAGACTACGGTTCACAACTGCACATGGAGACAACGATCACACTTCTTAGATAAATGGTCTGGTCTGATGAAACAAAAACAGAACTGTTTGGCCATAATGACCATCGTTATGTTTGGAGGAAAAAGGGGAAGGCTTGCAAGCCGAAGAACACCATCCCAACCATGAAGCACAGGGGTGGCAGCATCATGTTGTGGGGTTGTTGTGTGGATATATTGAAGCAACATCAAGGCATCAGTCAGGAAGTTAAAGCTTGGTCACAAATGGGTCTTCCAAATGGACAATGACCCCAACCATACTTCCAAAGTTGTGGCAAAATGGCTTAAGGACAACAAAGTCAAGGTATTGGAGTGGCCATCACAAAGCCCTGACCTCAAGTCTATAGAAAGCTTGTAGGCAGAAATGAAAAGGCGTGTGCGAGCAAGGAGGCCTAACTAGGCCTAAAACCTGACTCAGTTACTTCAGCTCTGTCAGGAGGAATGGGCCAAAATTCACCCAACTTACTATGGGAAGCATGTGGAAGGCTACCTGAAATGTTTGACCCAAGTTAAACAATTTAAAGGCAATGCTACCAAATATTAATTGAGTGCATGTAAACTTCTGACCCACTGGGAATGTGATGAAAGAAATAAAAGCTGGGGGGAGGCAGAAGAGGCTTCTGGTGCAAGTCTTGATGTCCTTGAGTGGCACAGCCAGAGCCCGGACTTGAACCCGGTCAAACATCTCTGGAGAGACCTGAAAATAGCTCCCCATCAAACCAGACAGAGCGTAAAAGCCCCATATACTACTGCGACCTGTATGCTCTCGTTGGCAACGAATATGTAGTGAGGGCCAGCCAAACCCACTGGCAAAGGTAAAGCCCCACCTTGTCTCAGCTCACCGGTCACCATAGCAGCACCCATCCGTAGCACGCGCTCCAGCAGGTATATTTCACTGGTCATCTCCAAAGCCAACACCTCCTTTGGCCAGCTTTCCTTCCAGTTCTCTGGTGCCAATGACTAGAATGAATTGCAAAAATCACTGAAGTTGGAGACATATCTCCCTCACTAACTTTAAGCATTAGCTGTCAGAGCAGCTTACCGTTCATTACACCTGTACACAGCCCATCTGTAAATAAAACACTCAACTACCTGGTCCCCATATTTATTCATTTGCTCCTTTGCACCCCAGTATCTCTACATCTATCACTCCAGTGTTGCTAATTGCTAAATTGTAAATATTTTGCCACTATGGCCTATTTATTGCCTTCCCTCCCTAAACGTACTTAATTTTCACACACTGTATATAAATGTTTCTCACACTGTATATAGATTTTTATATTGTGTTATTGACTGTACATTTGTTTATCCCATGTGTAACTCTGTCACACTACTTTTCTTTATCTTGTCCAGGTCGCAGTTGTAAATGAGAACTTGTTCTCAACTGGCCTACCTGGTTAAATAGAAGGTGAAATAAAATAAAAATTAAAAATATTATATTTTCTACTTAATAAATTAAAACTGTTTTTGCTTTGTTATTATGGGGTATTGTGCAGATTGATGAGGAATTTGTTTTTAAATACATTTTAGAATAAGGCTGTAACGTCACAAAACATGGACAAAGTCAAGGGGTCTGAATACTTTCCCAATGCACTGTATATGTCTCTGTCCTGAACGCGAGACAACACCTGATTGTCCTCAATTTCTCCAAATGGGCTTCATCAAGAGGGCTGAATGACAATTGGTGCATCTTTTTGCGGGGGGACCAGGCAGTCCCTGGGCAGTGCTTCATCATTGGGTACATTCTGGGATCACCCCGTTCTTAATCAGGCAGCCATACACTGTTCAATCTTAGTTGGTTATCATTAAAAGAACAGCATCACCTCATGCCATTTAGGGCCTAACCATCTCATCTAATACACGCTGAGAGACATGGTCTAACATACCATACTGTGGTCCGCATGTGATTGAATGCGTCCGAGTGTCTGTTCGAATGCACCTTTAAAATGGTGGAATACTTCTTGATGTAATATGATTCAAATAAAGTATTTAACGTGGTTGTGTGTGTGTGTGTGTGTGTGTGTGTGTGTGTGTGTGTGTGTGTACCTGTCCACTACAATATGTACATTATGTACTGAAAAGGTGGATTTACTCCAAGTGAAAGCAATGTATTTCTTTATCAATTCAGACGCCACCTTCAGATGACAGTGTACCTTAAAAACACATGGGCTCAGTCACAGCGCTCTGTTAGTGTTCTGACTGAACGCATAATTCCCATATCAGTGATGTCACCCCACTACCACTGCTTACCTTCCAGCCTGCAGAGCTGTTGCTGTCCCCTTTGTCCTTGAAGTAAGTGACAGATCTCACCATCCAATCATAGATCTGGGCTAACGTCAGCCTCTGGTCCGGGGAGCTCTCTATGGCCTGGGTGATGAGGTCCGCATAGGAGTAGTTCCCCCAGGCATTCCTCCGAGTTGAGGACTTCCTAGGTTGGGAGGCCAGGCCATTGAGAGCTGTGATAGCATGCGTCTGTGAAGACCCGGCCTCCTCTTTTGAAGTTGGGGTTAGTACTTCTTTCTTAGTGGTGATGGGGAGGGTTTGGTGTTCAGATAAGTTATTTGTGTTCTGAGGTATAGTTATGCCACCATTCAAATTGTTGACAGGAGTGGAGCTAGAGATGCTGGGCGCTGTGACATAATCCTCCTCGTCCTCCGGGATGATGTCATCGTTCGATTCGGGCTTCCCTGTGTTGGACTCCGGTCGAGGCAGAGGCCAGGTACAAGACCTCGGTCGTTTCTGGGGCTCGAAGTCCGGATCGATGTCAATATCATTGTGCGGTACTTCAGCCATATTCCTCTCCTTGGTTTGTCGCTTGTATTCGGTATACACTGATTAACAAAATTGCATTCCATTAATAAAATAGTATTTGTTTGGTTATCATGCATAATATCAGCATGGCACTACCAGACTCATTAAAACAATGAGTACAATAACTAGTACCCACATTCCACACCTCCAGCTGATAGAACCCCACGTGCGTCCAGTCGACTGTCTTCTCTCTGCTGATCGCAGCAAAATTGATGGCGCGACTTAAAAGCCTTTTTTCATTAATGTGCATTGAGCTAGTACTGCAGCGTCTGTTTGTACTTTGTAAAAATAAAAATAAAATATATAAAATGTGTTAATACATACGTTAGGTGGTGGAATTATATTGAATCCCTTATCTTGGGAATGGCGTGTAGAGCGTCCTCAATGAATAGATAACGTTAGCTACTCAATCAATAGCGTTCCGTTTGCCCGTGTTTCTTTACCATTTCCAAAATGCGGGTGACATCAAAATGTAATACTAGCACCTTCACATTCCGAATGCAGCTGCCATCTTGACCATTTCCTTTCGAAGTCCTTTATTATTCGTTTAGCTAGGAGCAGAGCACCACCGGGAGCTTTCTTTCCCTGCCTCAAGCGAGCTAGCTACTGGTTACCATCGAGACATTTTCAGCATTTGCACCGAGTCCAATTGTAGAGTTAAACTACTTACAAAATGTTGCATGTCGAAATTCGAATAAATAAAACATTCGCTCCGTCTGTGACTCTGTGCTTCCTCTACTCATCTCGAGTAGTCGTGCACACCACACACTCAACCTCCAAGGCCATCCCTATAACTGGCTACTAGCACTGTAGTACAATACAATTAGCCTAGCAACTAGTAGTCCCAGAGGACAGAACAGACCTGCGCTAAAGGAATCGGCTTTTAAAGAGACACGCTCACATCACATTGACAGGTTGGAACATTTCAAGTGACGTTAAGTGAACGCAACATACTAATGCCGCGTTCATGTGCTAGTCGGAACTCGACAATTTCCGACTTGGTAATGGTTGGAGTTAATCAAGTACTGCGTTCAATGAATTAGCTAATTTGAAATTTACGACTTTCCTAGCTCAGACTTGCACATGAATGCAGCACAATAATATAATTTAAAGGCGCAATATGCAGGACTCTAATTTCCGTTTATGTGACAAAACAAGCACTCAGAATGTAGAGAATCATTGTACCATCTAAACCGCTGTGAAATATATTTTTAATAACCAAAAATGTTGTATTTTCAGCAGGTGGAAGCTAGTGTACAAAACTTTAAGTACAAAAAAACAAAACTAAATGTAAGAACTGAAAGCTTAGAAATAGCACACATAGAACATATCTACCGCTTCGTAGACTTGCTTTCAATGGGAATTACAGATCTATAACTCAATTTCTATGCGAATTGGGTCAGGACACCCCAAAAAAGTTATTGCAGCTTTAATACAGTGACGTGTCATCATAATTCTACAGAATTACAGAGGTATTTACTTGGATGTGATCATGAAATTGCTTCGGAGGGCAAAATTACACAAGGTCAAGATATGTCATCTTGTCTAAAATTACAAGGTTATGCCCAGTAATCTATGTTTCCTAGCCTGCTCCCAGATCTGTTGTCTCCTTCTATAGCCTGGTCCCAGATCTGTTGTCTCCTATAGCCTGGTGCCAGATCTGTTGTCTCCTTCTATAGCCTGGTCCCAGATCTGTTTGTGTGCTTGACAATAAGCAATGGAGTTGCCAAGCACACAAACAGATCTGGGACCATTGGCATGACAATTGTCATGACCGTTTGGCATGACAATTAGTGACAAAGCGGTGACATGAAAGCACATCACAGACTGGCACTCAGGCTACAGTCATCTCTGTTTCCTAAATAAAATGTAAGACTATGAAGAAGGTAGGTGGCAGGATGTTGCCTTCAACATTAAAGAAGCAGCCTTAAATACATGATATTATTCACCCTACTGTAGTAGTTCTCTCTTAGTGATCGCTTTCATTAAATAATACAGTACATCACTTATTCAAATAAACAATACTTTTCATCACCAGATTTCAATCAAATAAAATAGCAATGCACCTCGAACCAGGAGTTCCATTTGTACAAGTGGATTCCCTTGAAGACTTCTTTGCAAACGCCATTCACACTATTCGCCCGCTAGATACTGTACATGTACTGCATAGTAAATGTAAATGAATAAAATATAGAAAAAAATCAACGGATACCAGAGGTTTAATGTAAAAATATTCTACACAATATAGTCAGTTTGTATTATTATTTTTCTTTTCTTTTTTAAAGATTTTAATATTTGACCCCTTTTTCTCCCCAATTGGTAGTTACTGTCCTGTCCCATCGCTGCAACTCCCGAACTGACTCAGGAGAGGCGAAGGTCGAGAGCCGTGCGTCCCCCGAAACAACCCAGCCAAGCCGCACAACTTCTTGACACAATGCCTGCTTAACCCGGAAGCGTGTCGGAGGAAGCACCGTACACCTGGCGACCATGTCAGCGTGCCCGGCCCACCACAGGAGTTGCAATGGGACAGGAACATCCCTGCCAGCCAAACCCTCCACTAACCCGGACGACGCTGGGCCAATTGTGCGCCGCCCCATGGGTCTCCCAGTCACAGCCGGCTACGACAGAGCCTGGACCATAACCAAGTCCTCTAGTGGCACAGCTAGCACTGCCTTAGACCACTGCACCACTCAGGAGGCCCATATGGTCAGTTTGTAAAGTGCAATGGCAAAGTAAAATCAAAGGCTTGAATTCATACGGTCTTACCTTCTGATCACACCGGCTCAGAACTTGCATCTGCGTGCGCCATCGTGCGCAAATTTGGGGACAGGTCGAAACACACATGAAACATTCATGTACATTTAGCTAGCTTGCTGTTGTTAGCTAATTTGTCCTTGTAGATAAACATTTGGTTGTTATTTTATCTGAAATGCATATGGTCTGTTTTTTAGCTGGATCTTTGTAGAATTTTGGGCCATTCTTTACTCTGGCAATTAATCCACATATAAAAAGGGGAAACCTAGTTAGTTTTTAGTACATTTTCTTTGATTAAATCTCTCCTCATTCATCTTTTTTTCTTCTGTGGATTTTATATGGTGGTTGGCAACCAACTTAACTGGACTGGAGTGTAGACCTCATTCATTGTTCTATCACTAATTTGGGTATCATAAAAAAACAATGAGAAGATAGGAGAGGCGGGACTTGCAGCGAATCAAGCGTCTAAAATAGAACCAATTTCTATTTTAGCGTCTGGCTATGTAGACGCCCATGAGCAGTTGGAAAGAAATGATTGAATGGCAGATATGTGTAAATGTAAACTCAACGTCCCTTTTTCAGGACCCTGTCTTTCAAAGATCATTCATTCAAAATCCAAATAACTTCACAGATCTTCATTGTAAAGGGTTTAAACACTGTTTCCCGTGCTTGTTCAATGAACCATAAACAATGAATGAACATGCACCTGTGAAACGGTCTTTAAGACACTAACAGCTTACAGACTGTAAGCAATTGTCACAGTTCGTAAAACTTAGGACACTAAAGAGGCCTTTCTACTGACTCTGAAAACACCAAAAGAAAGATGCGGGGTCCCTGCTCATCTGCGTGAATGGGCCTTACGCATGCTGCAAGGAGGCATGAGAACTGCCGATGTGGCCAGGGCAATAAATTGCAATGTCCGTACCGTGAGAAGCCTAAGACAGCCCTACAGGGAGACAGGACGGACAGCTGATCATCCTCGCAGTGGCAGACCAAGTGTAACAACACCTGCACAGGATCGGTACATCCGAACATCACACCTGCGGGACAGGTACAGGATGGCAACACACGCACAAACGCTCCATCAGTGCTCAGACTGTCCACAATAGACTGAGAGAGGCTAGACTGAGAGCTTGTAGGCCTGTTGTAAGGCAGGTCCTCATCAGACATCACCTGCAACAACGTCGCCTATGGGCACAAACCCACCGTCGCTGGACCAGACAGGACTGGCATGAATTGCTCTTCACTGATGAGTCGCAGTTTTGTCTCACCAGGGTTGATGGCCGGATTCGTGTTTATCGTCGAAGGAATGAGCATTACACCCAGCCCTGTACTCTGGTGCGGGATCGATTTGGATGTGGAGGGTGAAATGAGGGTCCGTCATGGTCTGGGGCAGTGTGTCACAGCATCATCGGACTGAGCTTATTGTCATTGCAGGCAATCTCAACGCTGTGCGTTACAGAGAAGACATCCTCCTCCCTCATGTGGTACCCTTCCTGCAGGCTCATCCTGACATGACCCTCCAGCATGACAATGCCACCAGCCATACTGCTAGTTCTGTGCGTGATGGCCAGCAAAGAGCCCGGATCTCAATCCCAATGAGCACGTCTGGGACCCGTTGGATCGGAGGGTGAGGGCTAGGACCATTCCCCCCAGAAATGTCTGGGAACTTGCAGGTGCCTTGGTGGAAGAGTGGGGTAAAATGCCGCAGCAAGAACTGGCAAATCTGGTGCAGTTCATGAGGAGGAGACCGACTGCAGTACTTAATGCAGCTGGTGGCCACACCAGATACTGACTGTTACTTTTGATTTTGACCCCCCCTTTGTTCAGTTACACATTATTCAATTTCTGTTAGTCAAATGTCTGTGGAAATTGTTCAGTTAATGTCTCAGTTGTTGAATCTTGTTATGTTCATACAAATATTTACACATGTAGAAAGAGGAGGAAGGGAAGCGCTACTAAGGTACACAATAGTACATTTTGGTAGATAGAAGGTGCTCTTTGGTAAAAGGGGTAAATTGGTCATCAAAAAGAAAGGAGGACCAAGGCACTCTTCATATAGTTGATTAAAATGCCTTTATTCGTATGGTATGTTCAATAGAAACAACATTTTTTTTAAACCGACGGGTTTATTATTATTATTTTATAACACTCCTTCCGTGGCCTCCAACTGCTCTTAATTGCTAGTAAAACTAAATGCATGCTCTTCAACCGATTGCTGCCCGCCCGCCCGACTAGCATCACTACTCTGGACGGTTCTGACTTAGAATATGTGGACAACTATAAATACCTAGGTGTCTGGCTAGACTGTAAACTCTCCTTCCAGACTCATATTAAGCATCTCCAATCCAAAATTAAATCTAGTATCGGCTTCCTATTTTGCAACAAAGCCTCCTTCACTCATGCTGCCAAACTTACCCCTGTAAAACTATCCTACCGATCCTTGACTTCAGCGATGTCATTTACAAAATAGCCTCCAACACTCTACTCAGCAAACTGGATGCAATCTATCACAGTGCCATCTGTTTTGTCACCAAAGCCCCATATATTACCCACCACTGCGACCTGTATGCTCTCATTGGCTGGCCCTCGCTTCCTACTCGTCACCAAACCCACTGGCTCCAGGTCATCTATAAGTCTTTGCTAGGTAAAGCCCTGCCCTTATCTTATCTCACTGGTCACCATAGCAACACCCACCCGTAGCACTCGCTCCAGCAGGTATATCTCACTTGTCATCCCCAAAACCAACACTTCCTTTGGCCACGTTTCCTTCCAGTTCTCTGCTGACAATGACTGGAACGAATTGCAAAAATCACTGAAGCTGGAGTTTTATATCTCCCTCTCTAACTTTAAGCATCAGCTGTCAGAGCGGCTTTACCAATCACTGTACCTGTACACAGCCAATCTCTAAATAACACACCCAACTACCTCATCCCCATTTTGTTATTTATCCTCTTCCTTTTTTGCACCCGAGTATCTCTACTTGCACATCATCATCTGCACATCTATCACTCCAGTGTTAATGCTAAATTGTAATTATTTCGCCTCTATGGCATATTTATTGCCTTACCTCCCTACTCTTATACATTTGCATACACTGTATATATAATTTTCTATTGTGTTATTGACTGTAAGTTTGTTTATATGTAACTCTGTGTTGTTGTTTTTGTCTTACTGCTTTACTTTATCTTGTCCAGGTCCCAGTTGTAAATGAGAACTTGTGCTCAACTGGCCACCTGGTTAAATAAAGGTGAAATAAATAAAATACAAAAAAATCTGTGTACGCAACCAATAAACTTTGATTTAATTTTGATTTTGGAAGAAGTGCTCAACCAACACGAGTCGAGGTGCAACCAGAAAATGTGACAATTTTAAAGGTGAAACACTCGCTCATCATTAAAAACTCAAAGAAAAAAATTAAAAGATTTAGATTGAACTTTGCTTAAAGAAAACACTGAGTTTGTAATGGTAAACGAAAATTGCGCCTTTTCCTTTTCAATGGTTGAGTTAAATGACAAATAATAAAACTCTACATGATGATCACGATGAGTCTCATGGTATTTTTAAGTAAACCGAACAGAATTTTATGTTCATATCATAAATCAATAATGTATGGGTAGCTCAAACCAACCCCTCTTCATCTACACTCAATGACAAAATTAGCCTCTTACTGTCGTTCCGTTTGAAGGCCAGTTTGTCAAAAATCTTGTCCAATGTCGCCTTCACACCAGGTTCACTTGAGATGTGTCAAAAAAGGGTCACGTCACAAAATATGATTAACCATATTATTTGAAACAACACAAAACTATACTGATTAAACACAATAGGCTTGAAAGAAAGATGTCCATGTTAACATAAATACTACCTTACTAAACCCCAATACAGTGAGTGGGGCATTGAAATGCTTCATGGTTGTATCCATGGTTTGCACCATGCAGTCATTACAGGAAGTACAGTTATCCATCCGACGATCTGTTTCTCCTGCGGTAGATTATCCCAGAGTCTAGCCGAAGCTCATGGCAATAGTTCTGCATGAGAGAAGAGCGGCAGACTACTAGAAGACTATAAGACAACCCTTGTCTGCTGTTTGATTTGTCTAATATACCAAAGAAACAAATCAGAAATGTATTTATTTACCTTCAACACAGCAATGAATGGCACAACGTTGACCCTCTGTATTCCATTCTTGTAGAAATCTAGAAAATAGTACTAGACCTGTCTAGATCACTAGAGAGGAATATACCTGTCTAGATCAGTAGAGGAATATACCTGTCTAGATCAGTAAAGAGGAATATACCTGTCTAGATCAGTAGAGGAATATACCTGTCTAGATCAGTAAAGAGGAATAGACCTGTCTAGAAAAGTAGAGAGGAATATACCTGTCTAGATCACTAGAGAGGAATATACCTGTCTAGATCAGTAAAGAGGAATATACCTGTCGAGATCAGTAGAGAGGATATACCTGTCGAGATCAGTAAAGAGGAATATACCTGTCTAGATCACAAGAGAGGAATAGACCTGTCTAGATCACTAGAGAGGAATAGACCTGTCTAGATCACTAGAGAGGAATATACCTGTCTCGATCACTAGAGAGGAATACACCTGTCTAGATCACTAGAGGAATACACCTGTCGAGATCACTAGAGAGGAATAGACCTGTCTAGATCACTAGAGAGGAATATACCTGTCTAGATCACTAGAGAGGAATACACCTGTCTAGATCACTAGAGAGGAATAGACCTGTCTAGATCACTAGAGAGGAATATACCTGTCTAGATCACTAGAGAGGAATACACCTGTCTAGATCACTAGAGAGGAATACACCTGTCTAGATCACTAGAGAGGAATACACCTGTCTAGATCACTAGAGAGGAATAGACCTGTCTAGATCACTAGAGAGGAATACACCTGTCTAGATCACTAGAGAGGAATATACCTGTCTAGATCACTAGAGAGGAATACACCTGTCTAGATCACTAGAGAGGAATATACCTGTCTAGATCACTAGAGAGGAATACACCTGTCTAGATCACTAGAGAGGAATAGACCTGTCTAGATCACTAGAGAGGAATACACCTGTCTAGATCACTAGAGAGGAATATACCTGTCTAGATCACTAGAGAGGAATACACCTGTCTAGATCACTAGAGAGGAATAGACCTGTCTAGATCACTAGAGAGGAATACACCTGTCTAGATCACTAGAGAGGAATACACCTGTCTAGATCACTAGAGAGGAATATACCTGTCTAGATCACTAGAGAGGAATACACCTGTCTAGATCACTAGAGAGGAATAGACCTGTCTAGATCACTAGAGAGGAATACACCTGTCTAGATCACTAGAGAGGAATACACCTGTCTAGATCACTAGAGAGGAATAGACCTGTCTAGATCACTAGAGAGGAATATACCTGTCTAGATCACTAGAGGAATACACCTGTCTAGATCACTAGAGAGGAATACACCTGTCTAGATCACTAGAGAGGAATAGACCTGTCTAGATCACTAGAGAGGAATACACCTGTCTAGATCACTAGAGAGGAATATACCTGTCTAGATCACTAGAGGAATACACCTGTCTAGATCACTAGAGAGGAATACACCTGTCTAGATCACTAGAGAGGAATATACCTGTCTAGATCACTAGATAGGAATACACCTGTCTAGATCACTAGAGAGGAATAGACCTGTCTAGATCACTAGAGAGGAATACACCTGTCTAGATCACTAGAGAGGAATAGACCTGTCTAGATCACTAGAGAGGAATACACCTGTCTAGATCACTAGAGAGGAATAGACCTGTCTAGATCACTAGAGAGGAATATACCTGTCTAGATCACTAGAGAGGAATACACCTGTCTAGATCACTAGAGAGGAATACACCTGTCTAGATCACTAGAGAGGAATACACCTGTCTAGATCACTAGAGAGGAATATACCTGTCTAGATCACTAGAGAGGAATATACCTGTCTAGATCACTAGAGAGGAATAGAACTGTCTAGATCACTAGAGAGGAATAGACCTGTCTAGATCACTAGAGAGGAATACACCTGTCTAGATCACTAGAGAGGAATAGACCTGTCTAGATCACTAGAGAGGAATAGACCTGTCGGTTGGACGTGTCCACTACAACAACCCCATTCCTAAAGAGGTTTTCAAAGACCTGTTTCAGAATCATGGCATCTGGGATATCCGTCACCTGTGTAGTGAAGTAACAACCAATACACTTAGATATTACTCTATCCTGTGTAGTGAAGTAACAACCAATACACTTAGATATTACTCTATCCTGTGTAGTGAAGTAACAACCAATACACTTAGATATTACTCTATCCTGTGTAGTGAAGTAACAACCAATACACTTAGATATTACTCTATCCTGTGTAGTGAAGTAACAACCAATACACTTAGATATTACTCTATCCTGTGTAGTGAAGTAACAACCAATACACTTAGATATTACTCTATCCTGTGTAGTGAAGTAACAACCAATACACTTAGATATTACTCTATCCTGTGTAGTGAAGTAACAACCAATACACTTAGATATTGCTCTATCCTGTGTAGTGAAGTAACAACCAATACACTTAGATATTACTCTATCCTGTGTAGTGAAGTAACAACCAATACACTTAGATATTGCTCTATCCTGTGTAGTGAAGTAACAACCAATACACTTAGATATTACTCTATCCTGTGTAGTGAAGTAACAACCAATACACTTAGATATTACTCTATCCTGTGTAGTGAAGTAACAACCAATACACTTAGATATTACTCTATCCTGTGTAGTGAAGTAACAACCAATACACTTAGATATTGCTCTATCCTGTGTAGTGAAGTAACAACCAATACACTTAGATATTACTCTATCCTGTGTAGTGAAGTAACAACCAATACACTTAGATATTACTCTATCCTGTGTAGTGAAGTAACAACCAATACACTTAGATATTACTCTATCCTGTGTAGTGAAGTAACAACCAATACACTTAGATATTGCTCTATCCTGTGTAGTGAAGTAACAACCAATACACTTAGATATTACTCTATCCTGTGTAGTGAAGTAACAACCAATACACTTAGATATTACTCTATCCTGTGTAGTGAAGTAACAACCAATACACTTAGATATTGCTCTATCCTGTGTAGTGAAGTAACAACCAATACACTTAGATATTGCTCTATCCTGTGTAGGGCTGTCAAATGATTTAAATAATATAAAATTATAATAATTCAGTTAATGGCATGAGTTAATTGCGATTGATTACAATTTTAGAATTAGCAAAAATGTGCCCCTAAATAAACAATTCTACATTTAAAAATCTGTGCTTTGAGTTATATGTATTTTATTTCACCATTATTTAACCAGGTAGACTAGTTGAGAACAAGTTCTCATTTACAACTGCGACCTGGTCAAGATAAAGCAAAGCAGTGTGACAAAAACAACAACACAGAGTTACACATGAGATAAACAATCGTACAGTCAATAACACTATAGAAAAATCTGTATACAGTGTGTGCAAATGAAGTAAGGAGGTAAGGCAATAAATGGGCCAATAGTGGCGAAGTAATTACAATTTAGCAATTTACACTGGAGTGATATATGTGCAGTTGAGGATGTACAAGAAGAAATACTGGTGTGCAAAAGAGCAGAACAACAAAAACAAATAGGGGGATGAGGTAGGTAGTTGGTTGGATGGGCTATTTACAGATGGGCTGTGTACAGCTGCAGCGATCGGTAAGCTACTCTGACAGCAGACACTTAAAGTTAGTGAGGGAGATACAAGTCTCCAACTTCAGTGATTTTTGCAATTTGTTCCAGTCATTGGCAGCAGAGAACTGGAAGGAAAGGCGGCAAGTCAGAACCGTCCAGAGTAGGGATGCTAGTCGGGCGGGCAGGTGAGAGCAGTGATCGGTTGAAGAGCATGCATTTAGTTTTACTTGCATTTAAGAGCAGTTGGAGGCCACGGAAGGAGAGTTGTTTGGCATTGAAGCTCGTCTGGAGGCTTGATGATTGGTTGACAAGTTGACAATCAGGTGTGCTTGTCCGGGACTACAAAGCTTGAAGAATTTTGAAAAGAATAACAGGCAAATTTTGCTCAATACAGGTGTGTAAAGCTCTTATGAGACTTACCCAAGAAGACTCACAGTTGTAATCGCTGCCAAAGGTGTTTCTAACATGGATTGACTCAGAGGGATGAATACTTATCTAATCAAGGTATATTCGTTTTTTAAATTTTCATTAATATTTTAAAAAATATATATATTTCACATTAGAGTATTGTGTGTAGATCATAGACAACAAATGATAATTCATTCCATTTTAATCCCACTTTATAACAAAGTGTGAAGAAATCCAGGGGGGTGTTGACTTTGTATAGGGGCTGTATTTGATGCTGTCAAAAACATTATGGGATGTTATACTATTCTATTCTATACACATCTGCTACGCTGATCCTCAACACTGGGGCCACTCAGGGGTATGTGCTTAGACCCCTCCTGTACTCTCTGTTCACCCACAACTGCATGGACAAATGACTCCAACACCCTCATTAAGTTTGCTGACGACAAAACAGTGGTAGGTCTGATCACCGACAATGATGAGACATCCTATAGGGAGGTCAGAGAACTGGCAGTGTGGTGCCAGGGTAACCTTTCCCTCAATGGGGGCAAGACAAAGGTGCTGATCGTGGACTACAAGAAAAGGCTGGCCGAACAGGCCCCCATTAACATCAACAAACAATCATGGTCCAAATACACCAAGACAGTTGTGAAGAGGGCACGACAGCACCTTTTCCCACTCAGGAGACTGAGAATACCTGGCATGGTTCCTCAAAATGTTCTACAGCTGTACCATCGAGAGCATCCTAACCGGTTGCATCACCGCCTGGTGTGGTAACTGCTCGGCATCTGACCATAAGGCGCTTGAGGGTAACGCCCAGTACATCACTGGGGACAAGCTTCCTGCCATCCAGGACCTATATACTAGGCGGAGTCAGAGAAAAGCCCCAAAAATTGTCAAAGACTCCAGTCACCCAAGTCATAGACTGTTTTCTCTGCTACTGCACGGCAAGCGGTCTGGGACCAAAATGCTCCTTAACAGCCTCTACCCCCAAGCCATAAGACTGATGAACAATTAATCAAATGGCCACCGGATTATTTACATTGACCCCCCCTCTCGCTGTTTATTATCTATGCAGTTACTTCACCCTTACCTACATGTACAAATTACCTCGACTAACCTGTACATTGACTCGGTACCCACTGTATATAGCCTCGTTATTTTACTTTCTATAATTTTTTACTTCATTTGGTAAATATTTTCTTCAACTGCACTGTTGGTTAAGGGCTTGTAAGTAAGCATTTCACAGTAAGGTCTACTACACCTGTTGTACATGTGACTAATAATGATTTGAAGGTGACCTACTTTTTGAACTAATTCATTTCAAAAGCTGGTGAAAACAGCATGGTTGTGTTCATGGCACATTAAAAGGCAATACAATTTTACAGTTAAATTACATATCTTTACAGTAAATCCCATACATTTGTTAAGACACGCCTCTGCCTGGTGCCCCTGTACATTATTGAATGTGTTTTGTTAGTGTGCACACCAGTTTCTAAAATCAAAGTGCATGCATAGAAATTCAATTACCTTCGAAAAAGATGGACGTAGGCTGGTTGCTGTATTTATAATTTTATTAAACAGTAACATGCGAAACAGAAACAGAAAACTAAATACAAATCCACATATCAAATACCGATATGTAGCGAATACATTTTTTAAACATTTTGTATACGTTTGAATGATTCGAAAGTTCTCCAAATCAGATACAAAAATTAAATGGGCTTTTTCTTCATAAAATGATTTGTGTATGAAAAATGTTCCTAATAAAATAAAGATATTTATAACATACTGACACGCAATTGCGGAAACACGGTAGTAAAACAATGTCAAACTTAGATATTTCAATGGTTGAATGCATTATGTTTCCAAGATATAGTTTTTCATCAGTCCAGAACACCTCACTATGAAACAATGACAGAATAAGTGTTCAACAGATTCAGTTTCTAGCTAACTTTATTCACTGGTAGTAGGTATATATTTAGAAATCAAGCTATTACACGGGTAGAATCAATGGATAATCTTAAAGGAGATCTCCTTTACTTTATTGGTCACCATACCTTTGTTGGAGTGAGCCAAGCACGGTGCCAGTTTACATCAAACGATGAAGTCCAACAAAATATAGCAGAGGGGATATAATTCCTGTAGAAAATATCCCTTAATAAACAATTGTTGAAGTTCTTATCTAGTAACCCTATGCTATTCATCAATAGATATAGATATGCATTATTCTGAAGTAAATATTTTATCCCACAAGGTATAGATTTTATAACAGTGTCATATTCCTTGCTTGAAACCTCAAAGTTGTATCTTTCCATTAATTCTCTCAGGGTAAATAGATTCCCACTAATACTAAGTAATTGGTTGACAAGGACAATGTTTTTCGAGAACCGAAGCTGGTTGCTGTAACCTCGTAGGGTTTTGTGCATTTTATCCAAGGTCTGAACCACGGCTTTCTGATGCGGGTCCTCTCGCAGCGCCCAGTCCATGACCAGACTGGTGTAGTGCTCCAGCGGTCCGCTGTGGCGGCATTGCTGTCTTCTGCAGCAGTCTGGAGAGCATCTCCATCTGTCGAGTAGCCTGACCAGTAGACAAGATCACGGAATTAACGTTAACATCCTGATGCTGTGGTAGTAAGATATATAGCTAGACCCCTGTGGAGGTTTAACGTTACGTGTTCAGAGGAGCAAAAACTGTTATCCAGTTAACGTTACGAAGTTAGAAAGAAAGCTGTCCAAAGATTTGTCAGCGATTCGTTATTCCCTCGTCTCAAAAAGGTACGTTTGTCAGCACCGTAACAATGCAGCTAGCTAGCTAGCTAGCTATTGATGTCATTATAATAATGGCTGATTTATGTGCTTGTTGCCAATTAATTAGTTAGCCAGGCTGACTGGACAAGTCTGGAATGGAATGAAGTTTGACAGGTTAAGGTAACTAGCTAACTTTAGCTATACTAACTATTAACTAACTGTCAGTTGATACTCATTTGAAACGACACACCAAAATAATAACAAATTGATACCAAAATAATATTCTCACCTCGTCTGGAAATGTCGGTCACACCGTTACATATCGTTGTCGAGGAACAGGACCGCTCTTTCAGTAGAAGTCTAATGATGGACGACATTTTTGACGACAACATGCACGTCGCCATTTTGGCTTCAAATGCAACTTTATTGAATCAGGAAAAAATTAACAAAATTATTCTTAAGTGAGCCAGGAGAGGGCTGTATTTGACATTATGCTTATTTTTTTCATGAATAGAGAATAAAGTAGCTTACTAAATATGCACATTTGGTTGCAGTGTTGGTCTATTTGATTTCAATTGGCAATGAATGGCATTGGCAGTAATAGTCTATGGGACAGACCCCTAAATTCGTGAAGATGCCTCATAGTGGTTTTCTTGGTCTATGTCCCTAGTTGGAACATGTGTGATAGCAGTGCAGCAATGGCAGCTTTCTCTGTGTTATCACTCTTTATTTCATCCCTCCATCTCATTAATTTTTCCCATAGGGATTTTACTATGACAAAACAATGTCAGTATACAACAAGTTATTTCCCACATATACCCATTAATCAGATATAATTGCAAAGCTAAGATTAACAGCTATCCATCAGATACATTTTCGGGAATGTTCACGTCAACAGAACTTTGACATTTGACCTCTAGTGTACATATCAGAATGACCTGTATAAATTACTTTAAAAAGGAAACCCTGATAATGTTTGACAAGTGGTTTTGAAAGTTCATGAAATTATGTTTCAACGGATGTACAGTGCCTTCAGAAAGTATTCGTACCCATTGACTTATTTTGCCTGTGCCTAGCTCCATTCCGCTTATTTTTTATCCTGAATAACCTTATGTCAGTCATAAGTCCCAAAGAGGGTGTTTTGTCCTGTTGGGGCATTCATCCCAGTCATCAGTCCCAGTCTCCCGAGTGGCACAGCAGTCTAAGGCATTACATCTCAGTGCTCGAGGCGTCACTACAGACACCCTGGTTCGAATCCAGGCTGTATCACAACCCGACGTGATTGGAAGTCCCATAGGGCGGCACACAATTGTCCCAGTCATCTGGGTTTGGCCGGTGTAGGACGTCATTGTAAATAAGAATTTGTTCTTAACTGACTTGCCTAGTTAAATAAAGGTTAAATAAAAACATCTGCAATATAGCATTGGGTTAGGTACATATTTGTCATCAATGTGTGTACATTTACAATGGTAATGAAATGGTCAATTTGAGGAAATGTTACTTAACATACTATTTATAAGTAGAATGGAATGGTTTTACTTGTGTGTTAGGATTGTGGGCTTTGACACTCTTATGTAGGTGTCATAACCAACCATAAAATATTGCAATATACTTGTATGTCACAACATATGTGTCATTACAGTGTTATGACAATGCTATGACATGGTTATGACCGTGTTATGACGCTAGGTGTCCAATAAAGTCTTACCAAAAGGTAAGGTTAACTATTAAACTAACTACAGTATTTAGCAGTTTTATGGCTTGGTGGAAGAAGCTGTTCAGGACTCTATTGGTTCCAGACTTGGTACATCAGTACTGCTTGCGGTGACTTGGGTGGCTGGAATCTTTGACCATTTTTAGGGCCTTTCTCTGACACCACCTGGTATAGAGGTCCTGGATGGCAGAGAGCTCGGTCCTGGTGATGTACTGTGCTGTACGCACTACTCTCTGTAGCACTTTGCGGACGGATGCCAAGCAGTTGCTATACCAAGCGGTGCTATACCAAGCGGTGATGCAGCCAGTCAAGATGCTCTCAATGGTGCGTGCCAATTTTTTTCAGCCTTCTGAGGGCGAAGAGGCATTGTTGTGCCCTCTTCACGACTGTGTTGGTGTGTGTGGACCATGATAGATCCTTAGTGATGTGGACTCAGAGGAACTTGAAGCTCTCGACACACTCCACTACAGCTCCGTCGATGTGAATAGTGACGTGCTCAGCCCTCCATTTCCTGTAGTCCACGATCAGCTACTTTGTCTTGCTGAAGTTGAGGGAGAGGTTGTTATTCTGCCAACACACTACCAGGTCTCTGACCTCCTCCCTATAGGCTGTCTCATCGTCATCGGTGATCAGGCCTACCACCGTTGTGTCATCTGCAAACTTAATGATGGTGTTGGAATTGTGCACGGCCATGCAGTCGTGGGTGAACAGGGAGTACAGGTTGGAGACGAAGCACGCCCCCTGAGGAGCCCCCGTGTCGAGGGTCAGCGTGGCAGATGCGTTGTTGCCTACCCTCACCACCTGGGGGTGGCCCGTCAGGAAGTTCAGGATCCAGTTGCAGAGGGAGGTGTTCAGTCACAGGGTCCTTAGCTTAGTGATGACCTTGGAGGCCACTATGGTGTTGAATTCTGAGCTGAAGTCAATGAACTGCATTCTCACATAGGTGTTCTTCTTGTCCAGGTGGGAAAGGGCAGTGTGGAGTGGGTCCAGGGTGTCTGGGATGATGGTGTTGATGTGAGCCATGACCAGCCTTTCAAAGCATTTCATGGTTACAGTGCTACGTGGTGATAGTCATTTAGACAGGTTACCTTGGAGTTCTTGGGCACAGGGACTATAGTGGTCTGCTTGAAACATGTCGGTACAGTGGGGCAAAATAGTATTTAGTCAGCCACCAATTGTGCAAGTTCTCCCACTTAAAAAGATGACAGAGGCCTGTAATTTTCATCATAGGTACACTTCAACTATGACAGACAAAATGAGAAAAAAAATCCAGAAAATCACATTGTAGGATTTTTTATGAATTTATTTGCAAAGTATGGTGGAAAATAAGTATTTGGTCAATAACAAAAGTTTATCTCAATACTTTGTTATATACCCTTTGTTGGCAATGACAGAGGTCAAACATTTTCTGTAAGTCTTCACAAGGTTTTCACACACTGTTGCTGGTATTTTGGCCCATTCCTCCATGCAGATCTCCTCTAGAGCAGTGATGTTTTGGGGCTGTTGCTGGGCAACATGGACTTTCAACTCCCTCCAAAGAATTTCTATGGGGTTGAGATCTGGAGTCTGGCTAGGCCACTCCAGGACCTTGAAATGCTTCTTACGAAGCCAAACCTTCATTGCCCGGGCAGTGTGTTTGGGATCATTGTCATGTTGAAAGACCCAGCCACGTTTCATCTTCAATGCCCTTGCTGATGGAAGGAGGTTTTCACTCAAAATCTCACAATATATGGCCCCATTCATTCTTTCTTTTACACGGATCAATCATCCTGGTCACTTTGCAGAAAAACAGCCCCAAAGCATGATGTTTCCACCCCCATGCTTCACAGTAGGTATGGTGTTCTTTGGATGCAACTCAGCATTCTTTGTCCTCCAAACACGACGAGTTGAGTTTTTACCAAAAAGTTATATTTTGGTTTCATCTGATCATATGACATTCTCCCAATCTTCTTCTGGATCATCCAAATGCTCTCTAGCAAACTTCAGACGGGCCTGGACATGTACTGGCTTAAGTAGGGGGACACGTCTGGCACTGCAGGATTTGAGTCCCTGGCGGCGTAAGTGTGTTACTGATGGTAGGCTTTGTTACTTTGGTCCCAGCTCTCTGCAGGTCATTCCCCCCATGTGGTTCTTGTGATCATTTTGACCCCACGGGGTGAGATCTTGCATGGAGACCCAGATCGAGGGAGATTATCAGTGGTCTTGTATGTCTTCCATTTCCTAATAATTGCTCCCACAGTTGATTTCTTCAAACCGAGCTGCTTACCTATTGCAGATTCAGTCTTCCCAGCCTGGTGCAGGTCTACAATTTTGTTTCTGGTGTCCTTTGACAGCTCTTTGGTCTTGGCCATAGTAGAGTTTGGAGTGTGACTGTTGGAGGTTGTGGACAGGTGTCTTTTATACTGATAACAAATTCAAACAGGTTCCATTAATACAGATAACGAGTGGAGGACAGAGGAGCCTCTTAAAGAAGAAGTTACAGGTCTGTGAGAGCCAGAAATCTTGCTTGTTTGTAGGTGACCAAATACTTATTTTGCACCATAATTTGCAAATAAATTCATTAAAAATCCTACAATGTGATTTTCTGGATTTTTTTTCTGTCATTTTGTCTGTCATAGTTGAAGTGTACCTATGATGAAAATGACAGGCCTCTCTCATAATTTTAAGTAGGAGAACTTGCACAATTGGTGGCTGACTAAATATTTTTTTGCCCCACTGTATTATAGACTGGATAAGGGAGAGGTTTAAAATGTCAGTGAAGACACTCGCCAGCTGGTCAGCACATGCTCTGAGTACACATCCTGGTCATTTGTCTGGTGAATGTTAACCTGTTTCAAGGTCTTACTCACATCGGCTACAGAGAGCTTGATTACACAGTCGTCCGGAACCGCTGGTGCTCTCATGCATGGTTCAGTGTTGTTTGCCTTGAAGTGAGCATTGAAAGCATTTAGCTCATCTGGTAGGCTTGCATCACTGGGTAGCTCGCGGCTGGGTATCTCTTTGTAAACCGTGATAGTGTGCAAGCCCTGCCATATCTAACGAGCGTCAAAGCCGGTGTAGTAGGAGTTGATCTTAGTCCTGTATTGACACTTTGCCTGTTTGATGGTTTGTCAGAGGGCGTAGCAGGATTTCTTATAAGCGTCCGGATTAGTGTCCCGCTCCTTGAACGCGACAGCTATAGCCTCTAGCTCTCAGTGCGGATGTCGCCTGTAATCTGTGGCTTCTGGTTGGGATACGTACAGTGTACATATGGTCACTGTGGGGACAACGTTGCCAATGACTGATGTGGTAAACTCCTCAATACCATTGATCGGATGAATCCCGGAACATATTCCAGTCTGTGCTAGTGAAACCGTCATGTAGCTTAGTATCCACTTCATCAGACCACTTCCATATTGAGTGCGTTAGAATGGTCAGGATGGAATGGTCAGGCAGGCAGGTATGGACTCCAGAAAATAGGCAAGGGTCAAAACCGGGAGGACGAGCAAAAAGCGAATAGAAGCAGGAGTACGGGAAAACACGTTGGTTGACTTGGAAAACATACAAGACGAACTGGCACAGAGAGACAGGAAACACAGTGATAGATACAATAAGCGACACCTGGAGGGGGTGGAGACAATCACGAGGACAGATGAAACAGATCAGGGTGTGACACCTCTAGTTGCACACATGACATGCTGGTAGAAATAAGGTAAGACGGATTTGAGTTTTCCTGAAAAATGTAGTGGGAAAGCTATGTTTTTGGATTGTATGTTTAGTGATAGAAGCACCAAATTGCACACACATAGCTAGAACAGGGTTTTAAAAAGATTTGTGGATACAAGGCCAATATGGCCGTCAAACAACTCAATGGGGTCGTATTGGATCAATTTCACATGACCATACCTGTATGGAATATAATGGTAGTATGCCCAATAATATCTTAATATGTTCATAGAGATGTAGAATACACAATCAGGTGTGCCAGCTATATTAATTAAATTATTCACATAATTGTGGTAAGACTGTGCTCAAAAAACTGGACAAATCGCTGATTTCTGAAGCCTACCACTCTAGAAATGGACACGAGCAATAGATTGACAATGACTTTAAACACAGTTCCTGGGATGAAATCACCTCAGTGACTGCATTCTGAAACACACTCACACCAACACACACTAGTGCTGAGCGATTAACCAGAAAGTATGTTCTTTTTCATTTTTTAAACAACTAATTGACCAATGTCGGTTAAATTATTTTAATTAAAGCCTCTGGATTGCTGCAGCGGTCTAAGGCACTGCATCGCAATGCTAGAGGCGTCACTCCAGATCCGAGTTCGATCCCGGGCTGTGTCACAGCCGGCTGCTACAGGGAGACCCATGAGGCGGCAGACAATTGGCCCAGCATCGTCCGGGTTAGGGGAGGGTTTGGGCGACTCCTTGTGGCGGTCTGGCGCATGACTTCAGACTGCAGCTGTACGGTGTTTCCTCCGACACATTGGTGCGGCTGGCTTCCGGGTTAAGTGTGCAGTGTGTTAAGAAGCCGTGTGGGTTGTCGACCTTTGCCTCTCTCGAGTCCGTAAGGGAGATGCAGCGATGGGACAAGACTGTAACTACCAATTGTATGTCACAAATTGTTTTAAAAAATGTATGAAAAAATATTTTTCACATATTTTTTTACATTTGAATTACATTTCGTTCTGTATTTTCCATGAGCTCAAAGCAGTTTCTCTACAGATAGGCTAAATCAGATCAAGCCCGAACTGTGCGATGTAGTTTACAACAGGCCAATAGTCTACATAGTTTAGAGCAGAAAAAGTGGAAATTAACTACATTGACCGTAATCCATAGCGCACCTATTGTCCGGACTGTGTGTTTATTATGCCTGCTACTACTTCCGGCGCCGACAGAGATGGCCGCCTCGCTTCGCATTCCTAGGAAACTATGCAGTTTTTTGTTTTTTTTACGTGTTATTTCTTACATTAGTACCCCAGGTCATCTTAGGTTTCATTACATACAGTCGAGAAGAACTACTGAATATAAGATCAGCGTCAACTCACCATCAGTACGGCCAAGAATATGTTTTTCGCGACGCGGATCCTGTGTTCTGCCTTTCAAACAGGACAACGGAATGGATCCCATGCAGCGACCCAAAAAACGACTCTGAAAAAGAGGGAGGCGGTCTTCTGGTCAGACTCCGGAGACGGGCACATCGTGCACCACTCCCTAGCATTCTTCTCGCCAATGTCCAGTCTCTTGACAACAAGGTTGATGAAATCCGAGCAAGGGTAGCATTCCAGAGGGACATCAGAGACTGTAACGTTCTTTGCTTCACGGAAACATGGCTCACTGGAGAGACGCTATCCGAGGCGGTGCAGCCAGCGGGTTTCTCCACGCATCGCGCCGACAGAAACAAACATCTTTCTGGTAAGAAGAGGGGCGGGGGCGTATGCCTTATGGCTGACGAGACATGGTGTGATGAAAGAAACATACAGGAACTCAAATCCTTCTGTTCACCTGGTTTAGAATTCCTCACAGTCAAATGTAGACCGCATTATCTACCAAGAGAATTCTCTTCGATTATAATCACAGCCGTATATATCCCCCCCCAAGCAGACACATCGATGGCTCTGAACAAACTTTATTTGACTCTTTGCAAACTGGAATCCATTTATTCGGAGGCTACATTCATTGTAGCTGGGGATTTTAACAAGGCTAATCTGTCGCTCTGGATAAGAGCGTCTGCTAAATGACTTAAATGTAAATGTAAATGTAAAACAAGACTCCCTAAATTTTATCAGCATATCGATTGCGCAACCAGGGGTGGAAAAACCTTGGATCATTGTTACTCTAACTTCCGCGATGCATATAAGGCCTTGCCTCGCCCCCCTTTCGGAAAAGCTGACCACGACTCCATTTTGTTGATCCCTGCCTACAGACAGAAACTAAAACAAGAGGCTCCCACGCTGAGGTCTGTCCAACGCTGGTCCGACCAAGCTGACTCCACACTCCAAGACTGCTTCCATCATGTGGACTGGGATATGTTTCGTATTGCGTCAGATAACAATATTGACGAATACGCTGATTCTGTGTGCGAGTTCATTAGAACGTGCGTTGAAGATGTCATTCCCATAGCAACGATTAAAACATTCCCTAACCAGAAACCGTGGATTGATGGCAGCATTCGCGTGAAACTGAAAGCGCGAACCACTGCTTTTAATCAGGGCAAGGTGACTGGTAACATGACCGAATACAAACAGTGCAGCTATTCCCTCCGCAAGGCTATCAAACAAGCTAAACGTCAGTACAGAGACAAAGTAGAATCTCAATTCAACGGCTCAGACACAAGAGGCATGTGGCAGGGTCTACAGTCAATCATGGACTACAAGAAGAAATCCAGCCCAGTCACGGACCAGGATGTCTTGCTCCCACGCAGACTAAAATAACTTTTTTGCCCGCTTTGAGGACAATACAGTGCCACTGACATGGCCTGCAATGAAAACATGCAGACTCTCCTTCACTGCAGCCGAGGTGAGTAAGACATTTAAACGTGTCAACCACACTGCACACTGCCCTAACCCATCTGGACAAGAGGAATACCTATGTGAGAATGCTGTTCATCGACTACAGCTCGGCATTCAACACCATAGTACCCTCCAAGCCCTGTGCAACTGGGTACTGGACTTCCTGACGGGCCGCCCCCAGGTGGTGAGGGTAGGCAACAACATCTCCTCCCCGCTGATCCTCAACACTGGGGCCCCACAAGGGTGCGTTCTGAGCCCTCTCCTGTACTCCCTGTTCACCCACGACTGCGTGGCCACACACCCCTCCAACTCAATCATCAAGTTTGCGGACGACACAACAGTGGTAGGCTTGATTACCAACAACGACGAGACAGCCTACAGGGAGGAGGTGAGGGCCCTCAGAGTGTGGTGTCAGGAAAATAACCTCACACTGAACGTCAACAAAACTAAGGAGATGATTGTGGACTTCAGGAAACAGCAGAGGGAACACACCCCTATCCACATCGATGGAACAGTAGTGGAGAGGGTAGCAAGTTTTAAGTTCCTCGGCATACACATCACAGACAAACTGAATTGGTCCACTCACACAGACAGCATTGTGAAGAAGGCGCAGCAGCGCCTCTTCAACCTCAGGAGGCTGAAGAAATTTGGCTTGTCACCAAAAGCACTCACAAACTTCTACAGATGCACAATCGAGAGCATCCTGGCGGGCTGTATCACCGCCTGGTACGGCAACTGCTCCGCCCTCAACCGTAAGGCTCTCCAGAGGGTAGTGAGGTCTGCACAATGCATCACCGGGGGCAAACTACCTGCCCTCCAGGACACCTACACCACCCGATGTTACAGGAAGGCCATAAAGATCATCAAGGACATCAACCACCCGAGCCACTGCCTGTTCACCCCGCTATCATCCAGAAGGCGAGGTCAGTACAGGTGCATCAAAGCTGGGACCGAGAGACTGAAAAACAGCTTCTATCTCAAGGCCATCAGACTGTTAAACAGCCACCACTAACATTGAGTGGCTGCTGCCAACACACTGACACTGACACTGACTCAACTCCAGCCACTTTAATAATGGGAATTGATGGGAAATTATGTAAATATATCACTAGCCACTTTAAACAATGCTACCTTATATAATGTTACTTACCCTACATTATTCATCTCATATGCATACGTATATACTGTACTCTATATCATCAACTGCATCCTTATGTAATACATGTATCAGTTGCCACTTTAACTATGCCACTTTGTTTACATACTCATCTCATATGTATATACTGTACTCGATACCATCTACTGTATCTTGCCTATGCTGCTCTGTACCATCACTCATTCATATATCCTTATGTACATATTCTTTATCCCCTTACACTGTGTATAAGACAGTAGTTTTGGAATTGTTAGTTGGATTACTTGTTGGTTATTACTGCATTTGTCGGAACTAGAAGCACAAGCATTTCGCTACGCTCGCATTAACATCTGCTAACCATGTGTATGTGACAAATAAAATTTGATTTGATTTGATTTTAAGGTACTGTACATGTATCTTTAACATTAAGTGATTGGTCATTGGTATTCAGCAGTCATAAAAGTATGCCTTGTTTAATTTGAACAACTACTAAAATAGTGATTTTGTCAGGCAGCAGCTTTAGAGATGAGATGATGACTTGGAATGAAATAATAAAGTAATCAAATAAAACAAATGTAATATACACAAGTATACCAGACATTAAGGACACCTTCCTAATATTGAGTTGCAGCACCCCCCCCCCTTTTGCCCTCAGAACTGCCTCAATTCGTGGGGACATGAACTCGACAAAGTGTCAAAAGTGTTCCACAGGGATGTTGGCCCATGTTGACCCCAATGCTTCCCACAGTTGTGTCAAGTTGGCTGGATGTCCTTTAGGTGGAGGACCATTCTTGATGCAGACGGGAAACTGTTGAGAGGGAAAAACGCAGCAGGCTTGCAGTTGTTGACACAAACCGGTGCGCCTGGCACCTACTACCATACCCCGTTCAAAGGCATTTAAATCTTTTGTCTTCCCCATTCACCCTCTGAATGACACACATACACAATCCATGTCTCAGTTGTCTCAAGGCTTAAACATCCTTCTTTAACCTGTCTCTTCACCTTCATCTTCACTGATTGAAGTGGATTTAACAAGTGACCTCAATAAGGGATCATAGCTTTCACCTGGATTCACCTGGTCATTCTATATCATGGAAAGAGTAGGAGTTCTTAATGTTTTGTCCACTCGGTGTATACAACAACTGAAATATTTAATTAAAGTAATGTGAATAACTGATGGTTAAGAAGTGATAAGCATTAATGGACAGTCCCTACCATCATGGGACTTTATACATTATATTATTCTGTGTTGTTACAGCATTCAACCCACATAATGGATAGTGCATTAAAATTGAAACCGAACCGACCTAAAAAAGCACTAATCGCGGAACACACACACACACACACACACACACACACACACACACACACACACACACACACACACACACACACACACACACACACACACACACACACACACACACACACACACACACACACACATCTATGTACAATCTCAACACTTTCAAATGAATTCCTATTGTAATTAGCAGTTGGTTTGAGGGTGTCTTCTATACTAATTATACATCCACCCAGTTTTGGGCCTGAGTATCAAGCAGCAAGACATGCGAGATACAGCCGGCAGGGTGTTACAGGCTTGTTGCCATGACAACAGGAGAATGTTTCCCAGCACTGGCAGACACACACACACACACCATTACAGTGGAATCCGCCTTGCTTTGAGATTCCGCTCTGCGGTGCAGTTGAAGACATTTAGAAGCAGGCAAAGACACAGACAGGACAGAGGGTGATTCAATAGGAGAACAACTGAAAAGGGACATACTCTCCAATCCTCTTTCATTCTGATGGTGTGTGCCTTTATTTTCTGTTGTCTTTGTCTGCACAAAGGAAGGATGAAGCATGCTGCATGCTAATGCTATGTTTTAACCACTGTAATGATTCAGCATTGCCTGAGTGTCTAGCCTTCTGCGCTCTACATATGAGACATGCATGTTGATGTTGTTTTCATCAGTAGGCTAGGCTGGCTCTTGAGGCTGCTGCTTTTCTAAGATTATGGTGAGCGCTGTCATCGTAATGCTAATTCATAGCTGTGTAGCCATGGTGAAGTCAATCCCCCCCCCCCCTTCCTCTGCCACTGCTGAATGCATTAGTGTAATGAGGAGTCTGAAGCCAGCCAGCCTGTGTGCCGTGCAGCAGAGACGAGAGGAGCAAAGAGAAAACATACAACACAGCAGCTAAAGGCAAGATGGCTTCAACAGCCTGCTGAGGCAGTGTGCAGGGTTTAGAACCTTCTTCTGCTATTCTGGAATCTAACCGGGATCTAAGAAGGGAAGCGCTTGGTTCTCAAGCGTTCTAGATCAAAGGAGATCAGGTAATGGTAGCTCTGGGAGACAAGCAGACAGAATGTTGGGGTTCATGCACATTGAGGATAGGATGGACTGGATGGTGGAACTGCCACTGTTTTTTATTATGTGCCATGCAGTCTTCAATTAATATAATTATTTCTCCCTTTGTGTTTCCCTCCTTCCTGTGTCTCCCTCCAGCTCCAATGAGTGTACCTGCAGCAGCACAGAAAGCAGACAGCAACAGTGAAATGCAGTCGCCTGCAGTGTCTCCCTCCTTCCTCCCCAGCCAGCCAGGAAAGATTCCAGGCAGGAAGAGGGGGAGACCCCCACTACATCGCAAGATGGATTTTCCAACCCGCTACCCTGAATCCCTCCCTCCCCTCAAAGTGCCCAAGAAGAGGGGAAGAAAACCTGGCTTCAAGGTCAGTGTCAGGGATGGGAGGAGAGAGAAAGAAGAGGGTATTAGAGGAGGGGATGGAAGGAGAGAGAGAGGGGAGGGATGGAAGGAGAGAGAAAGAGGAGGGGATGGGAGGAGAGAGAAAGAAGAGGGTATTAGAGGAGGGGATGGAAGGAGCGAGAGATTGGAGGGGATGGGAGGAAAGAAAAAGGGGAGGGGATGGGATTGGAGGAGAGGGAAAGGGGAGGGGATGGGATTGGAGGACAGGGAAAGGGGAGGGGATGGGATTGGAGGAGAGGGGAAGGGGGAGGGGATGGGATTGGGGGAGGGGATGGGATTGGAGGAGAGGGAACGGGGAGGGGATGGGATTGGAGGAGAGGGAACGGGGAGGGGATGGGATTGGAGGAGAGGGAAAGGGGAGGGGATGGGGTTGGAGGAGAGGGGAGGGGATGGGAAGGGAAGAGAGAGAAAGAGGGGGGGGATTGGAGGAGAGGGAACGGGGATGGGATTGGAGGAGAGGGAAATGGGAGGGGGTGGGAAGAGAGGGAAAGGGGAGGGGATGGGATTGGAGGAGAGGGAAGGGGGAGGGGATGGAAAGAGATAGAAAGGGGAGGGGATGGGAATGGAGGAGAGGGAAAGGGGGAGAAAAGGGGAGGGATGGGATGGGAGAGAAAGAGGAGGGGATGGGAGGAGAGAGAAAGCGGAGGGGATGGGATTGGAGGAGAGAGAGAGAAAGGGGAGAGGATGGGATTGGAGGTGAGGGAAAGGGGAGGGGATGGGATTGGAGGAGAGGGGATGGGATTGCAGGAGAGGGAAATGAGAGGGGATGGGATTGGAGGAGAGGAAAGGAGAGGGGATGGGATTGGAGGAGAGGGAATGGGGAGGGGATGGGATTGGAGGAGAGGGAAAGTGGAGGTGATGGGAAGAGAGAGAAAGAGGAGGGGATGGGATTGGAGGAGAGGGAAAGGGAAAGGGATGGGATTGGAGGAGAGGGAAAGGGGAGGGGATGGGATTGGAGGAGAGGGAAAGGAGAGGGGATGGGATTGGAGGAGAGGGAAAGGAGGGGGGATGGGATTGGAGGAGAGGGAAAGGAGAGGGGATGGGATTGGAGGAGAGGGAAAGGAGGGGGGATGGGATTGGAGGAGAGGGAACGGGGAGGGGATGGGATTGGAGGAGAGGGAAAGTGGAGGTGATGGGAAGAGAGAGAAAGAGGAGGGGATGGGATTGGAGGAGAGGGAAAGGGAAAGGGATGGGATTGGAGGAGAGGGAAAGGGGAGGGGATGGGATTGGAGGAGAGGGAAAGGAGAGGGGATGGGATTGGAGGAGAGGGAAAGGAGGGGGGATGGGATTGGAGGAGAGGGAAAGGAGAGGGGATGGGATTGGAGGAGAGGGAAAGGAGGGGGATGGGATTGGAGGAGAGGGAAAGGAGAGGGGATGGGATTGGAGGAGAGGGAAAGGAGAGGGGATGGGATTGGAGGAGAGGGAAAGGACAGAGGATTGGATTGGAGGAGAGGGAAAGGAGAGAGGATGGGATTGGACGAGAGGGGATGGGATAGGGACGAGAGGGAAAGGAGAGGGGATGGGATTGGAAGAGAGGGAAAGGAGAGAGGATGGGATTGGAGGAGAGGATGGGATTGGAGGAGAGGGACGGGATTGGAGGAGAGGGACAGAGGAGAGGGGATGGGATTGGAGGAGAGGGAAAGGGGAGGGGCCAGTGGGGATGCAGGATGTTAATAAAATACATTTGGTGATGTAGCTTGACAGACTTAACTTCATTTATATTTAGTGGGAGTAATATATATAACATGAGGTAGCCTTTGTTTGTTTCATTGAAAACAGTTTTAATTGATATTCTGATTGGCCCTGTATATGCCTAGCAAAATGAAATGCTTGGTAAATATTGCAATACGAAGAGGGGAGAAGTTTCTGAGTAAAAATATCAATGTGTAGATTTCTGTTTCTGTAGAGTGTTTACTAATGCCAATTGAGAACCGTCATTTTTTAGTCTATTGTTGCTATCTCAGACTGTATGGCATGGCGCTTGCAACAAGAGGGTTGTGGGTTCGATTCCCGTGGGCCACCCATATGTAAAAATGTATGCACGCGCGACTCATTCGCTTTGGACAAACGCGTATGCTAAATTGCATGTATTATTTACAATTAGATACTGAGATCCAACCCCCTGTCTTCCTGCAGCTGAAGCCCAGGATGGTGCTGAATCCCCTGGCCATCTCTCCTCCCAGCAGCACCCCAGAACCAGACATGAGCTCCATCCCCCAGGATGCTGCTACCATCCCCCACTCTGCCACGCCCCAGGTGCTCACAGGTAACTATACCCACTCTGCCAGGCCCCAGGTGCTCACAGTTAACAAAAACACCCTCCATTCACCTTTTATGGGAACAAAAACACCCTCATTCACCTTTTATGGGAACAAAAACACCCTCCATTCACCTTTTATGGGAACAAAAACACCCTCATTTGCTGTATGATTTGGAAATGTTGGAACTGGGCCATGACAGTTTCTAAAAGAAAGCACAACAGCAAATGTTATCACATTTCTATCCAGGTGTGGGCAGAATGTTTTCATCTTTTGCAGTAACATTTTTTCAAACTATGAATGCATGCCGCCAATAGCAAGTGCCCAACACTGACCTCACATTCTGGATGATTGACCGTCTGTTCAAACAATAAATAAATAAATGCTACACTTCTTTTGTTTGTCAATAGATAATTGTGTTAATATCACCTGTCTTGGTATAGTCTCTGAGATTAAATAGACAATGATGTTGCGCTCCTACGAAGGATGTCATCTTACCGTTAGGCTACGTTTGAATGTTTTTCCTAGCAATGCTTTATTATAATTCCCTTATGTCAAACACTCAAAACAACAGTATTGACTTGTAATACAATTCTTCAACCACTAGAAGTTGACACTTTCCCGTCAAATTCTAATTTGATAAATACCAACCTTTGTGGGAAAAGTGGTCCATGCAAGGTTGTCTTTTTTGTGCTTATGCTCATCTGATAAACAAGGCCCGAGGCGCTCACAGAGTTTGCCTCACTTTTCCAATGTCTCCCTCCATAATGCTTTGTCTGGTGAAACATCTTGGGTGTTATGAAAAGTCATGTTGGTAATTACATTTCAAATGTAATTTAAGGAAAGCAACGTCACCAAAGTAGTCGACCTAAGTATCTTTGTCTCCTCTGTCCCTCCTGCTGTCCCTCCTGCTGTCCCTCCTGCTGTCCCTCCTGCTGTCCCTCCTGCTGTGTGTCCTGCTGTCCCTCCTGCTGTCCCTCCTGCTGTCCCTCCTGCTGTCCCTCCTGCTGTCCCTCCTGCTGTGTCTCCTGCTGTCCCTCCTGCTGTCCCTCCTGCTGTCCCTCCTGCTGTCCCTCCTGCTGTCCCTCCTGCTGTGTGTATCTACGTACATCAAACAGGTTGACATGGTTACTAACCCTCGCTCGTACATCATCAACCAGGTGGACATGGTTACTAACCCTCGCTCCTACATCATCAAACAGGTGGACATGGTTACTAACCCTCGCTCGTACATCATCAACCAGGTGGACATGGTTACTAACCCTCGCTCGTACATCATCAACCAGGTGGACATGGTTACTAACCCTCGCTCGTACATCATCAACCAGGTGGACATGGTTACTAACCCTCGCTCGTACATCATCAACCAGGTGGACATGGTTACTAACCCTCGCTCCTACATCATCAAACAGGTGGACATGGTTACTAACCCTCGCTCGTACATCATCAACCAGGTGGACATGGTTACTAACCCTCGCTCGTACATCATCAACCAGGTGGACATGGTTACTAACCCTCGCTCCTACATCATCAAGCAGGTGGACATGGTTACTAACCCTCGCTCGTACATCATCAACCAGGTGGACATGGTTACTAACCCTCGCTCCTACATCATCAAACAGGTGGACATGGTTACTAACCCTCGCTCGTACATCATCAACCAGGTGGACATGGTTACTAACCCTCGCTCCTACATCATCAAGCAGGTGGACATGGTTACTAACCCTCGCTCCTACATCATCAAGCAGGTTGACATGGTTACTAACCCTCGCTCCTACATCATCAAACAGGTTGACATGGTTACTAACCCTCGCTCCTACATCATCAAACAGGTGGACATGGTTACTAACCCTCGCTCCTACATCATCAAACAGGTGGACATGGTTACTAACCCTCGCTCCTACATCATCAAGCAGGTGGACATGGTTACTAACCCTCGCTCCTACATCATCAAACAGGTTGACATGGTTACTAACCCTCGCTCCTACATCATCAAACAGGTGGACATGGTTACTAACCCTCGCTCCTACATCATCAAACAGGTGGACATGGTTACTAACCCTCGCTCCTACATCATCAAGCAGGTGGACATGGTTACTAACCCTCGCTCCTACATCATCAAACAGGTTGACATGGTTACTAACCCTCGCTCCTACATCATCAAACAGGTGGACATGGTTACTAACCCTCACTCCTACATCATCAAACAGGTTGACATGGTTACTAACCCTCGCTCCTACATCATCAAACAGGTGGACATGGTTACTAACCCTCGCTCCTACATCATCAAGCAGGTGGACATGGTTACTAACCCTCGCTCCTACATCATCAAGCAGGTGGACATGGTTACTAACCCTCGCTCCTACATCATCAAACAGGTTGACATGGTTACTAACCCTCGCTCCTACATCATCAAACAGGTGGACATGGTTACTAACCCTCGCTCCTACATCATCAAGCAGGTGGACATGGTTACTAACCCTCGCTCCTACATCATCAAACAGGTGGACATGGTTACTAACCCTCGCTCCTACATCATCAAACAGGTTGACATGGTTACTAACCCTCGCTCCTACATCATCAAACAGGTTGACATGGTTACTAACCCTCGCTCCTACATCATCAAACAGGTGGACATGGTTACTAACCCTCGCTCCTACATCATCAAACAGGTGGACATGGTTACTAACCCTCGCTCCTACATCATCAAGCAGGTGGACATGGTTACTAACCCTCGCTCCTACATCATCAAGCAGGTGGACATGGTTACTAACCCTCGCTCCTACATCATCAAACAGGTGGACATGGTTACTAACCCTCGCTCCTACATCATCAAGCAGGTGGACATGGTTACTAACCCTCGCTCCTACATCATCAAACAGGTGGACATGGTTACTAACCCTCGCTCCTACATCATCAAACAGGTTGACATGGTTACTAACCCTCGCTCCTACATCATCAAACAGGTGGACATGGTTACTAACCCTCGCTCCTACATCATCAAACAGGTTGACATGGTTACTAACCCTCGCTCGTAAATCATCAAGCAGGTGGACATGGTTACTAACCCTCGCTCCTACATCATCAAGCAGGTGGACATGGTTACTAACCCTCGCTCCTACATCATCAAGCAGGTGGACATGGTTACTAACCCTCGCTCCTACATCATCAAGCAGGTGTACATGGTTACTAACCCTCGCTCCTACATCATCAAGCAGGTGGACATGGTTACTAACCCTCACACCTACATCATCAAGCAGGTGTACATGGTTACTAACCCTCGCTCCTACATCATCAAGCAGATGGACATGGTTACTAACCCTCACTCGTAAATCATCAAGCAGGTGGACATGGTTACTAACCCTCGCTCCTACATCATCAAACAGGTGGACATGGTTACTAACCCTCGCTCCTACATCATCAAACAGGTTGACATGGTTACTAACCCTCGCTCTTACATCATCAAACAGGTGGACATGGTTACTAACCCTCGCTCCTACATCATCAAGCAGGTGTACGTGGTTACTAACCCTCGCTCCTACATCATCAAGCAGGTGGACATGGTTACTAACCCTCGCTCCTACATCATCAAACAGGTGGACATGGTTACTAACCCTCGCTCCTACATCATCAAGCAGGTGTACATGGTTACTAACCCTCGCTCCTACATCATCAAGCAGGTGGACATGGTTACTAACCCTCGCTCCTACATAATCAAGCAGGTTGACATGGTTACTAACCCTCGCTCCTACATCATCAAACAGGTGGACATGGTTACTAACCCTCGCTCCTACATCATCAAACAGGTGGACATGGTTACTAACCCTCGCTCCTACATCATCAAACAGGTGGACATGGTTACTAACCCTCGCTCCTACATCATCAAACAGGTGGACATGGTTACTAACCCTCGCTCCTACATCATCAAACAGGTTGACATGGTTACTAACCCTCGCTCCTACATCATCAAACAGGTGGACATGGTTACTAACCCTCGCTCCTACATCATCAAGCAGGTGGACATGGTTACTAACCCTCGCTCCTACATCATCAAGCAGGTGGACATGGTTTCTAACCCTCGCTCCTACATCATCAAGCAGGTGGACATGGTTACTAACCCTCGCTCCTACATCATCCAGCAGGTGGACATGGTTACTAACCCTCGCTCCTACATCATCGAGCAGGTGGACATGGTTACTAACCCTCGCTCGTACATCATCAAGCAGGTGTACATGGTTACTAACCCTCGCTCGTACATCATCAAGCAGGTGGATATGGTTACTAACCCTCGCTCATACATCATCAAACAGGTGGACATGGTTACTAACCTTCGCTCGTACATCATCAAACAGGTGGACATGGTTACTAACCCTCGCTCCTACATCATCAAACAGGTGGACATGGTTACTAACCCTCGCTCCTACATCATCAAACAGGTGGACATGGTTACTAACCCTCGCTCCTACATCATCAAGCAGGTGGACATGGTTACTAACCCTCACTCCTACATCATCAAACAGGTGGACATGGTTACTAACCCTCGCTCCTACATCATCAAACAGGTGGACATGGTTACTAACCCTCGCTCCTACATCATCAAGCAGGTTGACATGGTTACTAACCCTCGCTCCTACATCATCAAACAGGTGGACATGGTTACTAACCCTCGCTCCTACATCATCAAACAGGTGGACATGGTTACTAACCCTCGCTCCTACATCATCAAACAGGTGGACATGGTTACTAACCCTCGCTCCTACATCATCAAACAGGTTGACATGGTTACTAACCCTCGCTCGTAAATCATCAAGCAGGTGGACATGGTTACTAACCCTCGCTCCTACATCATCAAGCAGGTGGACATGGTTACTAACCCTCGCTCCTACATCATCAAGCAGGTGGACATGGTTACTAACCCTCGCTCCTACATCATCAAGCAGGTGTACATGGTTACTAACCCTCGCTCCTACATCATCAAGCAGGTGGACATGGTTACTAACCCTCACACCTACATCATCAAGCAGGTGTACATGGTTACTAACCCTCGCTCCTACATCATCAAGCAGATGGACATGGTTACTAACCCTCACTCGTAAATCATCAAGCAGGTGGACATGGTTACTAACCCTCGCTCCTACATCATCAAACAGGTGGACATGGTTACTAACCCTCGCTCCTACATCATCAAGCAGGTGTACGTGGTTACTAACCCTCGCTCCTACATCATCAAGCAGGTGGACATGGTTACTAACCCTCGCTCCTACATCATCAAACAGGTGGACATGGTTACTAACCCTCGCTCCTACATCATCAAGCAGGTGTACATGGTTACTAACCCTCGCTCCTACATCATCAAGCAGGTGGACATGGTTACTAACCCTCGCTCCTACATCATCAAGCAGGTGGACATGGTTACTAACCCTCACACCTACATCATCAAGCAGGTGTACATGGTTACTAACCCTCGCTCCTACATCATCAAGCAGATGGACATGGTTACTAACCCTCACTCGTAAATCATCAAGCAGGTGGACATGGTTACTAACCCTCGCTCCTACATCATCAAACAGGTGGACATGGTTACTAACCCTCGCTCCTACATCATCAAACAGGTTGACATGGTTACTAACCCTCGCTCTTACATCATCAAACAGGTGGACATGGTTACTAACCCTCGCTCCTACATCATCAAGCAGGTGTACGTGGTTACTAACCCTCGCTCCTACATCATCAAGCAGGTGGACATGGTTACTAACCCTCGCTCCTACATCATCAAACAGGTGGACATGGTTACTAACCCTCGCTCCTACATCATCAAGCAGGTGTACATGGTTACTAACCCTCGCTCCTACATCATCAAGCAGGTGGACATGGTTACTAACCCTCGCTCCTACATCATCAAGCAGGTTGACATGGTTACTAACCCTCGCTCCTACATCATCAAGCAGGTGGACATGGTTACTAACCCTCGCTCTTACATCATCAAACAGGTGGACATGGTTACTAACCCTCGCTCCTACATCATCAAACAGGTGGACATGGTTACTAACCCTCGCTCCTACATCATCAAACAGGTGGACATGGTTACTAACCCTCGCTCCTACATCATCAAACAGGTTGACATGGTTACTAACCCTCGCTCCTACATCATCAAACAGGTGGACATGGTTACTAACCCTCGCTCCTACATCATCAAGCAGGTGGACATGGTTACTAACCCTCGCTCCTACATCGTCAAGCAGGTGGACATGGTTTCTAACCCTCGCTCCTACATCATCAAGCAGGTGGACATGGTTACTAACCCTCGCTCCTACATCATCAAGCAGGTGGACATGGTTACTAACCCTCGCTCCTACATCATCGAGCAGGTGGACATGGTTACTAACCCTCGCTCGTACATCATCAAGCAGGTGTACATGGTTACTAACCCTCGCTCGTACATCATCAAGCAGGTGGATATGGTTACTAACCCTCGCTCATACATCATCAAACAGGTGGACATGGTTACTAACCTTCGCTCGTACATCATCAAACAGGTGGACATGGTTACTAACCCTCGCTCCTACATCATCAAACAGGTGGACATGGTTACTAACCCTCGCTCCTACATCATCAAACAGGTGGACATGGTTACTAACCCTCGCTCCTACATCATCAAGCAGGTGGACATGGTTACTAACCCTCGCTCCTACATCATCAAACAGGTGGACATGGTTACTAACCCTCGCTCCTACATCATCAAACAGGTGGACATGGTTACTAACCCTCGCTCCTACATCATCAAGCAGGTTGACATGGTTACTAACCCTCGCTCCTACATCATCAAACAGGTGGACATGGTTACTAACCCTCGCTCCTACATCATCAAACAGGTGGACATGGTTACTAACCCTCGCTCCTACATCATCAAACAGGTGGACATGGTTACTAACCCTCGCTCCTACATCATCAAACAGGTGGACATGGTTACTAACCCTCGCTCCTACATCATCAAGCAGGTGGACATGGTTACTAACCCTCGCTCCTACATCATCAAGCAGGTGGACATGGTTACTAACCCTCGCTCCTACATCATCAAACAGGTGGACATGGTTACTAACCCTCGCTCCTACATCATCAAGCAGGTGGACATGGTTACTAACCCTCGCTCGTACATCATCAAGCAGGTGGACATGGTTACTAACCCTCACTCCTACATCATCAAACAGGTGGACATGGTTACTAACCCTCGCTCCTACATCATCAAACAGGTGGACATGGTTACTAACCCTCGCTCGTACATCATCAAGCAGGTGGACATGGTTACTAACCCTCGCTCCTACATCATCAAGCAGGTGTACATGGTTACTAACCCTCGCTCGTACATCATCAAACAGGTGGACATGGTTACTAACCCTCGCTCGTACATCATCAAACAGGTGGACATGGTTACTAACCCTCGCTCGTACATCATCAAACAGGTGGACATGGTTACTAACCCTCGCTCCTACATCATCAAGCAGGTGGACATGGTTACTAACCCTCGCTCCTACATCATCAAACAGGTGTACATGGTTACTAACCTTCGCTCGTACATCATCAAGCAGGTGGACATGGTTACTAACCCTCGCTCGTACATCATCAAACAGGTGGACATGGTTACTAACCCTCGCTCGTACATCATCAAACAGGTGGACATGGTTACTAACCCTCGCTCGTACATCATCAAACAGGTGGACATGGTTACTAACCTTCGCTCGTACATCATCAAACAGGTGGACATGGTTACTAACCCTCGCTCCTACATCATCAAACAGGTGGACATGGTTACTAACCCTCGCTCCTACATCATCAAGCAGGTGGACATGGTTACTAACCCTCACTCCTACATCATCAAACAGGTGGACATGGTTACTAACCCTCGCTCCTACATCATCAAAAAGGTGGACATGGTTACTAACCCTCGCTCCTACATCATCAAGCAGGTTGACATGGTTACTAACCCTCGCTCCTACATCATCAAACAGGTGGACATGGTTACTAACCCTCGCTCCTACATCATCAAGCAGGTGGACATGGTTACTAACCCTCACTCCTACATCATCAAACAGGTGGACATGGTTACTAACCCTCGCTCCTACATCATCAAACAGGTGGACATGGTTACTAACCCTCGCTCCTACATCATCAAACAGGTGGACATGGTTACTAACCCTCGCTCCTACATCATCAAACAGGTGGACATGGTTACTAACCCTCGCTCCTACATCATCAAACAGGTGGACATGGTTACTAACCCTCGCTCCTACATCATCAAGCAGGTGGACATGGTTACTAACCCTCGCTCCTACATCATCAAGCAGGTGGACATGGTTACTAACCCTCGCTCCTACATCATCAAACAGGTGGACATGGTTACTAACCCTCGCTCCTACATCATCAAGCAGGTGGACATGGTTACTAACCTCGCTCCTACATCATCAAGCAGGTGGACATGGTTACTAACCCTCGCTCGTACATCATCAAGCAGGTGTACATGGTTACTAACCCTCGCTCGTACATCATCAAGCAGGTGGACATGGTTACTAACCTCGCTCCTACATCATCAAACAGGTGGACATGGTTACTAACCCTCGCTCCTACATCATCAAGCAGGTGGACATGGTTACTAACCCTCGCTCGTACATCATCAAGCAGGTGGACATGGTTACTAACCCTCACTCCTACATCATCAAACAGGTGGACATGGTTACTAACCCTCGCTCCTACATCATCAAACAGGTGGACATGGTTACTAACCCTCGCTCGTACATCATCAAGCAGGTGGACATGGTTACTAACCCTCGCTCCTACATCATCAAGCAGGTGTACATGGTTACTAACCCTCGCTCGTACATCATCAAACAGGTGGACATGGTTACTAACCCTCGCTCGTACATCATCAAACAGGTGGACATGGTTACTAACCCTCGCTCGTACATCATCAAACAGGTGGACATGGTTACTAACCCTCGCTCCTACATCATCAAGCAGGTGGACATGGTTACTAACCCTCGCTCCTACATCATCAAACAGGTGTACATGGTTACTAACCTTCGCTCGTACATCATCAAGCAGGTGGACATGGTTACTAACCCTCGCTCGTACATCATCAAACAGGTGGACATGGTTACTAACCCTCGCTCGTACATCATCAAACAGGTGGACATGGTTACTAACCCTCGCTCGTACATCATCAAACAGGTGGACATGGTTACTAACCTTCGCTCGTACATCATCAAACAGGTGGACATGGTTACTAACCCTCGCTCCTACATCATCAAACAGGTGGACATGGTTACTAACCCTCGCTCCTACATCATCAAGCAGGTGGACATGGTTACTAACCCTCACTCCTACATCATCAAACAGGTGGACATGGTTACTAACCCTCGCTCCTACATCATCAAAAAGGTGGACATGGTTACTAACCCTCGCTCCTACATCATCAAGCAGGTTGACATGGTTACTAACCCTCGCTCCTACATCATCAAACAGGTGGACATGGTTACTAACCCTCGCTCCTACATCATCAAGCAGGTGGACATGGTTACTAACCCTCACTCCTACATCATCAAACAGGTGGACATGGTTACTAACCCTCGCTCCTACATCATCAAACAGGTGGACATGGTTACTAACCCTCGCTCCTACATCATCAAACAGGTGGACATGGTTACTAACCCTCGCTCCTACATCATCAAACAGGTGGACATGGTTACTAACCCTCGCTCCTACATCATCAAACAGGTGGACATGGTTACTAACCCTCGCTCCTACATCATCAAGCAGGTGGACATGGTTACTAACCCTCGCTCCTACATCATCAAGCAGGTGGACATGGTTACTAACCCTCGCTCCTACATCATCAAACAGGTGGACATGGTTACTAACCCTCGCTCCTACATCATCAAGCAGGTGGACATGGTTACTAACCCTCGCTCCTACATCATCAAGCAGGTGGACATGGTTACTAACCCTCGCTCGTACATCATCAAGCAGGTGTACATGGTTACTAACCCTCGCTCGTACATCATCAAGCAGGTGGACATGGTTACTAACCCTCACTCCTACATCATCAAACAGGTGGACATGGTTACTAACCCTCGCTCCTACATCATCAAACAGGTGGACATGGTTACTAACCCTCGCTCGTACATCATCAAGCAGGTGGACATGGTTACTAACCCTCGCTCCTACATCATCAAGCAGGTGGACATGGTTACTAACCCTCGCTCGTACATCATCAAACAGGTGGACATGGTTACTAACCCTCGCTCGTACATCATCAAACAGGTGGACATGGTTACTAACCCTCGCTCGTACATCATCAAACAGGTGGACATGGTTACTAACCCTCGCTCCTACATCATCAAGCAGGTGGACATGGTTACTAACCTCGCTCCTACATCATCAAACAGGTGTACATGGTTACTAATACATCATCAAGCAGGTGGACATGGTTACTAACCCTCGCTCGTACATCATCAAACAGGTGGACATGGTTACTAACCCTCGCTCGTACATCATCAAACAGGTGGACATGGTTACTAACCCTCGCTCGTACATCATCAAACAGGTGGACATGGTTACTAACCCTCGCTCGTACATCATCAAACAGGTGTACATGGTTACTAACCTTCGCTCGTACATCATCAACCAGGTGGACATGGTTACTAACCCTCGCTCCTACATCATCAAACAGGTGGACATGGTTACTAACCCTCGCTCCTACATCATCAAACAGGTGGACATGGTTACTAACCTTCGCTCGTAAATCATCAAACAGGTGGACATGGTTACTAACCCTCGCTCCTACATCATCAAACAGGTGGACATGGTTACTAACCCTCGCTCCTACATCATCAAGCAGGTGTACATGGTTACTAACCCTCGCTCCTACATCATCAAACAGGTGGACATGGTTACTAACCATCGCTCCTACATCATCAAGTAGTACTAACCCACACTCTCTCCACTCTTGTGTATCCTGCAGTGTGTATCTACATCAACAAGCATGTCAACATGGGTCCTAACCTGGACAGGAAGAAGCTGCAGCAGCTCCCAGATCATTTTGGGCCTGACAGGCCCTCGGTGGTGCTGCAGCAGGCCGTCCAGGGGTGCATCGACAGCGCCTTCCAGCAGAAAGCCGTGTTCACTCTCCTCACACAGGGCTACGGAGGGGAGAAAATATCAGGTATAACTAGGGCCACGTGCTTTGGTTAATCACGTCACATGACCTGGATTTGAACGTTTTATGTTAAGCCTTTCCAGAAATGAGAATTAGACCAAAAATGAAAGCATTTGTCTGAGAATGGTGCTTGGACCATCTGACATACAAATAAAAAGGGACAGTTTGATGAAAAAGCTTTGAATAAAGGTTAGAAAATGACATGATTAACCATAACACAGGCCACTAGGAAAATACCACAGACCCACCTATTGTACAGTGTCACTAAGATTTAGGTTTTATATTTATTAATTTTATTCGTAGCAACTGGCCTGAGGGAAATGATATAAATTGACTGATTAGATAATCTAGTAACCATGAGAACATACGGATCTGTTACCCCGGGGTTATTGGCCATTTCCATCTTTTGAATGTCAGTGGATGAAATGCACTGGCCGTCCTAGGTTGTAACTGGGGCTTTGAGACATGGCTGTAGACATGTGTCCCCTGGAGCAAAGTTAACTGCAACAAGATTTACTGCGATGGGAAATGTAAATATATTCCAGCGCTGCGTCCCAAATAGCTCCCTATTCACAGAGCAACACTTCAAATCAAATGTTATTAGTCACATGAGCCAAATACAACCTTACAGTGAAATGCTTACTTACGAGCCCCTAACCAACAATGCAGTTTCAAAAAATACGGACAAGAATAAGAGATAAACGTAACAAGTAATTAAAGAGCAGCAGTAAAACAACAATAGCAAGACTGTATACAGGGGGAGGTACCAGTACAGAGTCAATGTGCGTTGGCACCGGTTAGTTGAAGTAGTATGTACATGTAGGTAGAGTTATTGAAGGGACTATGCATAGATGCCATTGGCTCTGGAATAGGGCCCCTTCTGGGACGCAACTCAAGGGGTTAATCAAGTATTTCTTTGTGTTCCAGCGACTTTCGATGGGAAGCAACACCTTCTGAGTCTTCCTGTGGTCAACAGCATGGGCTACGTTCTACGCTTTCTCAAGAAGCTCTGTCGCAGTTTGCACTGTGAAAACCTCTTCAGCGACCAACCAATCCCCCAGCATAATAATGCCTCCTACCAATCAGAGGGTAATGCACTGTCCTGTATTTAATTGAATTCAAAATGCTTTCTTTATCCCACATGGGAAATGGTGTAGGCAGAGGTGCAGATATGATGCATTGATGGTTTAAGCAATAAGGCCCGAGGAGGTGTGGTTTATTAGCCATATACCAGAAACCCCTGAGGTGCCTTATTGCTATTATAAACTGGTTACCAACATAATTAGACCTGTAAAAATGAATGTTTTTTGATACCCGTTGGTATACGGTCTGATATACCACGGCTTTCAGCCAATCAGCATTCAGGGCTCGAAGCACCAGGTTTATAATCCTTTTTAGAACAATCCTGTGCCTTAACAAGAGCTTTTGAAGATATCACCCCTCAGACATTTTGTGGGCTCAGTTCCTCAAATATTGTGCTATATTGCGCCAGATTGCACATGAAAGCACAGAATGACATTTTGTCAAATACACATAATTTGGTGTTTTACTTGTGTAATCCCTGGTAATCCTAATCCATTATCCAAATCCCTGTATTCCAACCTAAACAAATGAGACCTCCATGCCAGAACACTACCTAGAACATTCTCTTGTACCTGAACAAGAGCACCAGGGAAACCCTCCAAACAGTGTTTGTTTCTTCCGATTGGACCATAAAAGCACAAAAGGACATTTCATAGACATCTTTAAAGGCTTCAGCTTCTATCGAAAGTTATTCAAAGTATTGCCAATATGTTTTACTTATGTAATCTCTTTCCATTCATATCACAGCTGAAACCTCCATGCCAGAGGAGTATCTTCTGGACCCGTCAGACAAACGCTACTCAATGGACCCAGGTGACTCCGCCTTCAGTGCCATAAGCTCCTCCTACTCATCCAAACCATCCTATGGATTCCGCTCCTCGCAGCAGTTCCCCAATGGCTCCTCCCCCTTGGGCATGTGTAGACAGACGTCCAGCCCTAACTCCTTCCTGGAAGGCAACAGGATAGGTAAGAAATTCCCAAAATGCCCAGGTTTTCCGGGAATATTCCCTCCCGATTCCGGGAATCTTCCAACCGGGATTTCTGGAAAACCTGTGGATTTGGGGAAAATGTGTTTTTTGCTATAATCACAATGCCCTAACCAGGTCAAATAGACCAGCATAGAAATCCTTCTTGACCTCTTTCTCTTTTCTCATGCAGCGTACAATCCATCTCAGGACTCCCAGGAGTCCAAGCCGCCCCCCAGTAAGGACCCTTCCACCTGGAGTGTAGAGGATGTGGTGTGGTTCATCAGAGACGCTGATCCGCAGTCCCTGGGCCCTCACGTGGACGTCTTCAGGAAGCATGTAGGCTACCCCTGGGCTCACTCATAATGAATATTTCCTTGATACCTCGTATCCTCTCTCCAAACCTTCTCAAAACGCCTTGGATGAGACAAGGATGTGAGGAATCGCTGAAACACAAATTGAGATTGAGGCCTGGATCTGCAACAGTTGGGGGAAAGCCCTTTTCTTTTTCAGTTCTGTTTCATGTGATGTTTTGATTTGAGTGGTTGGATTATATCTGGATGTGATGTTTTGATTTGAGTGGTTGGATTATATCTGGAAGTGATGTTTTGATTTGAGTGGTTGGATTATATCTGGATGTGATGTTTTGATTTGAGTGGTTGGATTATATCTGGAAGTGATGTTTTGATTTGAGTGGTTGGATTATATCTGGAAGTGATGTTTTGATTTGAGTGGTTGGATTATATCTGGATGTGATGTTTTGATTTGAGTGGTTGGATTATATCTGGATGTGATATTTTGATTTGAGTGGTTGGATTATATCTGGAAGTGATGTTTTGATTTGAGTGGTTGGATTATATCTGGAAGTGATGTTTTGATTTGAGTGGTTGGATTATATCTGGAAGTGATGTTTTGATTTGAGTGGTTGGATTATATCTGGAAGTGATGTTTTGATTTGAGTGGTTGGATTATATCTGGATGTGATGTTTTGATTTGAGTGGTTGGATTATATCTGGAAGTGATGTTTTGATTTGAGTGGTTGGATTATATCTGGAAGTGATGTTTTGATTTGAGTGGTTGGATTATATCTGGATGTGATGTTTTGATTTGAGTGGTTGGATTATATCTGGATGTGATATTTTGATTTGAGTGGTTGGATTATATCTGGAAGTGATGTTTTGATTTGAGTGGTTGGATTATATCTGGAAGTGATGTTTTGATTTGAGTGGTTGGATTATATCTGGAAGTGATGTTTTGATTTGAGTGGTTGGATTATATCTGGAAGTGATGTTTTGATTTGAGTGGTTGGATTATATCTGGATGTGATGTTTTGATTGGAGTGGTTGGATTATATCTGGGTGTGATGTTTTGATTTGAGTGGTTGGATTATATCTGGAAGTGATGTTTTGATTTGAGTGGTTGGATTATATCTGGATGTGATGTTTTGATTTGAGTGGTTGGATTATATCTGGGTGTGATGTTTTGATTTGAGTGGTTGGATTATATCTGGGTGTGATGTTTTGATTTGAGTGGTTGGATTATATCTGGAAGTGATGTTTTGATTTGAGTGGTTGGATTATATCTGGAAGTGATGTTTTGATTTGAGTGGTTGGATTATATCTGGATGTGATGTTTTGATTGAAGTGGTTGGATTATATCTGGGTGTGATGTTTTGATTTGAGTGGTTGGATTATATCTGGAAGTGATGTTTTGATTTGAGTGGTTGGATTATATCTGGATGTGATGTTTTGATTGGAGTGGTTGGATTATATCTGGGTGTGATGTTTTGATTTGAGTGGTTGGATTATATCTGGAAGTGATGTTTTGATTTGAGTGGTTGGATTATATCTGGATGTGATGTTTTGTGAAATATTTACCAGGATTGAGGTCACTCCCAATTCAGTAAACAACCCTGATACATGTGTCCACTTTACTTTTAGTGGAGATTTAATATAACCTGAGCTTCTGTTTCTATCCCACAGGAGATAGATGGCAACGCTCTGTTACTTCTAAAGAGTGACATGATGATGAAGTACCTAGGACTGAAGCTGGGGCCAGCCCTGAAGCTCTGCTATCACATCGACAAACTAAAACAAAACAAGTTCTAAATCTGAACATTTTTTCACGTCATCAATCTGTGGGACCCAACTTTGTGGATGCGTTCCAAATGGTACCTATAACCCACTCGTTTTGACCGTAGCCCTATTGGCCCTGGTTAATACTAGTTCAATATATAGGGAATAGGGTGCCATTTGAGACGCTATATTTTACTGATTATTTTTTGCATTTTCATACATCATGTATCTAAAGAACACAATGTGATCGTGACAGAATACGTTTTTGGATATTCTAGTTTGGATATTCTAACTGATACACTGGTTGATAATACCTGGAAGCGAGATACAGCTGTCCTATAAATTAGCTTATTAAGGCACCTATGCGCCTTGGTAAAACACACCAAGTTACGTTTATGATCTGTTGAGAAGTGTGGATTATTTTAGATAAACTGTTATTTATACTTGGTCTCAAATCTGCGGAATAACTTTGTTTTAATAGATATAGAAAAAGAGGGGTCTCCACAAATGTGACAAACACATCAAAATGGTCCCGTATGGTTTCATTCTATACCTTTACAAAAGTGACTTGAATATGTAGTAGGGTTGGTTTGATGAAGGTCTTAACGCATCAATGCATGTGATTTAAAAACAGGAAGCTACAGTGATGTTAAACATTACTATACTTGGTTTTGTTATTTACACAAAGTAATGTCAACTAAAATGGTTTTGCATATTGTTTTGATAAAATTGCCAAAAAGATCATGTTTATGCTGCAACACATAACGAGACATTTCTATAGTTTAATAAAATAATGATCTCCAGACTCTTTTTTTATTTGATTATTTTTTATTATTTATTTTACCTTTATTTAACTAGGCAGGTCAGTTTCTTATGACGGCCTAGGAACGGTGGGTTAACTGCCTTGTTCAATGGCAGAATGACAGATTTTTACCTTGTCAGCTCGGGGATTCGATCTTGCCTCCTCACAATGTATTTACTATGGACATTTTTTACTACATATCATTCTCGAAACAGAGTTGGAGAGCAATGGATGAGAACCCTCACTGCATACCTTCAATTGACCTACAGTATTGGGTTATTAGGCCATATAGCATTGCTTGTGTGCGCCAGTTTGGCAGTATGTGTACTCTTTAGTAACCTGTGTACGTCAATGCTGCTGGATACAATTACATGTAATTCATGCCAAGTCAAATCAACCTGGGACTAGGTCTTTTATTTTGAAAAGAATATTGGAAAGATCTACACTGTAAATCAGAGAATAACCACTGTATGGATTAATTCATTTGTACTGGTGCTAAAGAAGTTCTCAATGTAATGAATATCTCATGTTTGCTTTTGTGTTGTGAGACTTAAATGGAAATCAATCAATGTGTGTATTTAACCCGGCTGTGTATCCTATCGAAGTAATAAAATTAAGAAAATATTAAGGAAACAAGGTGTGGTCTAACAAGCATCTTTCTTGTTGATAACAAGCATCTTTCTTGTTGATATCAAGCATCTTTCAGAATGAAATCAAGCTTGGGACTCATTTAAAAACTAGTAATGAAATGTTACCCAATGTGACACAATCATGTGTCAATTCAGACAGTTGTGTTTTCTCCTTATTGCAGAATAATGTATTAGCCTACAGGTTTACTTCAGTATATTTGAATGAGTTCAACAGTATGGCCTATCGTTTGTTTGGCTCATGGTCTATCCTTTAAGTCATGTTTGTTTTGGGATTGACCTGGCTATTGTAGGTTAGGCTATATGCAGAAACAGGTGCACGTAGACCTAGGCCTTACTGCAGTAGGTTTTGCAGTTGCATGTACATTTTAATCCGAATGAATATAACTGTTCAAATTGAATTATTTATTGTATATCCCATCAACAAAACAGCATGCAATCCACCAGGTAAAATAATTGTTTAGTTCATCCACGATGTGTTTATTGACTGGTTTTGGTCACCCCTTTCTTAATTTATCCATAAACCTATCCAACAATATCATTGTTTGTGCTGAAAGGGAACAAGACTATTAAGTCATAGACGGCCCTATACTTATTTTATCGATGCAAATGTGTAAGATCAAGCAATGCACGGAGCATGGGCAAACTCTGTTGACTGGTGGGGTGACGCCGTATGTCTAGAGTCGCATAACCAACGACGAGACGAGCGTGGGATCGGTCCCAATACTGCCGCTGCTGCCTGTCTCATTTGGAATAGCACGGAAAACCGTTCTTTTTTTCTCTGCGTCCTGAAGAGGCCAATTTCAGGGATAGTCCCATTTGGGCATTCTTGATCATCGGAAGGTTTTTATAGTGTCTAACAAACGACAGTACAGACTGCCATTAGCGGTAGCATCTCCAAAATAAGGTAAGAAGCATTTGTCTGCAGCAGACACAGTGACTGTTGTTTTATGTTGTCATAGCATGTATTTTTTAAATTATTTTATATGATTGTCTAGAGACATAGGCTAATCATTTCCATTCACGATGTATCTCATACTGGGGGTATCCTGCCCTTAAAAAGATTCGATTAATGAGATTTGGCGTTTTATTTGGGGGAGGAATTGTCACCTGCGCATCCATCATTAAAATTAATGCATAACGTTTTCAAAACATCCTGAGTTAATTCATTATATTGGGAAAATAATATGAAAATCGTGTTTTTCTCGTTGTTATATTCAAATTTCATGAGAATGACCAGACAATCGTGTAATTTTATGGGTTGATTGTCAGTTTTTGTCATATTTTAAGATTATGCGCATGGTGAAAAATGACACGATAAATAGAGTGGTGTGATTTCAAGCGGGTTATCACTTACGAGGTTTAATTCCCTCTCCACTGCGTCGTTTCTATCGGAATGCACTTGCATACCTCTCTCTCTCTCTCTCTCTGTCCGAGCAGACTCGTACCATGAACTGGATAACTGAAACGACATGTTCTATCTGAAAAGAAATAGCCTATATCTATCCACATCACATGTTAGTTTCGCGCGTACATGTGAGGTGGACACCTATACCTTGTTAAATGTCTAACGACGTTAATCTTAGATGAACAAATAGACCGTAGGAGCCAAACCCATTTTCACCTTGCCCCTGATCATTTGTCTCTCCTATCTTCGCTCAATATGTTTCTCCTCAAGGTCATTCGATGCATAGTAGCCTAATGACATAGGCTAATTTTATGTTATGTAACATCTACATTATTCCAACACAAGCCTTGTGGTTGCATCATCTAAATATATGTCATTTTTTTATCAGAAATATCGTTTTCGCAAAATGTTGCGTATGCAACATAGCCTACATTGCAAATGAGCCAAGCCCATGTCAATATCCTGTGCCTGTGTATCGTGTAATGGTTATGTATGTCAGGGATGTCAAACTCCTCCCATGGAGGCCCAACTGTCTGCTGGTTTTTGTTTTTCCCTTTCAATTAAGCCCTAGACAACCAGGTGAGGGGATTTCCTCACTAAATTGTGACCTTAACACATGGTTGTTGGTTCAAGCACAGTGCTCGCTGACCATGACTACATGACAATATACCGTATGCATATCCTACTGCATAGCCTACACCCAGGGCCATCAGTTATCCTGATCTCCCTCAATTGTCAATTTATAAATAGTCCCGAGTTAATTTGATTTGGATTATGTTTTCCAGGACAGGTCAGGATAACATCTGACATTTCGCATATAGGCTACAATATGAACACCCATATAGTTGACATTATATACTGTGGTCAACAGATTTACCAGACAGGTGTCAGCAGCAGCTAATGTTAATCCAGGCTGTGAGAATTGCACGTTTTTATTATTGAAGAGGATCAGAGAGCAGCTCACCAGATGGGCTGATTCCCTTGTTTATTCATTAGTCAAAAGGCTTTATATGATCACCGAAGTACCAACGATAGCCTGTTGCCCATTCACCCTACGGGCTACAACACTGACTTCATCTAATCCCTCCACTGTGTGATGGATACCTTATCACTCACTCTGTTTCCATTAATGAATAGTTTCCTCTGGAGGTTTCTACATCGAGGTTATTAAACATAAACTGCAATTAAAAGCCCAGGTGTATGTCCCAAATGGCACTCTATTCCCTATATAGTGCACTAATTTTGAGCAGAGCCCTATGAAGGGAATACGGTGTCATTTGTGAAGCATCCCATGTGTCAGGCGACAGGTAATCATGGAGCCAAAATTGGCGTACGACAGTCTGTCACACAAGACTACAGGCTACAGGTAAAATGCAGACCGGTAACCTGATAGGTGATGATCGAACGCTTGATGAAGTGGTCGTGCTGACGGCAGTGGTCCTGTCCGACACTGTGTGATGTCAGGCCAGATGCGATGTGGTGCCAACAGATTTAGAGAACACAAATAGAACACTGGCGTCAGGCAGGGAAAGCATCTGTGCATGTCAAAATCAACCTCAATGAAATCAACCAAGCAATTCATTATTGTTGTTTTTTTGTTGTTGAATTTTTTACAAAAGGACTGTTTGACACAAAACAGGTTTGAGAGCAAAATTGTTGGTAAAACTTCCTATGAAAACCCTCCCATCATAATGCATTATAAGCATGTTTATAACATCTTATGCGCTATGCATAACGCACTATAATGCACAGCATACATTTGAACGTGTGATAGGCTTTTTCTATAACCATGATAGAAATAAAATAAAGGCATGTTTTACACACTGTGCTATATTGTACTACATGTTCGTAGAACAATACCTTGATGAAGGTTTATTGAGACCGAAACACTGGTCTATGATCTATTAAATGTGTGCTGGACTTTCCTTTCTATTCAAAATAAATCCTTTCTGCACCACAGGCATCATGGGAAAACAGAACAGCAAGCTGACCCCTGAGGTGATGGAGGACCTGGTGAAGAGCACAGAGTTTAACGAACACGAGCTGAAGCAGTGGTACAAAGGCTTCCTCAAAGACTGCCCCAGTGGTAGACTGAACCTGGACGAGTTTCAACAACTCTATATCAAGGTGTGTATGAGGTGTGGTACACCCGATGCTGGAGAAATTATGTATATGATGTTATAACTTCTAGCTAGGGAAACAATTGATATCCTGATTATATAATGTGATTGTAAGAAACCTTTGTGAAGCTAGAACAGACAGAATCAGGGTTTGACTTCTCTATATTAGAATTGTACTGTTGTTCATGTTTTCCCCGTCATATTAACCAATCATAATGCTAGTTAAAAATAGATGTTTTTAAATAGTTGGATATCACAGCTGTCTCTCAATAAATGTTTCAACCCTGCAGTTCTTCCCGTACGGCGATGCGTCAAAGTTTGCACAGCACGCCTTCAGGACCTTCGACAAGAACAGCGACGGCACCATCGACTTCAGAGAGTTCATCTGTGCCCTGTCCATCACATCGCGTGGCAGCTTCGAGCAGAAACTCAACTGGGCCTTCAACATGTACGATCTGGATGGAGACGGCAAGATAACCCGGGTGGAGATGTTAGAGATCATTGAGGTAAGGAATAACACTGATGGCTGGCTTCCCGGACACAGATTACACTGTTTTAGTCCACTACTAGGTTTTAATCCGTGTCCGGGAACCAGCCCTATATGTTTTTTCATTTACTTGTACCCATGAAGCTTATACTATCTGTTTAAGTTGTTTATCCAGTTTTAATTAATCAGCAGTGCATGTTATTTGAATGTATGCTACAAAGGCAAACATTGAGACAGAGGACGATCAAGTTTAGCCACCAGATAAATCAGGAGAACGTGTGTCCCGATGAGAGGGGTGGGATGTCCCTAGGGTGACCAGCAGGTAAGGTAAGTGACCTTTGAGAGGGGTGGGATGTCCCTAGGGTGAGCAGCAGGTAAGGTAAGTGACCTTTGAGAGGGGTGGGATGTCCCTAGGGTGAGCAGCAGGTAAGGTAAATGACCTTAGAGGGGGTGAGATGTCCCTAGGGTGAGCAGAAGGTAAGGTAAGTGACCTTTGAGAGGGGTGGGATGTCCCTAGGGTGAGCAGCAGGTAAGGTAAGTGACCTTTGAGGATGTCCCTAGGGTGACCAGCAGGTAAGGTAAGTGACCTTTGAGAGGGGTGGGATGTCCCTAGGGTGAGCAGCAGGTAAGGTAAGTGACCGTTGACAGGGGTGGGATGTCCCTAGGGGGAGCAGCAGGTAAGGTAAATGACCTTAGAGGGGGTGGGATGTCCCTAGGGGGAGCAGCAGGTAAGGTAAATTACCTTAGAGGGGGTGGGATGTCCCTAGGGTGAGCAGCAGGTAAGGTAAGTGACCGATGAGAGGGGTGGGATGTCCCTAGGGTGAGCAGCAGGTAAGGTAAATGACCTTAGAGGGGGTGGGATGTCCCTAGGGGGAGTAGCAGGTAAGGTAAATGACCTTTGAGAGGGGTGGAATGTCCCTAGGGTGAGCAGCAGGTAAGGTAAATGACCTTAGAGGGGGTGGGATGTCCCTAGGGGGGGCAGCAGGTAAGGTAAATGACCTTTGAGAGGGGTGGGATGTCCCTAGGGGGAGTAGCAGGTAAGGTAAGTGACCGATGAAAGGGGTGGGATGTCCCTAGGGGGAGCAGCAGGTAAGGTAAATGACCTTAGAGAGGGGTGGGATGTCCCTAGGGGGAGCAGCAGGTAAGGTAAATGACCTTAGAGGGGGTGGGATGTCCCTAGGGGGAGCAGCAGGTAAGGTAAGTGACCTTTGAGGGGGTGGGATGTCCCTAGGGGGAGCAGCAGGTAAGGTAAATGACCTTAGAGGGGGTGGGATGTCCCTAGGGGGAGCAGCAGGTAAGGCAAATGACCTTAGAGGGGGTGGGATGTCCCTAGGGTGAGCAGCAGGTAAGGTAAATGAACTTAGAGGGGGTGGGATGTCCCTAGGGGGAGCAGCAGGTAAGGTAAATTACCTTAGAGGGGGTGGGATGTCCCTAGGGGGAGCAGCAGATAAGGTAAATTACCTTAGAGGGGGTGGGATGTCCCTAGGGTGAGCAGCAGGTAAGGTAAATGAACTTAGAGGGGGTGGGATGTCCCTAGGGGGAGCAGCAGGTAAGGTAAGTGACCGATGAGAGGGGTGGGATGTCCCTAGGGGGAGCAGCAGGTAAGGTAAATGAACTTAGAGGGGGTGGGATGTCCCTAGGGGGAGCAGCAGGTAAGGTAAATGAACTTAGAGGGGGTGGGATGTCCCTAGGGGGAGCAGCAGGTAAGGTAAGTGACCGATGAGAGGGGTGGGATGTCCCTAGGGGGAGCAGCAGGTAAGGTAAGTGACCGATGAGAGGGGGTGGGATGTCCCTAGGGTGAGCAGCAGGTAAGGTAAATGAACTTAGAGGGGGTGGGATGTCCCTAGGGGGAGCAGCAGGTAAGGTAAGTGACCGATGAGAGGGGTGGGATGTCCCTAGGGTGAGCAGCAGGTAAGGTAAGTGACCAATGAGAGGGGTGGGATGTCCCTAGGGGGAGCAGCAGGTAAGGTAAATGACCTTAGAGGGGGTGGGATGTCCCTAGGGTGAGCAGCAGGTAAGGTAAGTGACCGATGAGAGGGGTGGGATGTCCCTAGGGGGAGCAGCAGGTAAGGTAAATGACCTTAGAGAGGGGTGCGATGTCCCTAGGGGGAGTAGCAGGTAAGGTAAGTGACCGATGAAAGGGGTGGGATGTCCCTAGGGTGACCAGCAGGTAAGGTAAGTGACCTTTGAGAGGGGTGGGATGTCCCTAGGGGGAGCAGCAGGTAAGGTAAATGACCTTGGAGGGGGTGGGATGTCCCTAGGGGGAGCAGCAGGTAAGGTAAGTGACCGATGAAAGGGGTGGGATGTCCCTAGGGTGACCAGCAGGTAAGGTAAGTGACCGATGAAAGGGGTGGGATGTCCCTAGGGGGAGCATCAGGTAAGTGACCGTTGAGAGAGTATGGGGAGAAAATGTCAATTGGGGGAGTAGGTTGCTGACTATTCAACAGTCTGAGGGTAGAAACTATTGGCCAGTCTTCCAGTTTTTGCCATGATGCTCCTGTACTACCCGCATCTGAGTGATTGATGCAGGGAGAACAGGGCGTGGCTTGGGTGCCTGATGATCATCTTGGCCTTCCTGTGACACTTGGTGGTGTAGGTGTCCTGTAGGGCAGGAAGTGTGCACCCAAATGGTGCGTTCGGCTGCACGTATCAACCTCTGACGTGCATTGCTGTCTGGGGTGGTGGAATTGTCGTACCAGGCTGTGATGCAGACTGACAGTAATGCTCTCGATGCTGCTCCAGTAGAACACTGAGGGGCCTCGGGGATAGCATCCTGAGGTTGAAAAGTTGCTGTCGTTTCTTCTTCTCCATGGTCTCCGAGTGGTTTGACCATTTCAGCTTCTAGTTGTGTACGCAGAGGAATTTGAAGTTATTGACTGTCTCCATGGCTGCCCTGTTGATGAGGATGGGAGTGTGTCCAGCCTGGTTCCACCTGAAGTCCACAGTCAGCTCCTTTGTTTTGCTAACGTTGAGGGAGAGGTTGTTTACCTGGTGCCACGCTGTCAGAGTGCCTACCTCCTCCCTGTAGGCTGTATCATTGTTGTTGGTAATCAGGCCTACTGCTGTCGTGTCATCAGCTAACTTGATTATGGAGTTGGAACTGTGTGAGGCCAGTCAGTCGTGGGTATACAGGGAGTACAGGAGGGGACTGAGGACGCACCCTTGTGGAGCCCACGTGTTGAGAATCAGTGTAGAGGTGGTAATGTTGCCCACTTTCCCCACCTGGGGGCTGCCCATCAGCAAGTCCAGGACACAGTTGAATAGGGATGAGTTCAGACCCAGGGCTGACTGTAATGAGCTTATAGAGCACTATGGTATTGAAGGCCGAGCCATACTCGATAAACAGCATCCTCAGATACAGTGCATTTGGAAAGTATTCAGACCCCTTGACTTCTTCCACATTTTGTTCCATTACAGCCTTATTCTAAAATTGATTAAATAAATAAAAAAATCCTTATCCACACATAATACCCCATAATGACAAAGCGAAAACAGGTTTAGACTTTTTGCAAATGTATAAAAAAAAATGTTTTTAAACATTATTTACATAAGTTTTCAGACCTTTTGCTATGAGACTTTAAATGTAGCTCTGGTGCATCCTGTTTCCATTGATCAACCTTGAGATGTTTCTACAATTTGATTGGAGTCCACCTGTGGTAGATTTTATTGATTGGATACGATTTGGAAAGGCACACATCTGTCTATTTAAGGTCCCACAGTTGACAATACATGCAAAAACCAAGCCATGACGTCAAAGGAATTGTCCGTAGAGCTCCGAGACAGGATTGTGTCGAGGCACAGATCTGGGGAAGGGTACCAAAAAAATGTCTTCAGCATTGAAAGTCCACAAGAACACAGTGGCCTCCATCATTCTTAATTGGAGGAAGTTTAGAACTAACAAGACTCTTCCTAGAGCTGGACACCCGGCGAAACTGAGCCATCGGGGCAGAAGGGCCTTGTTCAGGGAGGTGACCAAGATGGTCACTCTGTTAGAGCTCCAGCGTTCCTCTGTGGAGATGCGAGAACCTTCCAGACGGACAACCATCTCTGCAGCACTCTGCCAATCAGGCCTTTATGGTAGTGGCCAGATGGAAGGCACTCCTCAGTAAAAGGCACATGACAGCCCACTCGGAGTTTGCCAAAAGGCACCTAAAGGACTCAGACCATGAGAAACAAGATTCTCTGATCTGATCAAACCAAGATTGAACACTGCCTAAATGTCAAGTGTCACATCTGGAGGAAACCTGGCACCAACCCTTTGGAAGCACGGTGGTGGCAGCATCATGCTGTGGGGATGTTTTTCAGCAGCAGGGACTGTGAGACAAGTCAGGATCGAGGGAAAGATGAACGGAGCCTAGTACAGAGAGATCCTTGATGAAAACCTGTTCCAGAGTGCTCAGGAACTCAGACTGGACCAAAGGTTTACCTTCCAACAGGACAACAACCCTAAGCACACAGCCAAGACAATGCAGGAGTGGCTTCGGGACAGGTCTCCGAAAGTCCTTGAGTGGCCCAGCCAGAGCCCGGACTTGAACCCGATTGAACATTTCTGGAGAGACCTGAAAGTAGCTGTGCAGCAACGCTTCCCATCCAACCTGACAGAGCTTGAGAGGATCTGGAGAGAAGAATGGGAAAAACTCCCCAAATACAGATGTGCCAGGCTTGTAGCGTCATACCCAAGAAGACTTGAGGCTGTAATCGCTGCCAAAGGTGCTTCAACATAGTACTGAGTAAAGGGTCTGAATACTTATGTAAATGTGATTTCATTTTTTTTGCTTTGTCATTATGGGGTATTGTCTGTAGATTGGTGAGGGAAAAAAACAATGGAATACATTTTAGAATAAGACTGTAACGCAACAAAACATGGAAAAAGTCAAAGGGTCTGAAGTTTCCCAATGCACTGTATGCAGTCCTTTTGTCCAGGTGGGTAAGGGCAGTGTGTTATGTTATATACATTTATATGTTACAGTGGGGAACATTGGTATATAAATTCAGAAGTATCAAGATTAGACTTTGAACATGTTAACGGACTAATAACCAAGAATGTGTGAAAATAGGTCTTTCTTGAATTCATTACACCCCTGTTCCTTTCTGTGGTATCGCCTCACCTATCAACCCTGGTTGTCTATAGGCCATATACAAAATGGTGGGCACTGTGATCATGATGAAGATGAACGAGGATGGCCTGACACCGGAGCAACGGGTAGACAGGATCTTCAGCAAGATGGATAAGAATAACGATGACCAGATCTCATTGGATGAGTTCAAAGAGGCGGCCAAGAGTGATCCGTCCATCGTGCTCCTCTTGCAGTGTGATATGCAGAAGTGAGGAGGTGCTCGTCTGTATAAAACCAGACGTGCACACACTCTACGGACAGGCAGCACATGTTTTAAATGTTTCATTAAGTTCTTCTTCTTCTCAGCCTTTTCCACAGGAAAAAAAAATATGCTTGGACTATTTTTCAATGGACTTGCTTCTTGTGGTTGTATGCATGAGAATGTCAAATAGCGGAATAATTTTTAATATATTACATTACACAGTATCATGATACATTTATATTTTATCGAACCTGACCTGCCAATGTGAATTGTGCACAAGTAATCCTATTCCACTTACCCATTCACTTTTAGGCTAGCTTGTATATCAGTGAAGCGCTATACATTGAATGATTCTGTTCCTGCAGTATTTAGATGATCCATGTCCACTGCTGCAGCTAGCTGCTAATGCTAATGCTTAACATGCTGGTAATGAACAATCATTCCTATCATCATTGTAACTTGTCTCAATTAATACCCAAACTTCTTGAGCTCTTGGAAAAATAGAGGAGATCCTTGTTCTTTCCAGATAAGGTGTTCTGTTCAGACTGACTGGAACTGATGTGTAGGTTCTAATATTTAAATGCATGTGTTTTGTGTTCAGACTCTATACTCGAACCTCTTGTTAAATTGTTGCATCTGGAAGCGGGGTATTCAAGGAGAACCCCCCCCCGAAAAGCGTTTGGTATTGTTGCATGGGATGTACAGTAGTGATTCACCGACCATTACATGATTAACCTTCTGTGGGCGGCTGTTGCCCTCATATTTAACAACGTATACATGTGGAATTAATGTGACACTTGAGTTCTTGAACGACAGATAATATGGGCCCTGGTTGTAACCTCTCACAGATACAGAAGATGTATCTGAAAATGTAGTAGTGAATTAAATCACAGCAGTAATTGGAAAAACTAGAGAATAAATCTGCTGCTAATATACTACCCACTGGGCAGAAACTGGTTGAATCAATGTTATTTCCACATAAAAAAAAAGATAATCAATTTTTTTTTTTTTTTACCCAACTTTGAACCTAAATCCAATTGCATGGTGACATTTGTTGTTGATTTCACGTTAGTTGACAACTCAACCAAATGTAAATCAAAACTAGACGTTGAACTGATGTCTGTGCCCAGTGGTTATCCATTATATTATTCTGTTGCTATCAATCAAAATCAATCAATCACCAGGCCAATAATAATCTATCTTCAATACCAGTCACCCATCACTCTTAGCATTGCTGGATACATTATACACCATAACATCCTAATAGGTTGGATTTCTCAGCCTGTAGGTTTGCCCACTATTTACAATAAAACGTTACGTCATACATATCACTATGGTTACCGTAACACAGCATGGCGTCTGGAGCTTGTAAATGAAGCGCTTATTTCCCGAGCAGAAAAGCCTTACATGAGTTTACCGGACATACTGCATTACTACCAACGGTACTTTTATATTAAACATTTTGAAAATTATCAAAAGGTTTCATCTTCTAATCTCAATCTACGTTTACAAATGGTCTTTAAAAGATGCCGAATCCTCCACGAGATACAGGTGCTAGGATGAAAACATAGCTTCTGAAACTAAAGGTTGTAGTCCTGTATCAAATTTACACCTATATGGATTACAGATATTGTGAAAATGTACTTTTTATTGAACATAACCAGACTGATTTACCACTTGGAAGCTATGCAGGCATGTACTGGCAGACAGTCCACTTACTGTACCAATGGAATCTGGCCCCGTTTTCCATAGTTCTGGATACAGCATCATGTGGACTTGAATGCTCATAGCTGTTTATTATCATTAGTCTATATTATTACTACATCAGGGTGATCCTAACTCCATGGCAACAATCTTTGTCAAGTAAATGTTTATACTAAATTTTTAAAATTAAATTAAAACAAAAAAGAAGATAAGTGTATTTTGTTACCTTGGTTCTTTTTATGCATGTTGCATGTGTTGCACCCAAAATGGTTCCATTCTGTAGTACTAAAGAAACTCAATCAAATAAACATCTATGGGCTTTTACAAAAGGCATGGTCTGGTAAGTGTGATTCTATTTATTATCCAGGCAATCGAGAATGGTACATATTTTCTTGCTTGCTTATCCAACATGTTTAAAATGATGCTGTTTAGCAACCTGTTGTTGCTGTTCCGAGGTGAATTATTGGCCTTTCAAGATTCTCTCATTTAAGATACAGGTATTTCCATTTGTTTATTTTTCCCCAATGTCTGTAATATGATGTATTACAACCAATGACCGTTGGATCAGCTAATATTTGTTAATCCATTTTATTGTAACAATGTAACAAGAATTAACATATAAATTAGGTTAGAAAAATTGGATGCATAAAACATCTTTCAGTTTACAGTAGTTTAAAGCACATCATCAGCATTCAAATATTTTAAAAACCAAATACAGTAACCTAAACATATTACAGTTAAATCAATAGCAGGGTCGGACAAATTGTTTATGAACAAGGAATGAAACAAAACATAATTCCCAATGTATCAAAATTATACAGTGTCTTACTAACTGTAATCAAAGTCAAAAGATATCTACATCTAGTGTACACATACAGTAAGCTGAAAAAAGTCAATCAACAAATCAGCCAAAACCACATTTACAGAATTTAAATTACAAGCAATGAAAGATGCACTATGCAAAAATCGCTCTCCATTTCCTGGTTGCTAAAATTTGAATAGTCGACTAATTTCAGTTTATGTGACAAAACAAGCAAGTATAGTGTAGAGAATCATTGTACCATCTAAACAGCTGTGAAATATATTTTCCATTAAAAAGAAATTGTATTTTCAGCTATTTAAAGCTGGTGTACAAAACCGAAAGTAAGAGAGACAAAACTTAAGAACGGGAAGCATAGACATAGCGCACATAGAACAGATCTGCCACTTCTTAGACTTGCTTTCAACGAGAACTATAACACACATTTCTAAGCAAATTTGGTTGGGTCACACTCAAAAAGATACATATTGCAGCTTTAATATGTAGAAAATGTGAAATATGCATAGAGATATGTGAAAGTAACGGTGTTGACAATACAACAAAGATGTATCCACACAGCCACTATGAAAGTATACAGGCCTACATACTGTGTCATAAGGGGAATTCTTCATAATCCATCCGTCTGCATGGCGCACAACAATAAAGCAGAGTCTTAAGTCTCCCAGAGAGTCTTACGTATTCACTCCTAGCAAAAATGTATAGAATGTGTTTAAAAATCCCACACTGTTCAAATGGCTTGTTCGGCATGACGATGGCCTAATCCACCATCTATCAGGGTTGGGGTCAACTCCATTTCAATTCAGGAAGTACAAATTGGAATTTGGTTTACTAACCAAATTGACCCCAGCACTGACATCTATCATCTACCCCAGGTCTTCATCTCCTGTATGTCCTCCTGTCCTCTCTGGATCCTGCAGCTGGTGTATCTTGATGTGGTCACTTTTTGGCAAATTGCTGAAAGAAAAAAAGTGAGAGAATCCACCAACAACACACCTTTAATGTTCTGCATAAGATCAATAAGGGATAAGGGCAATATACACAATATAAGGGCAATATACACATGTACAATGTCCTCCTCCTACCTGGTAGATAGGGGGGTGATGAAGAAGAACTGACGAAGGTGCTGCCGTTCTGACAGCTCCAGGAGGAGATCCAGTGAGATACGACGATTGTGCATGTCCTTTGAAAAACAAGTTGGAGATTTTTTTTTTACCAGCGTTGATTCAGTAAGACCTACTATTTTACTATTTTGTTGGGATCCCTAATTAGCCGCTGTCAAAACAGAGGCTACTCTTCCTGGGGTCAAAACAGAGGCTACTCTTCCTGAGGTCAAAACAGAGGCTACTCTTCCTGGGGTCAAAACAGAGGCTACTCTTCCTGGGGTCAAAAAGAGGATATAAAAACAAGTAAAATATACTGAACAAAAATATGAATGCAACATGCAACAATTTCAAAGATTTTACTAAGTTACAGTTCATTCTAGACGATTCTGTGCTTCCAACTTTGTGGCAACCGTTTGAGGAAAGCCCTCAGCTGTCCACAAAGGGAGGTCCATACAGAAATAGCTTGCCGAGATCGGTGTGGAAGAACTTGACTGGCTTGCACAGCGCCCTGACCTCAACTCCATCACCTTTGGGATGAACTGGAATGCAGATTGCGAGCCAGGCCTAATCACCCAATATCAGTGCCCGACATGACTAATACCTGTGACTGAATAGAAGCTATTCTTCGCAGCAATGTTCCAACATCTAGTGGAAAGCCTTCCCAGAAGACTGGAGGCTGTTATAGCAGCAATGTTCCAACATCTAGTGGAAAGCCTTCCCAGAAGACTGGAGGCTGTTATAGCAGCAATGTTCCAACATCTAGTGGAAAGCCTTCCCAGAAGACTGGAGGCTGTTATAGCAGCAATGTTCCAACATCTAGTGGAAAGCCTTCCCAGAAGACTGGAGGCTGTTATAGCAGCAATGTTCCAACATCTAGTGGAAAGCCTTCCCAGAAGACTGGAGGCTGTTATAGCAGCAATGTTCCAACATCTAGTGGAAAGCCTTCCCAGAAGACTGGAGGCTGTTATAGCAGCAATGTTCCAACATCTAGTGGAAAGCCTTCCCAGAAGACTGGAGGCTGTTATAGCAGCAATGTTCCAACATCTAGTGGAAAGCCTTTCCAGAAGACTGGAGGCTGTTATAGCAGCAATGTTCCAACATCTAGTGGAAAGCCTTTCCAGAAGAGTGGAGGCTGTTATAGCAGCAATGTTCCAACATCTAGTGGAAAGCCTTCCCAGAAGACTGGAGGCTGTTATAGCAGCAATGTTCCAACATCTAGTGGAAAGCCTTCCCAGAAGACTGGAGGCTGTTATAGCAGCAATGTTCCAACATCTAGTGGAAAGCCTTCCCAGAAGACTGGAGGCTGTTATAGCAGCAAAGGGGGGGACCAACGTCAAATTATTGCCCATGATTTTGGAATAAGACGTTTGACGAGCAGGTGTTCATACACTTTTGGTCGTGTAATGTCCCGAAAAAAAAGAAAAAAAAAGAAGGGGCCTCAGGATCTCGTCAAGGTATTTTTGTGCATTCAAATTGCGATCAATAAAATGAAAATGTGCTCGTTGTCCGTAATTTATGCCTGCCCATACCATAACCCTACGGGGCACTCTGTTCACAATGTTGACATCAGCAAACCGCTCACTCACACAACGTCATAGACATGAAATGCGGTTGTGAGGCTGGTTGGACATAAAGCCAAATTCGGCGGCTTAAGGAAGATAAACAAACATTCAATTATCTGGCAACAGCTCTCGTGGACATTCCTTCAGTCAGCCTGCCAATTGCACGCTCTCTCAAAACTTCAGACATCTGTGGCATTGTGTTGTGACAAAACTGCACATTTTATAATGTATTTTATTGTCCCCAGCACAAGGTGCACCCAGAATTATTTTGGTAAAGAAGAAATGCTCACTAACAGGGATGTAAACAAATTTGGCATGTTGACTGGAGGAATGCCCACCAGAGCTGTTGCCAGAGAATTTAAATGTTTATTTCTCTACCATAAGCCACCTCCAAAGTCGTTTTAGAAAATTTGGCAGTACGGCCATTCGGCCTAAAAACTGCAGACCACAAGCAAGTATGCCAGCCCAGGACCTCTACTAGAGGTCGACCGATTAATCGGAATGATTTATGATTAATTAGGGCAGATTTCAAGTTTTCATAACAATCGGTTATCGTCATTTTTGGATACCGATTATGGCTGATTACATTGCACTTCACGAGGCGACTGCATGACAGGCTGACTACCTGTTACACGAGTGCAGCAAGGAGCCAAGGTAAGTTGCTAGCAAGGATTAAACTTATCTTATAAAAAACGATCAATATTAACATAATCACTAGTTAACTACACATGGTTGATGATAGTACTAGTTTATCTATCTTGTCCTGCGTTGCATATAATCGATGCAGTGCCTGTTAATTTCTCATCAAATCACAGCCTATTTCGCCAAACAGGTGATGATTTAACAAGCGCATTCGTGCAAAAAAAAGCACAGTCGTTGCACCAATGTACCCAACCATAAACATCAATGTACCCAACCATAAACATCAATGTACCTAACCATAAACATCAATGTACCCAACCATAAACACCAATGTACCCAACCATAAACATCAATGTACCCAACCATAAACACCAATGTACCCAACCATAAACACCAATGTACCTAACCATAAACACCAATGTACCCAACCATAAACATCAATGTACCCAACCATAAACATCAATGTACCCAACCATAAACACCAATGTACCCAACCATAAACACCAATGTACCCAACCATAAACACCAATGTACCTAACCATAAACACCAATGTGTACCTAACCATAAACACCAATGTGTACCCAACCATAAACACCAATGTGTACCCAACCATAAACACCAATGTACCTAACCATAAACACCAATGTACCTAACCATAAACATCAATGTACCCAACCATAAACATCAATGTACCCAACCATAAACATCAATGTGTACCTAACCATAAACACCAATGTACCTAACCATAAACACCAATGTACCTAACCATAAACACCAATGTACCTAACCATAAACATCAATGTGTACCTAACCATAAACACCAATGTGTACCTAACCATAAACACCAATGTACCCAACCATAAACACCAATGTACCTAACCATAAACACCAATGTACCTAACCATAAACATCAATGTACCCAACCATAAACATCAATGTACCCAACCATAAACATCAATGTGTACCTAACCATAAACACCAATGTACCTAACCATAAACACCAATGTGTACCCAACCATAAACATCAATGTGTACCTAACCATAAACATCAATGTAGCCAACCATAAACACCAATGTGTACCCAACCATAAACATCAATGTACCCAACCATAAACATCAATGTAGCCAACCATAAACACCAATGTACCTAACCATAAACACCAATGTGTACCCAACCATAAACATCAATGTACCCAACCATAAACATCAATGTACCTAACCATAAACATCAATGTAGCCAACCATAAACACCAATGTGTACCTAACCATAAACACCAATGTGTACCTAACCATAAACACCAATGTGTACCCAACCATAAACATCAATGTACCCAACCATAAACATCAATGTACCTAACCATAAACATCAATGTAGCCAACCATAAACACCAATGTGTACCTAACCATAAACACCAATGTGTACCTAACCATAAACACCAATGTGTACCCAACCATAAACATCAATGCACCCAACCATAAACATCAATGTACCCAACCATAAACACCAATGTGTACCTAACCATAAACACCAATGTGTACCTAACCATAAACACCAATGTGTACCTAACCATAAACACCAATGTGTACCTAACCATAAACACCAATGTGTACCCAACCATAAACATCAATGCACCCAACCATAAACATCAATGTACCCAACCATAAACACCAAATGTACCTAACCATAAACATCAATGTGTACCTAACCATAAACATCAATGTGTACCTAACCATAAACATCAATGTACCCAACCATAAACATCAATGTACCCAACCATAAACATCAAAGTACCCAACCACAAACATCAATGTACCTAACCATAAACACCAAAGTACCCAACCATAAACATCAAAGTACCCAACCACAAACATCAATGTACCCAACCATAAACACCAATGTACCTAACCATAAACATCAATGTACCTAACGATAAACATCAATGTACCTAACGATAAATATCAATGTGTACCTAACCATAAACACCAATGTACCTAACCATAAACACCAATGTGTACCCAACCATAAACACCAATGTGTACCTAACCATAAACACCAATGTACCCAACCATAAACACCAATGTGTACCCAACCATAAACACCAATGTGTACCTAACCATAAACATCAATGTACCCAACCATAAACATCAATGTACCCAACCATAAACACCAATGTGTACCTAACCATAAACACCAATGTGTACCTAACCATAAACACCAATGTACCCAACCATAAACACCAATGTGTACCCAACCATAGACATCAATGTGTACCCAACCATAAACACCAATGTACCTAACCATAAACACCCATGTGTACCTAACCATAAACACCAATGTGTACCCAACCATAAGCATCAATGTACCCAACCATAAACACCAATGTACCTAACCATAAACACCAATGTACCTAACCATAAACACCAATGTACCCAACCATAAACACCAATGTGTACCTAACCATAAACATCAATGTACCCAACCATAAACATCAATGTGTACCTAACCATAAACACCAATGTGTACCCAACCATAAACACCAATGTACCCAACCATAAACATCAATGTACCCAACCATAAACATCAATGTACCCAACCATAAACATCAATGTACCCAACCATAAACATCAATGTACCCAACCATAAACATCAATGTGTACCTAACCATAAACATCAATGTACCCAACCATAAACATCAATGTACCCAACCATAAACATCAATGTGTACCTAACCATAAACACCAATGTACCCAACCATAAACATCAATGTACCCAACCATAAACATCAATGTACCCAACCATAAACACCAATGTACCCAACCATAAACACCAATGTACCCAACCATAAACATCAATGTACCCAACCATAAACACCAATGTACCCAACCATAAACACCAATGTACCCAACCATAAACACCAATGTACCCAACCATAAACATCAATGTGTACCTAACCATAAACACCAATGTACCTCACCATAAACACCAATGTACCTAACCATAAACACCAATGTACCTAACCATAAACACCAATGTACCTAACCATAAACACCAATGTACCTAACCATAAACATCAATGCACCCAACCATAAACATCAATGTACCTAACCATAAACACCAATGTGTACCTAACCATAAACACCAATGTACCCAACCATAAACACCAATGTGTACCTAACCATAAACACCAATGTGTACCTAACCATAAACATCAATGCACCCAACCATAAACATCAATGTACCCAACCATAAACACCAATGTGTACCTAACCATAAACACCAATGTGTACCTAACCATAAACACCAATGTGTACCCAACCATAAACATCAATGTACCTAACCATAAACATCAATGTAGCCAACCATAAACACCAATGTGTACCCAACCATAAACATCAATGTACCCAACCATAAACATCAATGTAGCCAACCATAAACACCAATGTACCTAACCATAAACACCAATGTGTACCCAACCATAAACATCAATGTACCCAACCATAAACATCAATGTACCTAACCATAAACATCAATGTAGCCAACCATAAACACCAATGTGTACCTAACCATAAACACCAATGTGTACCTAACCATAAACACCAATGTGTACCCAACCATAAACATCAATGTACCTAACCATAAACATCAATGTACCCAACCATAAACACCAATGTGTACCTAACCATAAACACCAATGTGTACCTAACCATAAACATCCATGTGTACCTAACCATAAACATCAATGTGTACCTAACCATAAACATCAATGTGTACCTAACCATAAACATCCATGTGTACCTAACCATAAACATCAATGTGTACCTAACCATAAACACCAATGTACCTAACCATAAACATCAATGTGTACCTAACCATAAACATCAATGTGTACCTAACCATAAACATCAATGTACCCAACCATAAACATCAATGTACCCAACCATAAACATCAAAGTACCCAACCACAAACATCAATGTACCTAACCATAAACACCAAAGTACCCAACCATAAACATCAATGTACCCAACCACAAACATCAATGTACCCAACCATAAACACCAATGTACCTAACCATAAACATCAATGTACCTAACGATAAACATCAATGTAACGATAAATATCAATGTGTACCTAACCATAAACACCAATGTACCTAACCATAAACACCAATGTGTACCCAACCATAAACACCAATGTGTACCTAACCATAAACACCAATGTACCCAACCATAAACACCAATGTGTACCCAACCATAAACACCAATGTGTACCTAACCATAAACATCAATGTACCCAACCATAAACATCAATGTACCCAACCATAAACACCAATGTGTACCTAACCATAAACACCAATGTGTACCTAACCATAAACATCAATGTACCCAACCATAAACACCAATGTGTACCCAACCATAGACATCAATGTACCCAACCATAAACACCAATGTACCTAACCATAAACACCCATGTGTACCTAACCATAAACACCAATGTGTACCCAACCATAACATCAATGTACCCAACCATAAACACCAATGTGTACCTAACCATAAACACCAATGTACCTAACCATAAACATCAATGTACCCAACCATAAACATCAATGTACCCAACCATAAACATCAATGTACCTAACCATAAACATCAATGTACCTAACCATAAACATCAATGTGTACCTAACCATAAACACCAATGTGTACCCAACCATAAACATCAATGTACCTAACCATAAACATCCATGTACCTAACCATAAACATCAATGTACCTAACGATAAACATCAATGTACCTAACGATAAACATCAATGTACCTAACGATAAACATCAATGTACCTAACCATAAACATCAATGTGTACCTAACCATAAACACCAATGTGTACCTAACCATAAACACCAATGTGTACCTAACCATAAACACCAATGTACCCAACCATAAACACCAATGTGTACCTAACCATAAACACCAATGTACCCAACCATAAACACCAATGTGTACCTAACCATAAACATCAATGTACCCAACCATAAACATCAATGTGTACCTAACCATAAACACCAATGTGTACCCAACCATAAACACCAATGTGTACCCAACCATAAACACCAATGTGTACCTAACCATAAACCAATGTGTACCTAACCATAAACACCAATGTACCTAACCATAAACATCAATGTGTACCTAACGATAAACATCAATGTGTACCTAACCATAAACACCAATGTACCTAACCATAAACACCAATGTACCTAACCATAAACACCAATGTACCTAACCATAAACACCAATGTGTACCTAACCATAAACACCAATGTGTACCTAACCATAAACACCAATGTGTACCTAACCATAAACACCAATGTGTACCTAACCATAAACATCAATGTACCTAACGATAAACATCAATGTACCTAACGATAAACATCAATGTACCTAACGATAAACATCAATGTACCTAACCATAAACATCAATGTGTACCTAACCATAAACACCAATGTGTACCTAACCATAAACACCAATGTGTACCTAACCATAAACACCAATGTACCTAACCATAAACACCAATGTGTACCTAACCATAAACATCAATGTGTACCTAACCATAAACATCAATGTGTACCTAACCATAAACATCCATGTGTACCTAACCATAAACATCAATGTGTACCTAACCATAAACACCAATGTACCTAACCATAAACATCCATGTGTACCTAACCATAAACATCAATGTGTACCTAACATTGAACATCAATGCCTTTCTTAAAAAAGCAAAAGGTGACGCTACAAAGTATTAACTTAAGGGGGCTGAATAATTTTGCACGCCCAATTTTTCAGTTTTGATTTGTTAAAAAAGTTTGAAATATCCAATAAATGTCGTTCCACTTCATGATTGTGTCCCACTTGTTGTTGATTCTTCACAAAAAAATACAGTTTTATATCTTTATGTTTGAAGCCTGAAATGTGGCAAAAGGTCGCAAAGTTCAAGGGGGCCGAATACTTTCGAAAGGCACTGTATATATTTTTAAACCTGCATATTTAGTTAATATTGCCTGCTAACCTGAATTTCTTTTAACTAGGAAAATTGTGTCACTTTTCTTGCGTTATGTGCAAGCAGTCAGGCTATATGCAGCAGTTTGGGCTGCCTTGCTCTTTGCGAACTGTGTGAAGACCATTTCTTCCTAACAAAGATCGTAATTAATTTGACAGAATTGTACATAATTATGACGTAACATTGAAGGTTGTGCAATGTAACAGCAATATTTAGACTTGGTTCTATATTTCACTGAAAGAATAAATTGCATTTTATTGATGACAATTTGAATGCACAGAGATACCGTGACGCGATCCTGAGGCCCATTGTCGTGGCATTCATTCGCCACCATCACCACGATAATGCACTGCCCCGTGTCGCAAGGATCTGTACACAATACCTGGAAACCGAAAATGTCCAAGTTCTTCCATGGCCTGCATACTCACCAGACACGTCACCCAATGAGAATGCTTGGGATGGTCTGGATCGATGTATACGACAGGATGTTCCAGTTCCCGCCCATAACCAGCAACTTCTCACAGCCATTGAAGAGGATTGTGACAACATTCCACAATTCTCTTCGATGGCTGTGCAAACAGCCTGATCAACTCTATGTGAAGGAGATGTGTCGTGCTGCATGAGGCAAATGGGTGGTCACACCAGATACGGACTGGTTTTCTGATCCACACCCCTACCTTTTTTTTGTTAAGGTATCTGTGACCAACAGATGCGCATTCTCAGTCATGTGAAATCCATAGATTAGGGCCTAATGAATTACTTTCAATTGACTGATTTCCTTATATGAAATGTAACTCAGTAAAATATTTTACAATTGTTGCATGTTAAGTTTAGATTTTTGTTCAGTGTATTACATTAAGGTACTTAGTTGTAACCCAGAAATGATTTCATATGCATTGGGCCTTTAAATTAGTCATAGAAGTTGTAATCTTCAACGATTTCAAAATGTCTCATCAGCACGTCAGCTCAAACTAAGGTCTTGGAAATGAGCATTAACTTTGATTAAATACTATTTTACAAACTATGTGAATCCAGGTGTGTAAATAACAAGCATATGCATGTAGGTCTCTTACCATGTAGACGTCAAACTCGTCCAGGCACCTGAAGGGGGACTCAGTGATCTCCCAGAGGGAGAGGATAAAACACACTGTAGAGAAGGATCTCTCTCCTCCAGACAGAGACCGCATGTCACTCATACTGTCGTTCTCACGGCCTGGCGGCTTCACCTGTACACACAGGCCCAGGAGGTTAGAGAGGACAGACAAACAACAGGACACATGGAGTTGGGGTTCACACCCGTAGCTTGAGTGTCTAGTTTGATCAGGTTGTTGTTATGTGGGTCCTGTTTGTCTGTAAATACTGATGATTTAATGCAGTCTTAAACTCAGTCCTCTTGAATGCCAAACACATTCCTGTAAAAAGCTAAATAAATTAACTGAACAATTATTATGAAAATGTATTTGTCAAATTGACTCTGCCGAATACAGATACTTTGTTTTATGTAAAAGCTACGGAGGCCATTTGAAAACTATGAGGATTAGCACACATACCGAGATGGACAGCGTCTCACTGTTGTGATCAAACATCATGGACCCGCAGCAATTCATCTTTATCAGGAAATTATTAAAGTATAACTTGCATCTCACAGAGAGGGACCTAGGTACATAAAAGCCAAGAGTGTGGGAATATTCAACATACGGTATTCGACAATCAGTATTACTAGGGCGAGTTGTGTACTAAAAGGGACAATCAGCATTACTAGGGCGAGTTGTGTACTAAAAGGGACAATCAGTATTACTAGGGCGAGTTGTGTACTAAAAGGGACAATCAGTATTACTAGGGCGAGTTGTGTACTAAAAGGGACAATCAGTATTACTAGGGCGAGTTGTGTACTAAAAGGGACAATCAGTATTACTAGGGCGAGTTGTGTACTAAAAGGGACAATCAGCATTACTAGGGCGAGTTGTGTACTAAAAGGGACAACAGCATTACTAGGGCGAGTTGTGTACTAAAAGGGACAATCAGTATTACTAGGGCGAGTTGTGTACTAAAAGGGACAATCAGTATTACTAGGGCGGGTTGTGTACTAAAAGGGACAATCAGTATTACTAGGGCGAGTTGTGTACTAAAAGGGACAATCAGCATTACTAGGGCGAGTTGTGTACTAAAAGGGACAATCAGTATTACTAGGGCGAGTTGTGTACTAAAAGGGACAATCAGTATTACTAGGGCGAGTTGTGTACTAAAAGGGACAATCAGTATTACTAGGGCGAGTTGTGTACTAAAAGGGACAATCAGCATTACTAGGGCGAGTTGTGTACTAAAAGGGACAATCAGTATTACTAGGGCGAGTTGTGTACTAAAAGGGACAATCAGTATTACTAGGGCGAGTTGTGTACTAAAAGGGACAATCAGCATTACTAGGGCGAGTTGTGTACTAAAAGGGACAATCAGTATTACTAGGGCGGGTTGTGTACTAAAAGGGACAATCAGCATTACTAGGGCGAGTCGTGTACTAAAAGGGACAGTCGTGTTCTAAAAAGCATGCTCAATGAAGATCATCCATTTGTACAGGCTTAAGCTTAATCTGTATCTGGGAAATGAGCCATAGAGTATTATTTTTGGGGTTTAGAGAGGTTTAAATAAAAAACAACAGTCATGAGCAATTTTAAAGCGGAATTGTCCTTTATGAAATGCGTCAAATGATCACGAATTACCTGCGCATTATTTTGTACCGGGTCTGCCTGTCGGACATTATGTTGTCAAGACGATCTATGAACTTCTTCAGATCTCTCACTTGGTTTGATTTGTCCCTGTAGTTAGCCAGGGCCTCTGCATACTCTCTGGTGAGGAGAAAGATAGTTGAAGTCGGAAGTTTACATACTTACTTTGGAGTCATTAAAACTCGTTTTTCAACCTCTCCACAAATGTATTTTTAAGAAACTATAGTTTTGGCAAGTCTGTTAGGACATCTACTTTGTGCATGACACAAGTAATTCTTCCAACAATTGTTGACAGACAGATAATTTCACTTATAATTTACTGTATCACAATTGCAGTGGGTCAGAAGTTTACATACACTAAGTTGACTGTGCCTTTAAACAGCTTGGACAATTCCAGATAATGTCATGGCTTTAGAAGCTTCTGATTGACTCAAATTATGTCAATTAGCCTATTGGAGGTGTACCTGTTGATGTATTTCAAGGCCTACATTCAAACTCAGTGCCTCTCAGCTTGACATCATGGGAAAATCAAAAGAAATCATCCAAGACCTCAGAAAAAAAATTGGAGACCTCCACAAGCCTGGTTCATCCTTGGGAGCAATTTCCAAATGCCTTGAAGGTACCACATTCATCTGTACAAAAGTATAAACACCATGGGACCACGCAGCCATCATACCACACAGGAAGGAGACGCGTTGTCTCCTAGAGATGAACGTACTTTGGTGCGAAAAGTGCAAATCAATCCCAGAACAACAGCAAAGAACCGTGAGAAGATGCTGGAGGAAACAGGTACAAAATTATCTATATCCACAGTAAAACGAGTCCTATAACCTGAAAGGCCGCTCAGCAAGGAAGAAGCCACTGCTCCAAATCCGCCATAGACTGCACATGGGGACACAGATCTAACTTTTTGGAGAAATGTCCTCTGGTCTGATGAAACAGAAATAGAACCGTTTGTCCATAATGACCATCATTATGTTTGGAGGAAAAAGAGGGAGGCTTGCAAGCCGAAGAACACCATCCCAACCGTGAAGCACAGGGGTGGCAGCATCATGTTGTGGGGGTGCTTTGCTACAGGAGGGACTGGTGCACTTCACAAAATAGATGGCATCATAAGGCAGGAAAATTATGTGGATATGTTGAAGCAACATCTCAAAACATCAGTCAGGAAGTTAAAGCTTGGTTGCAAATGGCTCTTCCAAATGGACAATGACCCCAAGCATACTTCCAAAGTTGTGGCAAAATGACTTAAGGACAACAAATTCAAGGTATTGGAGTGGCCTTCACAAAGCCTCAATTCCATAGAAAATGTGTGGGCAGAAATGAAGAAGCGTGTGCGAGCAAGGAGGCCGACAAACTGACTCAGTTACACCAGCTCTGTCAGGAGGAATGGGCCAAAATTCACCCAACTTATTGTGGGAAGCTTGTGGAAGGCTACCCGAAACATTTGACCCAAGTTAAACAATTTAAAGGCAATGCTACCAAATACTAATTGAGTGTATGTAAACTTTGACCCATTGGGAATGTGATGAAAGAAATAAAAGCTGAAATAAATATCTCTACTACTATTTCACATTCTTAAAATAAAGTGGTGATCCTAACTGGGAATTTTTACTAGGATTAAATGTCATGAATTGTGAAAAGCTGAGTTTAAATGTATTTGGCCAAGGTATATGTAAACTTTCCACTTCAACTGTATATACAAAAGCCTTGAAAAGTAATATTTCCAAAAATGCCTTGACACAGTAGGTATAGCATGTGGGAGCAGGCAGAAATGTCTTCTAACATCACAATCTCCATAACTCAGAACTAAAATCTTGCCTAATTTGGTGTTTCCCTAATCTGTCCACGAGAGAGGAAACATTACAAGACGACAGACAGTTAAATGAGCAATGTTTTCTGAAATATTCATGCCGTTTGGATATGTACTGATGGAGCACCCTACCTAACCACCTGCTCGTGGTCTCCATGGCTACTCTCCTGAACGCTGATCTTCCTCCGTAACCTCGTGATCTCCACATCAATACTCCTGGCGCTGCGATCTACCTGTTGGCGCTCTGGGCTGATCTCTTTGGCTTTGGCCACAAATTCCTGTCAACAGTTTATAAACAGATTAACAACTGCCATTTACAGTATGTTCCTTTCACCCAATTTGGCCCCATCATTGGTTTTTTATTTAGCAAAATAACATGCAGGATAACATGCAATAATTTAAATTAATCTTATATAATTCACCAATAAATATCCATATATGGGTTGATTTGTGTTTGAGGTCGGTTCTGTTTTGGTTAGATTATTTGGGTTTAATGCTGTAACACAGAATAAAACAACAAAAGTCCCATGATGGTAGGGACTGTCCATTACTGCTTATTACTTATTAACCATCAGTTATTCACATTACTTTAATATTTCAGTTGTGTATATTAGGCTACATTTGTTTTATGACTATTATTTAATTCCAAGCATAATTTTATGACTGCTGAAGACCAGCTATCAATCACTTAGATAATGTATTTTCAGGTAGTGATATGCTAAGCAACTGCTCTCTAGATCCCCTCACAATCACGAAACGTCGCTAAGCAACAGCTGCTCTCTATATCACCTCACGATCAAAATACATCGCTAAGCTACAGCTGCTCTCTATATCACATCACGATGAGTCGCTAAGCAACAGCTGCTCTCTATATCACATCACGATGAGTCGCTAAGCAACAGCTGCTCTCTATATCACCTCACGATCAAAATGCGTCGCTAAGCTACAGCTGCTCTCTTGATCCCCTCATCATCACGATATGTCGCTAAGCAACAGCTACTCTCTATATCACCTCACAATTACAATACGGAAAAATATACTAATTGTTATCAAATAATTGAACCGACGTTGGTTAATTAGTTGTTTAAAAAAACAACATTTTGGTTAATCGCTCAGCACACAGTTGGTAGAGCATGGGTAACGCCAGGGATTCCGGGACCACCCATTGAATGTATGCACACATGACTGTAAGTCGCTTTGGATAAAAGCGTCCGCTAAATGGCATATATATATATATATTGATTCCAACATTGGGACAAATATTATCGCTTACTGTGACCTCCTCTTCTTTCAGAGCCAGATCACTTCTCATAGCCTGCATGTTGTCCTGATGATCCTTGAGTTTCTTCTCTAAGATCTTCAGGCTTCGTTCCAGTTTACTGCACTGTGCTTCAGCCTTACCCTGTTCCTCCTGATCAGTCAAGAACAAAACAATAACACACAACGTCATCACAAACAGTTTTGTGTTTGTACCAAATAACTCACATTTCATTAGGTACCATTTCAACTATTAAAGTTACTCTGGATAAAAGTGTCTGTCAAGTGGCATTATTAAGCGCTGTCATCTTTACAGCATCAGGCACTCCAAACATGTCTACAGTACCTTCAGTGGCTCTGTCTCCTCGGCCAGCTGTTCTATCCTGTTCCTCACGTCAACATACTGGCAATCAACTTCCTTGGAAGTTCTCTTATGCTCCTCCAGCTCCTCCTTCGCTTCCTCCACAGTTTTCTTCTCACCGTCGATTCTCTGCTGGTTCTCTTGAGCCACTTCTTCCTGTAGCATTTGATAAAGTTAAACGTTTAAATGAAATGCACCGTGTTAACACTTCAATCAATCCCAACCAACATAGATCATCTCTACAGGAAATCATGGCATCATTTGGAATCGTGGATAAATAAAAGTTTTTTTTTTTTTTTTACCAAAGTGCTGATGTCATCGGTCTGTTCCTCCTCAACATTCTCCAGCTCGGTCACACCGGCCTTGACCTGATTCACTGTGGCCTGGATGCAAATATACAGGTAGACTGTTACACAGCATGCATGTCCTACGTTACATAGGAGGTGTAACATATTCAACAACAGATCGCACCCTGCATTAATATACAGGACATTTGTCAATATCTTTCAGATACATCTACAGCGATGCTTACAACACCACCAGGCTTTTTCAGAGTAGTGATGGTGCAATGCATCGGACTGCTGTCAGTTCAATGTGTCAATGTTTTCATTGCATATGTCCCTATTCAAATTAACAATCGGGGAAGAAAACTGAGCAGTGACATACACATTATAAACAAAGTTCATCATATTACCAGAGTCTTTTTCAGAGTCATGATTGTGCTGTGTAGTTTGGCCTCCATGCGCTGGATGTCCTCATTGACTGAGCTCAGGTGATGCTGAAACCGGGAGAGCTGGGCCTTGTAGTTCTCCAGCTCTGACTCCACCATGCTGAGCAATGACAAAGAACAATAAAACTACAAAATCAATACAATGCTCAAGGACAGTACCATGTCATGAGATGAAGGCGGCAGGTAGCCTGGCAGTTTAAGAGGCTTGCCAGTTCAAATCCCGGATCTGACTGGAAAAATCTGAGAGAGTGGATGGGGGGGAGGGGGAACGTGAGCTGATGCCATTGCCTGCTATTGTGCCCTTGAGCAAGGCACTTAACCTCCCAAAACAACTGCTCCCCGGGCGCCCAGTGTGGCAGCCCCCCATAACTCTCCAAACCCTGTATATGTAAATATTAGGGCTGACACCATTTAGTCGACAGGTCGGTTGTAATAAATGAATTGTGCCCCCTTTTTTTCTTTTTTTACATGGTGCACAAGACACCTGTCTGATTCATGCCTGTCTCAGTGGACTGTTACATGGAGGAGGCCACAGGTATGGCACATTCCATCACTCTAAGACATGTGATAGTGAAATTGTGTATGGTTAAATCATGTCAAAAATAATGGTGGAACACTAACACATTTAATATAATTTAATAACAAATGCACATTCTACCGCGTTGTATATGGTCACTGTCCAAGGTTCTGAAACACGATAGTCAGCGCACTGTAGAATTGACACCTTCCCCTATGTTGCTATTGTGCAAAATAGAAAAATTACCCAGCATATTGGGATTGAGAACAATGCTACGGAGGCAGCAGCAGAGATGAGGAAACAGCCCTTGCCTTAGCCTAAATATACAAGAAAATCGAGGCGAGAGGAAACCAACTTAATTCGGTCTATTAATCAATAGCCTAACTGTTAAATGAGCCTGGCTTTATAAAATCATCCATATATATATACACATATGCATGTATGAATGAATATACACACATGTATATGTGTATATGACCCCAAACTTTTGAACGGTAGTGTGTGTATGTATGTATGTATGTATGTATGTATGTGTGTGTGTGTGTCTTTCGGAGGGAAAAGGGTAAAAAACTGAAGTAAGATTTCCGTTGGCCCTTGTGTGCAATTGACCAATAATGTGATCTTAATCTGGTACTTCCTGGTTAAATAAAATAAATAAAACAAATATTTACTGCTGATGTGTTTCGGAGCAAGGTACTTTATAAGAGCATACCACAACCATACCAAAATAAATGTAATAAGAGTCCAGATTAATAAAAGAGGTACTTGCCGAATTTCTGTTTCCAGATCTCCCCCGAGGTATTTGGCCATGCTGAAGTCTGGAGTGTAGTACCGGTTAGGGTACACCTGGTCTCCCTCCACAGTGAAGGCCTCACGACAGTTCCTCGGGGGTCGGCCTTGTTGCATCACTCTCCTGGCTGCATTCTTCTCCTGCAATCACAACCGGGACAAGAGACACTGGTAGCTGGGAACTTACTCATGTTATTTTTTTATTTAACCAGGTAGGCTAGTTGAGAACAAGTTTTCATTTGCAACTGTGACCTGGCCAAGATAAAGCATAGCAGTGTGACAAAAACAACAACACAGAGTTACACATGGAGTAAACAAACTTACAATCAATAATACAGAAGAAATAATCTGGTCTGTCAACAATTGTTGGAAGAATTACTTGTGTCATGCACAAAGTAGATGTCCTAACCGACTTGCCAAAACTATAGTTTGTTAACAAGAAATTTGTGGAGTGGTTGAAAAACAAGTTTCAATGACTCCAACATAAGTGTATGTAAACGTCTAACTTCAACTGTAGATGACAAAGTTACTTTTAGATTTGTATAATTTGTAATTTAGATAGAATTGTTATTAAATCAGATTACAATGATTTGAGATACGAAGACTTCATGAAATTGTTCCACGAAAATGTGCATATGAAAATCCTAACTGGCACGCAGATCGGTAGAAATGGTAAGATAAATTGACACTGCAAATGGAAAAGGTTGATAGTCTATTACCGGTAACTTCGGGAGCGTAAAAGGCTAAATCTGCGAAGGCCAGCAGCAGTGGGAGGTGGTGGTTCGGGAACAGGGTTTTTAAGCCTCTGGTTATGCCATCTTGATCTCTGACTGCCTCGAGTCATTTGTGTCTTCATGATTTAAATCACAGTGTGCTAAAAGCGTCGGACAAGCCCAGTAGCCTACATATAGTTGACTGTCAAAACACATAGGGTGTGTCTATATGGAAAAATACACCTTTCAAAATTTCAACCAGTCGATTGGTCGAAAGAACAGGCAACTTTTGGTCAACCAAGATTTTTTAAATATATATATATATTTTAGTTGGGGACAGCCCTAATATCCAGCAAGGGGAAACATTTGCATGCAGCAAAGTCTACTGCCGATCTTCATCAAACGTCAGCTGCATACTATTCCCACCAGTGGCGGATTTAGGTATGGGCGACATGGGCAGACGCCGGGGGCGACATGGGCAGACGCCGGGGGTGACATGGGCAGACGCCGGGGGCGACATGGGCAGACGCCGGGGGTGACATGGGCAGACGCCGGGGGCGACATGGGCAGACGCCGGGGGCGACATGGGCAGACGCCGGGGGCGACATGGGCAGACGCCGGGGGGCGACACGCCGGGTGACATGGGCAGACGCCGGGGGTGACATGGGCAGCGAGGGCGACATGGGCAGACGCCGGGGGTGACATGGGCAGCGAGGGCGACATGGGCAGACGCCGGGGGTGACATGGGCAGCGAGGGCGACATGGGCAGACGCCGGGGGCGACATGGGCAGACGCCGGGGGCGACATGGGCAGACGCCGGGGGTGACATGGGCAGACGCCGAGGGCGACATGGGCAGACGCCGGGGGCGACATGGGCAGACGCCGGGGCGACATGGGCAGACGCCGGGGGCGACATGGGCAGACGCCGGGGCGACATGGGCAGACGCCGGGGGCGACATGGGCAGACGCCGAGGGCGACATGGGCAGACGCCGGGGGTGACATGGGCAGACGCCGGGGGTGACATGGGCAGACGCCGGGGGTGACATGGGCAGACGCCGGGGGTGACATGGGCAGCGGGCGACATGGGCAGACGCCGGGGGTGACATGGGCAGCGAGGGCGACATGGGCAGACGACATGGGCAGGGGGCGACATGGGCAGCGAGGGCGACATGGGCAGACGCCGGGGGCGACATGGGCAGACGCATGGGCGGGGCGACATGGGCAGACGGGGTGACATGGGCAGACGCCGAGGGCGACATGGGCAGCGACGACATGGGCAGACGCGGGGCGACATGGGCAGACGCCGAGGGCGACCAGGGCAGACGCCGGGGGTGACATGGGCAGACGCCGAGGGCGACAAGGGCAGACGCCGGGGGTGACATGGGCAGACGCCGGGGGCGACATGGGCAGACGCCGAGGGCGACATGGGCAGACGCCGAGGGCGACATGGGCAGACGCCGGGGGCGGCATCTTGCCAGGGCGCCCGCAACAAAATATTTGGAATGGTGACATTTGCGCGATCGGTTTTCTATTGCTAATTTGCACGTCACTGATATCATGTCACCGTGTGGGACTGTGGGTCAATTAACCTTGTCGGAGTGGGGTAGGTTGACCTCCGGTTTACCCACTGGAAGCCCGAGGTCGGGGGAGCAGGGGAATCAATCAAATAGCACACTAACTTTGTACAGTACTAATTCAATTAGTAAAATCAGACACACGGCGAAATGCTACCAAATAAACCACAATTCATTCATAATGTGAATTTATAGTTTCACAGACATATTGCTGCATTTTTTCCCCCTGGTTTGTGCGAAATCATTAAGAATAATATAAAACCAGTCTGCACACCACCCAGGTGAATCGGTTTAGTCTTGACTCTTGGTTGACAGTGTTGGGGGATGGTTAATGCATTGATGCTCGAGTGCCAAATCATCACAAATGGATAAGAAAAGGTCTAAGCCATCAGGTGCCCAGTTTAGGAAAATGAGGAAAGAAGAGAAACACACAAAAGATAAAGGGGCACTTCTGAAATAGTTTGGAACACCCTCTGGCACTGGCCAGGATGAGGAGCCATCCACCTCCTCAGCCACACTGGCCTCTTCAGAAATAATCTTGGAGCCTCAGGACTGGGAGCCATCCACCTCCTCAGCCACACAGGCCTCTTCACAAATCACCTCGGAGCCTCAGGACTGGGAGCCATCCACCTCCTCAGCCACACAGGCCTCTTCACAAATCACCTCGGAGCCTCAGGACTGGGAGCCATCCACCTCCTCAGCCACACAGGCCTCTTCACAAATCACCTCGGAGCCTCAGGACTGGGAGCCATCCACCTCCTCAGCCACACAGGCCTCTTCACAAATAATATTGGAGCCTCAGGATGAGGAGTCATCCACAGGATGAGGAGTCATCCACCAAGCCAGACTCCTGGAAATGAATCCAAGAGCTCTATTTGTGCCATGTGGGGCTCACACATTGAACCTGGTTGTGGCTGATGCTGCTAAAAGTTACGTCGATAACACAGGTAACTTTGGCACCTTTCACAAACTGTACACCTTGTTCTCAGCCTCCACACAGCGATGGGCCATCCTTAAAAAACATGTGGACATCACTTTGAAGATGTGGACTGAGACAAGGTGGGAGAGTAAAGTTAAGAGTGTCGAGCCACTGAGGTATCAGGCAGCAGCAGGGAGAGAGGCACTGAGGTATCAGGCAGCAGAGGTGAGAGAGGCACTGAGGTATCAGGCAGCAGCAGGGAGAGAGGCACTGAGGTATCAGACAGCAGAGGTGAGAGAGGCACTGAGGTATCAGGCAGCAGCAGTGAGAGAGGCACTGAGGTATCAGACAGCAGAGGTGAGAGAGGCACTGAGGTATCAGGCAGCAGCAGGGAGAGAGGCACTGAGGTATCAGGCAGCAGCAGTGAGAGAGGCACTGAGGTATCAGACAGCAGAGGTGAGAGAGGCACTGAGGTATCAGGCAGCAGAGGTGAGAGAGGCACTGAGGTATCAGACAGCAGAGGTGAGAGAGGCACTGAGGTATCAGGCAGCAGCAGGGAGAGAGGCACTGAGGTATCAGGCAGCAGCAGGGAGAGAGGCACTGAGGTATCAGACAGCAGAGGTGAGAGAGGCACTGAGGTATCAGACAGCAGAGGTGAGAGAGGCACTGAGGTATCAGACAGCAGCAGTGAGAGAGGCACTGAGGTATCAGGCAGCAGCAGGGAGAGAGGCACTGAGGTATCAGGCAGCAGCAGGGAGAGAGGCACTGAGGTATCAGACAGCAGCAGTGAGAGAGGCACTGAGGTATCAGGCAGCAGCAGGAGAGAGGCACTGAGGTATCAGGCAGCAGCAGGAGAGAGGCACTGAGGTATCAGGCAGCAGCAGTGAGAGAGGCACTGAGGTATCAGACAGCAGAGGTGAGAGAGGCACTGAGGTATCAGACAGCAGAGGTGAGAGAGGCACTGAGGTATCAGACAGCAGCAGTGAGAGAGGCACTGAGGTATCAGACAGCAGCAGTGAGAGAGGCACTGAGGTATCAGACAGCAGCAGTGAGAGAGGCACTGAGGTATCAGACAGCAGCAGTGAGAGAGGCACTGAGGTATCAGACAGCAGCAGTGAGAGAGGCACTGAGGTATCAGACAGCAGCAGGGAGAGAGGCACTGAGGTATCAGACAGCAGCAGTGAGAGAGGCACTGAGGTATCAGACAGCAAAGGTGAGAGAGGCACTGAGGTACCAGGCAGCAGAGGTGAGAGAGGAACTCAGGTATCAGGCAGCAGAGGTGAGAGAGGCACTGAGGTATCAGACAGCAGCAGTGAGAGAGGCACTGAGGTATCAGACAGCAGCAGTGAGAGAGGCACTGAGGTATCAGGCAGCAGCAGGGAGAGAGGCACTGAGGTATCAGGCAGCAGAGGTGAGAGAGGCACTGAGGTATCAGACAGCAGCAGTGAGAGAGGCACTGAGGTATCAGGCAGCAGCAGGGAGAGAGGCACTGAGGTATCAGGCAGCAGCAGGGAGAGAGGCACTGAGGTATCAGACAGCAGAGGTGAGAGAGGCACTGAGGTATCAGGCAGCAGAGGTGAGAGAGGCACTGAGGTATCAGGCAGCAGAGGTGAGAGAGGCACTGAGGTATCAGACAGCAGAGGTGAGAGAGGCACTGAGGTATCAGGCAGCAGCAGTGAGAGAGGCACTGAGGTATCAGGCAGCAGCAGTGAGAGAGGCACTGAGGTATCAGACAGCAGCAGTGAGAGAGGCACTGAGGTATCAGACAGCAGCAGTGAGAGAGGCACTGAGGTATCAGACAGCAGCAGTGAGAGAGGCACTGAGGTATCAGGCAGCAGAGGTGAGAGAGGCACTGAGGTATCAGACAGCAGAGGTGAGAGAGGCACTGAGGTATCAGGCAGCAGCAGTGAGAGAGGCACTGAGGTATCAGGCAGCAGCAGTGAGAGAGGCACTGAGGTATCAGGCAGCAGCAGTGAGAGAGGCACTGAGGTATCAGGCAGCAGCAGGGAGAGAGGCACTGAGGTATCAGACAGCAGCAGTGAGAGAGGCACTGAGGTATCAGACAGCAGCAGTGAGAGAGGCACTGAGGTATCAGACAGCAGCAGTGAGAGAGGCACTGAGGTATCAGACAGCAGAGGTGAGAGAGGCACTGAGGTATCAGACAGCAGCAGTGAGAGAGGCACTGAGGTATCAGACAGCAGAGGTGAGAGAGGCACTGAGGTATCAGACAGCAGAGGTGAGAGAGGCACTGAGGTATCAGACAGCAGCAGTGAGAGAGGCACTGAGGTATCAGACAGCAGCATTGAGAGAGGCACTGAGGTATCAGACAGCAGAGGTGAGAGAGGCACTGAGGTATCAGACAGCAGCAGTGAGAGAGGCACTGAGGTATCAGGCAGCAGCAGGGAGAGAGGCACTGAGGTATCAGACAGCAGCAGGGAGAGAGGCACTGAGGTATCAGACAGCAGAGGTGAGAGAGGCACTGAGGTATCAGGCAGCAGCAGGGAGAGAGGCACTGAGGTATCAGACAGCAGCAGGGAGAGAGGCACTGAGGTATCAGACAGCAAAGGTGAGAGAGGCACTGAGGTACCAGGCAGCAGAGGTGAGAGAGGCACTGAGGTATTAGGCAGCAGAGGTGAGAGAGGCACTGAGGTATCAGGCAGCAGAGGTGAGAGAGGCACTGAGGTATCAGACAGCAGCAGTGAGAGAGGCACTGAGGTATCAGGCAGCAGAGGTGAGAGAGGCACTGAGGTATCAGACAGCAGCAGGGAGAGAGGCACTGAGGTATCAGGCAGCAGCAGGGAGAGAGGCACTGAGGTATCAGACAGCAGCAGTGAGAGAGGCACTGAGGTATCAGACAGCAGAGGTGAGAGAGGCACTGAGGTATCAGGCAGCAGCAGGGAGAGAGGCACTGAGGTATCAGGCAGCAGAGGTGAGAGAGGCACTGAGGTATCAGGCAGCAGCAGGGAGAGAGGCACTGAGGTATCAGACAGCAGCAGTGAGAGAGGCACTGAGGTATCAGACAGCAGCAGTGAGAGAGGCACTGAGGTATCAGACAGCAGCAGGGAGAGAGGCACTGAGGTATCAGACAGCAGCAGGGAGAGAGGCACTGAGGTATCAGACAGCAGCAGTGAGAGAGGCACTGAGGTATCAGGCAGCAGCAGGGAGAGAGGCACTGAGGTATCAGACAGCAGCAGTGAGAGAGGCACTGAGGTATCAGGCAACAGAGGTGAGAGAGGCACTGAGGTATCAGGCAGCAGAGGTGAGAGAGGCACTGAGGTATTAGACAGCAGCAGTGAGAGAGGCACTGAGGTATCAGACAGCAGAGGTGAGAGAGGCACTGAGGTATCAGACAGCAGCAGTGAGAGAGGCACTGAGGTATCAGGCAGCAGCAGTGAGAGAGGCACTGAGGTATCAGGCAGCAGCAGTGAGAGAGGCACTGAGGTATCAGGCAGCAGCAGTGAGAGAGGCACTGAGGTATCAGGCAGCAGCAGTGAGAGAGGCACTGAGGTATCAGGCAGCAGCAGTGAGAGAGGCACTGAGGTATCAGACAGCAGCAGTGAGAGAGGCACTGAGGTATCAGGCAGCAGCAGTGAGAGAGGCACTGAGGTATCAGGCAGCAGCAGTGAGAGAGGCACTGAGGTATCAGGCAGCAGCAGTGAGAGAGGCACTGAGGTATCAGACAGCAGCAGTGAGAGAGGCACTGAGGTATCAGGCAGCAGCAGTGAGAGAGGCACTGAGGTATCAGGCAGCAGCAGTGAGAGAGGCACTGAGGTATCAGGCAGCAGCAGTGAGAGAGGCACTGAGGTATCAGACAGCAGAGGTGAGAGAGGCACTGAGGTATCAGACAGCAGCAGTGAGAGAGGCACTGAGGTATCAGACAGCAGAGGTGAGAGAGGCACTGAGGTATCAGGCAGCAGAGGTGAGAGAGGCACTGAGGTATCAGACAGCAGAGGTGAGAGAGGCACTGAGGTATCAGGCAGCAGAGGTGAGAGAGGCACTGAGGTATCAGGCAGCAGAGGTGAGAGAGGCACTGAGGTATCAGACAGCAGCAGTGAGAGAGGCACTGAGGTATCAGGCAGCAGAGGTGAGAGAGGCACTGAGGTATCAGACAGCAGAGGTGAGAGAGGCACTGAGGTATCAGACAGCAGAGGTGAGAGAGGCACTGAGGTATCAGGCAGCAGAGGTGAGAGAGGCACTGAGGTATCAGACAGCAGAGGTGAGAGAGGCACTGAGGTATCAGGCAGCAGAGGTGAGAGAGGCACTGAGGTATCAGACAGCAGAGGTGAGAGAGGCACTGAGGTATCAGACAGCAGCAGTGAGAGAGGCACTGAGGTATCAGACAGCAGAGGTGAGAGAGGCACTGAGGTATCAGACAGCAGAGGTGAGAGAGGCACTGAGGTATCAGACAGCAGAGGTGAGAGAGGCACTGAGGTATCAGGCAGCAGAGGTGAGAGAGGCACTGAGGTATCAGGCAGCAGCAGTGAGAGAGGCACTGAGGTATCAGACAGCAGAGGTGAGAGAGGCACTGAGGTATCAGGCAGCAGAGGTGAGAGAGGCACTGAGGTATCAGACAGCAGAGGTGAGAGAGGCACTGAGGTATCAGACAGCAGCAGTGAGAGAGGCACTGAGGTATCAGGCAGCAGAGGTGAGAGAGGCACTGAGGTATCAGGCAGCAGAGGTGAGAGAGGCACTGAGGTACCAGGCAGCAGAGGTGAGAGAGGCACTGAGGTATCAGGCAGCAGCAGGGAGAGAGGCACTGAGGTATCAGACAGCAGCAGTGAGAGAGGCACTGAGGTATCAGGCAGCAGAGGTGAGAGAGGCACTGAGGTATCAGACAGCAGAGGTGAGAGAGGCACTGAGGTATCAGGCAGCAGAGGTGAGAGAGGCACTGAGGTACCAGGCAGCAGAGGTGAGAGAGGCACTGAGGTATCAGGCAGCAGCAGGGAGAGAGGCACTGAGGTATCAGACAGCAGCAGTGAGAGAGGCACTGAGGTATCAGGCAGCAGAGGTGAGAGAGGCACTGAGGTATCAGACAGCAGCAGTGAGAGAGGCACTGAGGTATCAGGCAGCAGAGGTGAGAGAGGCACTGAGGTATCAGGCAGCAGAGGTGAGAGAGGCACTGAGGTATCAGACAGCAGAGGTGAGAGAGGCACTGAGGTATCAGACAGCAGCAGTGAGAGAGGCACTGAGGTATCAGGCAGCAGAGGTGAGAGAGGCACTGAGGTATCAGACAGCAGAGGTGAGAGAGGCACTGATTGAGGTGAGGGGTCAAACCAAAGACCCTGTGATAAAGATTGAGGCCCAGTCCTTGTCAAAGGAGGTGGGATCATACCGCTTCAGCATCTGTACAGTGGTGTGGTATGACATCTTGAGCCAGATACAACATGTGAGCAGGCTGATACAGTCTCCCAGTATGCATGTGGATGTTGCAGTCAGTCTTCTCAGAAAGACAGAGGTCTCAGCAACTACATGGCAACAGGCTTTATGACTGCACAAACGTCAGCCAAGGATATTTGCGAGGTTATGAATGTAGAGGACGTTCTACGACAAAAAGGGCTGAGGTCCTTTTCATACGAATCATTTGATGAGCCTTTGAGTGATGCCCTGAAGAAGCTTGTGGTGACATTTTTCAATGTCGTTGTTGATGCTGCAACCTCAACCCTTCAGGAAAGATTTTCCACACTGGAAAATGTGGGAGAGAAGTTTGGAGTGCTGTCAACCTTCCAAAGTCTCTCAAATGAGGAGCTGACAGAACAATGAGAGGCCCTTGGTATGACACTGCACTATAAAGAACACTCAGACTTTGATGGCAGAGAGCTTGCACAGGAACTGAAGAACTAGTCTGACTTGACGGCAGTTGTGCAATTTAGTTTGTGTGTTTCCTGTTTGAAGTGCAGTAGTGTAATAATCAGGTTCTCTTCTTTATAAGTGTGTTATTCTATTTGTGAATTTGTGTGATGTCTGATGTGTTATTAATAGGGTAATAGTGTAATAATTAAATTCTCTTTTTTATTTGAATTTATATGCTACAATTTGTTTCCATTGGTCTTTGTTACTTTTTGATATTTATGAATCTTCTTTTTGTATATATTTATATAGTTTTAAGGGGGGTTCGCCCAGGGAGCCATGATGATCTGGCGTCTGTTGCCTTTAGAGAAGTAGCGTGACATCAGATCCTGGAGGACGGCCTCGTCCTTGTAGTTGTCACAGCAGAAGGTCTTCATGAAGCTCCTCAAGCAGCTCTCCACTGCTACAGCTAAGGCAGGGTCCTTCACCCAGGGAGCCATACAAGCTAGAATCACCACTGGCTCCCAGCTGTTGTTTCTATCTTCCAATTTACCTTTGTCGTATCGTGCCTCAATGCAAACTCCTTCAAACAAACCGTTTGTTGGACTGCACATTCAACTAGGAGCTTAAAATCAGGGAAGAAACTAACCTTGATTATGAGAATGGATTCTATGCCTCTCATGTCGATGAGACAGTTTGCGATGACTGGGTTGGCTATGCTCAGAGAGTCCAGTACTGAGGGGTAGTCTGGGTGATTGACTCCACTGAAACACAACCAAATACAAAACCAAATTAGCTTTACTGACAACAACAACAAAAAGTATAGATACAGTTTGTTATGAACATCTAACAAAACAACTTGGTAACAATGAGACAATGTATTCATAAGTCCATACAGTTTCACTCTAATAATATCTGTAACTAAATATGGTCAAGGATCAAATACGGTCCATAGTAGCTACCGGTATTCAACAACAAAACAACATGTGGTAATGTCCCAAATGGCACCTTGTTCCCTACATAGTGCACTACTATTGACAATGTAGGGAATATGTTGCCATTTCAGATGGAGCGATTGTGTCTCACCGTCCTTGAACCTTGTAGACGGAGCCAGAGAAGGGGCTGACGATGATCTGGGGTCTGTTGCCTTTAGAGAAGTAGCGTGACATCAGATCCTGGAGGACGGCCTCGTCCTTGTAGTTGTCACAGCAGAAGGTCTTCATGAAGCTCCTCAAGCAGCTCTCCACTGCTACAGCTAAGGCAGGGTCCTTCAGGTTTATACATGCCCCTGATGGGAAACCATGGATGGATGGATGGATTGATGAACGGAAAGAAAAACAGATTCATTAATGTTAAGTACATCTTTCTGAGGTTTCCCCACCGGGGGTAATTAGGAAGACTGTTGTACATGACCGTGCCATTCGGCCAGATCACTATGATTGGGCTACACTAAACCAAAGAAGGTTGAGAACCACTGACCTATAGGGCCAAGAGGTTTCTTTGTAAAACATCCTTGGATGTAAGCCTTGTCTATGTTGTCTAGCAGGTCAGGCATGTTATCTCCAAAGCGCTTCAGTTTGTTGGATCTACTGGCCAGGAGCTGGTTCTTCCTCTTCAGTTTGGCTTCCATCGATACCTGAATATTCTTCTCTTCCAACCTAGAGCATTCAATCAACACATGAGGAATACAGAAGTTTGAGTACTCACACTAAAAGAAGAACGTGAGAGCAAACTAACATTGAGTGGCTGCTGCCAACACACTGACTCAACTCCAGCCACTTTAATAATGGGAATTGATGGGAAATTATGTAAAATATCTCACTAGCCACTTTAAACAATGCTACCTAATATAATGTTTACATACCCTACATTATTCATCTCATATGTATACGTATATATTGTACTCTATATCATCTACTGCATCTTTATGTAATACATGTATCACTAGCCACTTTAACTATGCCACTTTGTTTACATACTCATCTCATATGTATATACTGTACTCGATACCATCTACTGTATGTTGCCTATGCTGCTCTGTACCATCACTCATTCATATATCTTTATGTACATATTCTTTATCTCCTTACACTTGTGTGTATAAGACAGTAGTTTTGGAATTGTTAGTTAGATTACTTGTTGGTTATTACTGCATTGTCGGAACTAGAAGCACAAGCATTTCGCTACACTCGCATTAACATCTGCTAAGCATGTGTATGTGACAAATAACATTTGATTTGATGCAGAAAGTGGTGGTGATCACGTTGCTGAGGCCTATATGTGAGTCTTCCGGGCCACACCCTACTCCAACACCAAGCTTCTCAGTCTCAACCACGGATGTATAATAAGAACTGGAGAATGTGTCCAAGATGTCCGACCGTGGTTTCTGAGGTAATCTACTCAGGTTCACATACGCCGATTCATGGACCGTCCTTATACGGGTTGCATTCCGGTTTATACGGACCAACATCACATGTGCATGAACACTCAGTGCGCACGGGGTGCAGTGACAACATCATTCAAAAATATGGCACACATTGGATGAATATAAAATGTTAATATCTTCGGCAGAGTCATAAAATAAAAAGGATTCAGCGACAATTATTTGAATAATTTATGGATGTTTTGTGAACAAAGTTGATGACTAAAGTGTCTTAATAGGAATTTCCAAATCTGACTTCTCTATGTGGCTGTGTACGGAAATGGTCATTCTGGACCGGGCGTCAGTTAAACTGCAGTACCGAATCCAAACTGTAGGAGCAGTCAACACAGTGCTTCTAGATATGAACCATGGCCCCTTAGGTCTCAACACCGTGAGGATGTGTAAAATTGCTAATGGTCCGTAGGTATTTGATGTAGTACTTGTTTCATACTGTAGAAGAATGCTACAGGTGGAAGAATGCTACAGGTGGAAGAATGCTACAGGTGGAAGAATGCTACAGGTGGAAGAATGCTACAGGTGGATAAATGCTACAGGTGGAAGAATGCTACAGGTGGAAGAATGCTACAGGTGGAAGAATGCTACAGGTGGAAGAATGCTACAGGTGGAAGAATGCTACAGGTGGAAGAATGCTACAGGTGGAAGAATGCTACAGGTGGAAGAATGCTACAGGTGGAAGAATGCTACAGGTGGAAGAATGCTACAGGTGGAAGAATGCTACGGGTGGAAGAATGCTACGGGTGGAAGAATGCTACGGGTGGAAGAATGCTACGGGTGGTAGAATGCAAACAGAATTCATCGGACTTAATCATTTAAAAATAACAGGTTTTTATCTGATGTTATCATACTGTACAATATGATAAGACGACATTCTTGGAAGAGAAAGAAAATAGGCTTTGTATGGTTTTCCATTACCGTAGTTTGTCCAACTCCTCCTTCCCTTTGAACAGAGCCTGTTGCCTGTCCTTGATCTCCTGATTGAGAGCAGTGCACTGCGTCTCATGCTTCTCCAACTGCGTCCTCAGACTGGAGATCTTCTGCAGTCTCTTGGTGTGCTCTGCCTCGGCCTTCTTGTTCTGACTCCCACTACAGGGGTACATCAAAAGATTATTTCAACAAAAGCTGAATGTATGCAAGCAAATCAAAACGACAGTAGTTTTGCAATGAATGCAATGACTATTCATGCTTACGTAGTAAATCAGTGTGCGCAGTTAACAGTGTTGGGGATGCTACTCTGAAAACATAGTTTGTGAAGCTACCAATTACTTCACACTGGAAGAAGTTAAGAAAAATGTAGTTTACTTAAGTTACTTTGAAAAAGCAGTTCAGTACATCCAAACTAGTTTGTGAAAAATTATTCTGAGATGTTATAGACCACAAATTGAAAAAACAGATCGATCTGGAGTCAGATGTTACCAGAACGTGTCATTTAGACTATTAAAAAACAAAAAACGGTTTCAAGTCAGAATTAAGAAGATGTGATGCCTACTCCACCCATACTTTCAGTTCTTTTTGGGGAAAAAAGTTCCAGTAGTTAGCTAGACTGCTACATGGCTAAAAAGTAATGAACTACTGAAAACACTACCTAGATGTGAATTTAGTTTATCTACCACCTAGCTACTGCAAAACATAGTTCAATTACTACTATCCAACACTGGCAGTTAATCTATTCAACAGTATATTCTACCAAACATTGACTATCACTCAAAAATCTCTCACATATTTTTCACTTTGTGAATTCTCTCGTGAAGAAGGGACTGTTCCTTCTCTGATTGTTTCAGTTTGTTCACAGCACGGAAATACACCACCTACAATAGAACAGCATAAAATACAGCTCAGACAAAGGTATTGCATTTCATCAAAATGCAGAAAAAGTATCGGTAAGCAAGGATATTGGTGAGGAAAATGTACATTTCATGTTAGTCCTAAACAGCACCCTATTCCCTATGAAGTACACTACTTTGAACAGAGCCCTATGGGCCCTGGTCAACAATGGTGCACTACATAGGTAATAGGTGCCATTTGGGCCCGTAAGCCTACCTTTACTTCCTGGAATGGGACTGACCTCAACCCAGTCTCTTACCTCTTGCTCTTTCTGAGCTTTATTCTTTGACTTTACTTCTTCCTTTATCTTCCGACAGTCCTCTGACAGTGACTCCTCCTCTTCTTTCCGACTGTGAAGCCTGCTCTGGATCTCCTGCAATTCCTTTTCAGCTACTGTCACTTTATTCTGGAGGGAAAAGAGAGGAAAACATTAAAAGCCCAGTGCAGGGAAAAAAACAAGATTTTCCTGTGTTTTATATACATTTCCACACTAAGTTGAAATAATACTGTGAAGTTGTGAAAATAATTATATGCCCTTTTAGTGTAAGAGCTGTTTGAAAAGACCACCTGAAATTTCAGCATGTTTAGGTGGGATGGAGTTTTGGCCTTCCATGGTGACATTACCATGCAATAAATGAGTTAATAGACCAATAAGAGTTCTGAACCTCTGTCAATAAGAGTTCCATTTCAGTTTCCCCCTCCCCACTCCCAGACAGTCCTAGCAAAATTCCTGCTTGAGAATCGTTTTTAAAGCTGAGAATCTAAAAAAAAAAAAGTTTTTACATTCACAGTAAGGTACATAAAATGTTACCCAGATATGATTAAATATTGAGATAAAAATGGCTGCATTGGATCTTTAAGATCGAAATCCTGCCTGTGTTATAAGAAAATCATCATGAGTTTCTCCAATGGATTTCTCAACAGATCCAACTGACAAGATATATATATATATAGATATATATATATACACACATATACACACAAGTATGTGGACACCCCTTCCAATTAGTAGATTCAGCTACTTCAGCCACACCCGTTGCAGACGTATAAAATTGAGCACACATCCATGCAATCTCCATAGACAAACATTGGTAGTAAAATGGACTTCCTGAAGAGCTCAGTGACTTTCAACATGGCATCGTTATAGGATGACACATATCCAACAAGTCAGTTTGTAAAATGTCTGCCCTGCTAGGGCTGCCTCGGTCAACTGTAAGTGCTGTTATTGTGAAGTGGAAACGTCTAGGAGTAACAACGGCAGTGGTAGGCTCACAGAAGCTCACAGAACGGGACCGCCGAGGGCTGAAGCGCGTACCGCGTAGGAATTAAAAATCGTCTGTCCTTGGTTAAAACACTCACTACCAAGTTCCAAACTGCCTCGAGAAGAAACGTCAGCACAAGAACTGTTCGTCGAGAGCTTCATGAAATGGGTTTCCATGGCCCACACAAGCCTAAAATCACCATGCGCAATGCCAAGAGTCATCTGGAGTGGTGTAAATCTCGCCGCCATTTAACTCTGGAGTAGTGGAAACACACTGGAGTGATGAATCACGTTTCGCCATCTCGCCGTCCAACGGACAAATATGGGTTTGGCGGATGCCAGGAATAGGCTACCTGTCCCAATGCATAGTGCCGACTGTAAAGTTTGATGGATTAGGAATAATAATATGGGGCTGTTTTTCATGGTTCGGGCTAGGCCCCTTAGTTCCAGTGAAAGGAAATCTTAACGCTGCAGCACGCAATGACATTCTAGACGATTCTGTGCTTCCAACTTTGTGGCCAGTTTGGGGAAGACCCTTTCCTGTTTCAGCATGCACAATGAGAGGTCCATACAGAAATGGTTTGTTGAGATCGGTGTGGAAGAACTTGACTGGCCTGCATAGAGCCCTGACCTCAACCCCATCGAAGGCCTTTGGGATGAATTGTAACGCCAACTGCGAGCCAGGCCTAATTGCACAACATCAGTGCCCAACCTCACTAATGCTCTAGTGGCTGAATGGAAGAAAGTCCCCACAGCAATGTTCCAACATCTAGTGGAAAGCCTTCCCAGAAGAGTGGAGGCTGTTATAGCAGCAATGTTCCAACATCTAGTGGAAAGCCTTCTCAGAAGAGTGGAGGCTGTTATAGCAGCAATGTTCCAACATCTAGTGGAAAGCCTTTCCAGAAGAGTGGGCTGTTATAGCAGCAATGTTCCAACATCTAGTGGAAAGCCTTCCCAGAAGAGTGGAGGCTGTTATAGCAGCAATGTTCCAACATCTAGTGGAAAACCTTCCCAGAAGAGTGGAGGCTGTTATAGCAGCAATGTTCCAACATCTAGTGGAAAACCTTCTCAGAAGAGTGGAGGCTGTTTTAGCAGCAATATTCCAACATCTAGTGGAAAGCCTTCCCAGAAGAGTGGAGGCTGTTATAGCAGCAATGTTCCAACATCTAGTGGAAAACCTTTCCAGAAGAGTGGAGGCTGTTATAGCAGCAATGTTCCAACATCTAGTGGAAAACCTTTCCAGAAGAGTGGAGGCTGTTATAGCAGCAATGTTCCAACATCTAGTGGAAAACCTTTCCAGAATAGTGGAGGCTGTTAAAGCAGCAAAAGGGGGACCAACTCAATATTAATACCCATGATTTTGGAATGAGATGTTTGAACAACAGGTGTCCACATATTTTTAGTCGTGTAGTGTACTTAGACAAATATACTTCACAAATACCTGACAGAGTTGAAGGTTTTCTTCGTGTTTGTGATTACTTTCCTCTGCGTCTATCTGTTCCTGTAGCTGTTGAACCAACCGCTCCTTTTCTCTCACCTGAAAGTAACAAAACAGAGGTGACATGACCATATTATTTTCTTGCAGAAAATAATTTAATTTAAGAACTTCCAACACTTTTGAATGGCGTTGACTTAGCCCAAACTAAACAAAAACGGTGAATGAGAAACAACCAAGTAACGTCCTACCAAGCACCATGCCATCATCTTCTTCAGTTCCTCCAGAGTCTCCTTCATCTTACCAACAGATGACAGGTTTTCGTACCTCTCCTTCTTCTGCAAAAACTCCTGCTTGAGATCCTTTAGACACTGAAAGCAAAAGATAAAACATGGTTAGAGTCTTACTGTCCTATTTATATACTAACCAAACATATAAATGCAACACATAAAGTGTTGGTGCCATGCATCGTGAGCTGAAATAAAACATATCACAAATGTTCCATATGGACAAGAAACTTATTTCTCTACAATGTTGAGCACAAATGTGTTTACATCCCTGTTAGTGAGCATTTCTCCTTTGTCAAGATATGCCACACCTGTCAGCTGGATGGATGATCAAGAAGCTGATTAAACAACATGATCATTACACAGGTGCACTTTGTGCTGGGGGCAATAAAAGGCCACTCTAAAATGTGAAGTTTTGTCACAACAATGCCGCCACAGATGTCTCAAGTTGAGGGAGTGTGCAATTGGCATCCTGACAGCAGGAATGTCCACCAGAGCGGTTACCAGAAAATGTAAGGAAATGTGTCCCGCTACATGAGGCAAATGGTGGTCACACCAGATACTGAGTTTTTTTTTTATCCACGCCCCTACTTCTTTTTAAGGTATCTGTGACCAACAGATGCATACATGTATTCCCAGTCATGTGAAATCCATAGATTAGGGCCTAATGAATTTATTGTAATTGACTGATTTCCTTATATCAACTGAAACTCAATCAAATATTTTAAATTGTTGCATGTTGCGTTTATATTTTTGTACAGGGTCATTTAATTGAAAACCTCTAACAAACCGGGTACATATATAGTGTTACATTATCTTTTTTTAATGTAATAAAAAAAATTAAAACATTTGTTAAGTTTATGTGTGACCATGTATGAAATGCACTTTAAAAACGTAATACATTTATTTTTGGGCCCCCATAAAATGTCATTTCCATGCGATAGCATTACCTCTTCTTGCCTCTCAACCTGTTCTCTGGTCACTGCTTTAGTCTGTTTGATGTGGATGTAGTCTCTCTTCATCTGCTCCAGTAGAGTCGCTTTCATGAAGAACTACAGAAATATTTTAAAAATTAAATCCCCAGAAGGAACTTTGGTTGAGCATGATGAAGTGGATATAGAATTAGAATTGCATATGGGATAACAATGGTTGACAAAAAACAAGCATGTAGACAAGAAAATGTCAGAGCTTAAATTACAAAACAAGGACAAAGAGTTTAAATTACAACTGTACCTTATACTTATCTCCTTCGCTTTTTGAATGGAGAAATTGCTTACTCATTTCTTGGTTAAGAATTGAGACGGGGTTATCCACCTGTGATTTACAGTGAACAGCAAAAGAGGCTTTTCAAATACGGACATACACTACCTTTCCAAAGTTTGGGGTCACTTAGAAATGTCTTTGAAAGAAAAGCTCATTTTTTTGTCCATTTAAAATAACATCAAATCGATCAGAAATACAGTGTAGACATTGTTAATGTTGTAAATGACTATTGTAGCTGGAAATTACTGATTTTTAATGGAATATCTACATAGGCGTACAGAGGCCCATTATCAGCAACCATCACTCCTGTGTTCCAATGGCACGTTGGGTTAGCTAATCCAATTAGATTATTTTAGAAATAATAATTGCTCATTAGAAAACCCTTTTGCAATTATGGTAGCACAGCTGAAAACTGTTGTTCTGATTAAAGAAGCAATAAAACTGTCCTTCTTTAGACTAGTTGAGTATCTGGAGCATCAACATTTGTGGGTTTGATTAAAGGCTTCTTCTGAAATTTGTCAGCCTATTCTTGTTCTGAGAAATGAAGGCTACTCCATGCGAGAAATTGCCAAGAAACTGAAGATCTGGTACAATGCTGTGTACTACTCCCTTCACAGAACAGCGCAAACTGGCTCTAACCAGAATAGAAAGAAGAGTGGGAGGCCCCGGTGCACAACTGAGCAAGAGGGCACGTACAATAGTACCCACAAAACAACAATTAATTAAAAATAAATAACATGATTCACTTTCAATAAAACACACACGCACTCTATATATACACACACACACACAATACCTGGATGTTGAAGTGATCCAAAATTGCAGTCAATTCATCCTTTTTATTTGAAACCAAGTGCCCTGGAATAGAAGGTAAAGGTTGATTAAAATAGAGAATAGATAAAGAGAACGGCCAGACAGACCAGCCAGACAGACACAGACAGACCAACCTGATGGCCAGACAGACCGACCTGACCTGACGGCCAGACAGACAGACAGACCGACCCGACGGCCAGACAGACCGACCCGACGGCCAGACACACAGACAGACCGACCGACCCGACGGCCAGACACACAGACAGACCGACCCGACGACCAGACAGACAGACCGACCCGACGGCCAGACAGACAGACAGACCTGACGGCCAGACAGACGGACCGATGGCCAGACACACAGACAGACCGACCCGATGACCAGACAGACCGACCGACCCGACGGCCAGACAGACAGACCGACCGACCCGACGGCCAGACAGACAGACCGACCGACCCGACGGCCAGACAGACAGACCGACCGACCCGACGGCCAGACAGACCGACCCGACGGCCAGACAGAACGACCTGACGGCCAGCCAGACAGACCGACCTGACTGACAGACCAACCTGACGGCCAGCCAGACCGACCTGACGGCCAGCCAGACCGACCTGACGGCCAGCCAGACCGACAGACCGACCTGACGGCCAGCCAGACCGACCTGACGGCCAGCCAGACCGACCTGACGGCCAGCCAGACCGACCTGACGGCCAGCCAGACCGACCTGACGGCCAGCCAGACCGACCTGACGGCCAGCCAGACCGACAGACAGACCTGGAGGCCAGCCAGACCGACAGACAGACTTGGAGGCCAGACAGACAGACCGACCGACCGGGCGTCCAGACAGACCGACCGGGCGTCCAGACAGACCGACCGGGCGTCCAGACAGACAGACCGACCTGGCGGCCGGCCAGACCGACCGGACAGACCGACCGATCGAGCCGGCGGCCAGACAGACCGACCGACCGACCCGACGGCCAGCCAGACCGACCTGACGGCCAGACAGAACGACCTGACGGCCACCCAGAACGACCTAACGGCCAGCCATACAGACAGACCGACCTGACGGCCAGGCAGACAGACAGACCGACCTGACTGACAGACCAACCTGACGGCCAGACAGACCGACCTGACGGCCAGCCAGACCGACAGACCGACCTGACGGCCAGACAGACCAGCCGACCCGACGGCCAGACAGACCAGCCGACCCGACGGCCAGACAGAACGACCTGACGGCCAGACAGAACGACCTGACGGCCAGCCATACAGACAGACCGACCTGACGGCCAGGCAGACAGACAGACCGACCTGACTGACAGACCAACCTGACGGCCAGCCAGACCGACCTGACGGCCAGCCAGACCGACAGACCGACCTGACGGCCAGCCAGACCGACCTGACGGCCAGCCAGACCGACCTGGAGGCCAGACAGACCGACCTGACGGCCAGCCAGACCGACAGACCGACCTGGAGGCCAGACAGACCGACCTGGAGGCCAGACAGACCGACCGGGCGTCCAGACAGACCGACCGGACAGACCGACCGGACAGACCGACCAGACAGACCGACAAGACAGACCGAAGACGGCCAGCCCGGACCGACCGACCGACCGGACCGACCCGACGGCCAGACGGACCGACCGCCCGGCGCCAACGGACCGACCCCGGCCCGGCGGCCAGACGGACCGACCGGCCGCCCCGGCCAGACGGACCGACCCGGCCGGCCCGGCGGCCAGACGGACCGACCGACCGGCCCGGCGGCCAGACGGACCGACCGGCCGGCCCGGGCGGCCAGACGGACCGACCGCCGCCCGGCGGCCAGACGGACCGACCGGCCGGCCCGCGGCCAGACGGACCGACCGGCCGGCCCGGCGGCCAGACGGACCGACCGGCCCGGGCGACCGACCGCCCGGGCGGCCAGACGGACCGACCGGCCCGGCGGCCAGACGGCCAGACGGCCAGACGGACCGACCGGCCCGCGGCCCGGACCGACCGACCCGGCGGCCAGACGGACCGACCGACCCGGGCGGCCAGACGGACCGACCGACCGACCCGGCGGCCAGACGGACCGACCGACCGACCCGGCGGCCAGACGGACCGACCGACCGACCCGGCGGCCAGACGGACCGACCGACCGACCCGGCGGCCAGACGGGACCGACCGACCGACCCGGCGGCCAGACGGACCGACCGGGCGGCCAGACGGACCGACCGACCGACCGGCGGCCAGACGGACCGACCGACCGACCCGGCGGCCAGACGGACCGACCGACCGACCCGGCGGCCAGACAGACCGACCGACCGACCCGGCGGCCAGACAGACCGACCGACCGACCCGGGCGGCCAGACAGACCGACCGACCGACCCGGCGGCCAGACGGACGACCGACCGACCGGCCAGACTGACCGACCGACGGCCAGACGGACCGACCGACCCGGCCAGACGGACCGACCCGACCCGGCGGCCAGACAGACCGACCGACCGACCCGGCGGCCAGACAGACCGACCGACCGACCCGGCGGCCAGACAGACCGACCGACCGACCCGGCGGCCAGACAGACCGACCGACCGGGCGGCCAGACAGACCGACCGACCGACCCGGCGGCCAGACAGACCGACCGACCGACCCGGCGGCCAGACAGACCGACCGACCGACCCGGCGGCCAGACAGACCGACCGACCGACCCGGCCGCCAGACAGACCGACCGACCGACCGGGCGGCCAGACAGACCGACCGACCGACCCGGCGGCCAGACAGACCGACCCGACCCGGCGGCCAGACAGACCGACCGACCCGGCGGCCAGACAGACCGACCGACCGACCCGGCGGCCAGACAGACCCGGCGGCCAGACAGACCGACCGACCGACCCGGCGGCCAGACAGACCCGGCGGCCAGACAGACCCGGCGGCCAGACAGACAGACCGACCGACCGACCCGGCGGCCAGACGGACAGACCGACCCGGCGGCCAGACAGACCCGGCGGCCAGACAGACCGACCGACCGACCCGGCGGCCAGACAGACCCGGCGGCCAGACAGACCGACCGGGCGGCCAGACAGACCCGGCGGCCAGACAGACCGACCGACCGACCCGGCGGCCAGACAGACCCGGCGGCCAGACAGACCGACCGACCCGGCGGCCAGACAGACCGACCGACCCGACGGCCAGACAGACCGACCGACCGACCCGGCGGCCAGACAGACCCGGCGGCCAGACAGACCGACCGACCCGACGGCCAGACAGACCGACCGACGGCCAGACAGACCGACCCGACGGCCAGACAGGCCGACCGACCCGACGGCCAGACAGACCGACCTGACGGCCAGACAGACCTGACAGCCACAGACCGACCTGACAGACCGACCTGGCGGCCAGACAGACAGACAGATTTAGACTATTACCTGTTTTACTCTTCAACCTGCACGTCCGAACACCATCACTAGAAATCCTTTGTTCAATAGAAATGCATTCTCCGTAGACATCCCCTTTGTACGCGTCTGGTCCTCTGTTCCTCAGTTTCACTGTAACATCCGCTGTGCTGGAAATAAGTTCACCCACATGGACAGTGTATTGGTCTATTGTTTACATTACATTCAAAATAACTATTTGCAAACTCAGTGGTACTGAGAATTTACACCGTCCATAGAAAAAGAGATATGGAATGGGAGTCAATATAAGTAACTAGAACTGACCTTTCACCATTTTTCACGAAACCTTTCAAAGATGCTCCTCTGTTTGTGATGGTGGCCTTTCCACCAAGGCCCACTATTAGAGCAGTCAGTATGGCACTTTTCCCACCTGCAAAACAAAATCAGGTGAAAATCCCATGGCACAACAACATAGCAGAAATAGGTCCCACTCACAGTACAATGAACAGCAACTAAGCCATTACAGACAGGCGGGGGGGACTGTAACTTGAATTCAGCATTCAAATTCAGTTATAATGACTGTTGGAGAAGGGTTAGAAAGTTAAGGGAAGGCATGTAAAACATGTGTATGGGGAGTCCTTTAACCAATACAAAAGTATCAGTTTAAAAATCTTTCTTACTTCCATTGTTGCCAACAATGAAGTTCACATTGGGCCCGAACTGGAATGGACCGAGCAAATGGTGACACATGAAATTCTTTATGGTAATGCTTTCGATAACTCCAATATCTCCCAAACCCTAAAAATGAACAACAAAAAATAGAAGAAAACTGTAAGCCATTAGAAAATCTATCTATCAATCAGATAATTGATGGGAGGCACTGACCGAGGGAGAGGTGGAGTGGTCATTAAATGATGTCCCATGATCCTCTCTGCCATCTTCTTCCTCTTTAACCGCTTCCAATCTACGTTTCTTGGTGAATTTTTCATCATTCAGTACTTTGCTTTTCCGCTTCATTTTAGTAACATCTGGGTCCACGCTGTTGAAACAAAATATAGATATTAGTCATTATAAATATAAATATTAGTAATTACATGCCGAAGTCATGTTAGTTTACTGCCAGAGCACATAGGGAAGATTCTGGAGAGACATATGGGTCTCAAATAGATTGTTACCAATGTTGCCTGTCTTGCTGTAGGCTACACTACAGATGTGGCTATCGCGTTTGAGTCGCTCTGGATGGCGCCGGAAGGGTGCCGTTTTTACGGGCTCCTAACAAACTGTGCTTCTACCCCCAAGCAATAAGACTGAACAATTAATCAAATGGCCATCCGGACTATTTACATTGACCCCCTCCCATTGTTCTTACACTGCTGCTACTCACTGTTTATTATCTATGCATAGTCACTTTACAAATGACCTCGAATAACCTGTTACCGGTATCGCTTGTATATAGCCTCGTTATGTAATTTTCTTGTGTTACTAAATAAACTAAAGTTTTTAAAAAATGAACAAGTAAATATTTTCTTAACTCCATTTATTGAACTGCATTGTTGGTTATAAGGGCTTGTAAGTAAACATTTAACGGTAAGATCTACCTACACCTGTTGTATGCGGCGCATGTGAGCATTTTGATTTCATTTGAGTGAGTGATTTTGACGTCTGGTGTCTTGAAATTCGTGGCTTGAAAATGATCCTCAGGAGGAGAAAAAAATCATTGTAGATATTACAAAATGTGTACTTGTCTTACAGGTGAAAGGGTACGCTTCAGTGTAGACCCCTACCACACAGGAAGGCGCCATGAAAGTACAAAGCTTGACACATCTTTCATAAGAACGCGCAGGTGCAGACTAACATTGTAACGTTCCAATCCAAACTGATACAATCTAACATTTTTACGTTTCGTATTTAAATATAAGGGCTGCTGAAGTTCCAAATAGAGGGTGATATGACAAATACAGCTACAATAGGCCTACTCGATACTTTCTTTTGCGAAGCATAAGGCTATCTTTGTTTGTAAGATCAGTGCATTAAAGTTTTAAACTGAAGAGACAAAAGCGTTCACCCCCGTCAGTCACAGGTCCAGACAAGCAGTCTTATTCTACTGCCTTTCGTTCAGGATAGTCTTAACTTCTAAATGTCCGTTTATGAGGTTGAATTATGCATTATGTGTTCTTCAAGAACAGATAAAAATAGAGCGCGTACGTACCCGACTCTGACTTCCTGGTGTGGTGGACGTGCTGCGAAACGGAGGAGGAGAAATGTGGGGGAGTGTGTTAACTTTGTATCAGGCTGTTTTCAAAGAGGAACACCTATTCTTCTTCGGTTTGCGTCAAATATGTTGCGTTACCGCCCCCAACTGGACACAACTTTATCCACCAAAAACACCACAATATTCTACCCATGCCCTCCTCTTCTGGCTGTGCCGGGTGGAGATTATAACAGAACATGGCCAAGATGTTAAAATGTTCATAAATGACCAGCATGGTCCAATAATAATAAGGCAGAACAGTTGAAACTGGAGCAGCAGCACGGCCAGGTGGACTGGGGACAGCAAGGAATCATCATGTCAGGTAGTCCTGAGGCATGGTCCTAGGGCTCAGGTCCTCCGAGAGAGAGAAAGAAAGAGAGAAAGAGAGAATTAGAGAGAGCACACTTAAATTCACACAGGACACCGAATAGGACAGGAGAAGTACTCCAGATATAACAAACTGACCCTAGCCCCCCGACACATAAACTACTGCAGCATAAATACTGGACGCTGAGACAGGAGGGGTCAGGAGACACTGTGACCCCATCCGAGGACACCCCCGGACAGGGCCATACAGGAAGGATATAACCCCACCCACTTTGCCAAAGCACAGCCCCCACACCACTAGAGGGATATCTTCAACCACCAACTTACCATCCTGAGACAAGGCTGAGTATGTTCCTATTTTCCCCGACTTTGCATGCGGCCCGGTGGCATCCCAACCTAACTCCAATCATCCTGCTCACCTCGGACGAGGAACACCTGTGTGAAGCTAGCCACAGTATGAGTCATAATACCCATAAAACATAGCGTTAAAACCCTGAAATGGTTCCAACTGTTCTCCCACTATTAACATTTCTGCAGGGGATTTTAAAACTACTTCATGTGTTTTGTGTAGGCTAACCCTGGCGTGGTGTTTTGATAACCTCACAAATCGATCAATATATTATATATATAATATATATAATATATTATATATACCCCCCGCCCCCCCAGAATTAAATGCTAAACAGCTGCTAATGTGGCTATCATACAGAACTACACATCCTGTGCTCTGACATAATCACTCAAGGTGCAGCGTGGAACCCCCCCCCCCCACCACCACCACCAACCACATTTCTCTAACCTCAGTGACCTCACGGCTTGGGGTTTTAACTTCCTTCTTGAGAATTTGAATCTTAAGTAAGGTCGTATAGCTTATTGCAATAGTTCACCTCTTCGGGCAAATAGTACCCTAGACTGTCCTGATCATCTAGTTAAGCATTCCAGATGATTCCTCCATCCCAGCAGAAATGTCCCATCCACATAGAAGGATTTTAGATGTGCAGATAGACTAAAAACCAGTCTATTTTACCATTACTATATTCAAGTCTGTGGGTTATGGTATTTTAATATAAATGTTACCATTTTAGTAATCAAGTTAGCAAGCAAGTAAAACATTTTTTTTTAAAAGTATTTCAGATGAGTGGACCAGAAACCCAGTTACCACACTCTGGACTGCAGCTGCCATTTTCCAGTGGAAAAGAAAAATGGCCCTCTATTTACCAGAAAAGGGACCTCATCCACCATGGCAGAAGAGGGAGATACACCATGTTGATTAGGATACAAGAACGAACAATGAGGCATGAGGTTTGGGTGTTGAGGGATCACTTGTCATATTGTCCAAGGTGGGTTTCTGTTATGATAAACAATACTTTTTCTGTCCAGATAAAGATGTAGATACAGCTTTGAAAAAATACCCACCACAGACTGAATCCCTGTTTGTTTTCCAGTCCAACAGGAGTGAACCCCTCAGGCCCTCCGGTGCATGGACATCCTGTGCACGTGTGATCCGAGTGCAAGTGTCCAGTTGTAGAGACGACAGCAGATTGAGTCTGTGGACGGAGATACGATACAATAAATGCAAAGACATTTTGACTTGATGTCCCTTTCTCCCCATGTTTAAGACATGAGGCGTGACATGCAGAACATCAGGCTCACCTCACGAGAAGCAGTGCATGATCGACACCACCCTCAGCAAGGAGATCTGCTGGAAGTGATGTACTCTCTCACTCTGGGGGTAAGACATCATTTCAACCTCACCGATATAAATTCCCACTCTGCCCATGATTACATCGCAATGTGAATTGTGTTGTACTACTGAATGAAACTGAGGAGATGCACTCAGACCTGCCTTTGTGATTGAACTTACGTTAACTACATTACTTTTGACAGCTGCTTTGAGCAAAACTTGAAGGTAATACATTATAACCTATTCTAGGAGCCTATTGTTTGTGTATGATCTTTAGTCATTGTTCACTTGTTTTTCAACAATGTCAGGTACAGGCAAGGATGATAAATTCCCACTGTGTCCATGAGAAAGCTAACTACATTAATGTATGTAATATAACCTATTCTGAGAGCCTAATGTGTGTGTGTGTGTGTCAGTGCGTGTGTGTGTATGTGAACTGTGGAATATTTATGGGCCATTGTCTTCCCTTAAAACAGGTACTGACAGGAGGAACAATATGTTTCTGTCAGAGGTCGTCAATTCTGAATGTCAATAGATTTTTTGATTCTATCTCATCCATGACAACATTCTAGAACTGAGTTATCACTCATCTAAGTCTGGTATCCTGGGAAATCTGGTGAATGATTATATAATTGATTAAGTGGCTCTTTCCTTATAGAATGTTGACAGCTGTATATACCAAATGATATTGCAGAGATGCTCAAACTTAACTTAATAGCTACACTCACCGATACAGGATCAACTTTATCCCTCATGCTGGCCCTGATTAAACTGGTAAATTGCCCATCACTATAGCTGCACTTCTTCACATGGCCAAATCTATAGTGGTCTAGTAATACAAACATATTTTTGATCTACTGCTCTGCTAATTAGCTAGCTAAAGCGTAGGCAGTGGCTAGCTATGACAGAGAACAGGAAAGCTCAGCACTTTATTCAATTCATTTCCATACAACACATGGATTCATACATGGATTGGGCACAGGTCTCGGATCGCGCTGGGGAACGGTAGCTGACAGTGTCAGGCAGAGATGACATGCAGGAGTTTCATGCAGGAATTTGTAGTCTTGCTTCTCTGTTGCTAAATAGCATTTTGAGTAATGCTAAAGTAAATTGAGGCAAATATACAAATATACAGTTTAAGTCGGAAGTTTACATACACCTTAGCCAAATATGTTTAAACTCAGTTTTTCAGAATTCCTGACATTTAATCCTAGAAAGGAATCGCTGTCTTAAGTCAGTTAGGATCACCACTTTATTTGAAGAATGTGAAATGTCAAAATAATAGTAGAGAATTATTTATTTCAGCTTTTATTTATTTTGTCACATTCCCAGTGGGTCAGAAGTTCACATACACTCAATTAATATTACATAGTACATTATTATATATTATTATTATAATATTTGGTAGCATTGCCTTTCAATTGTTAAACTTGGGTCAAACAAAATAAATTGAGTGAATTTTAGCCCATTCCCCCTGACAGAGCTGATGTAACTGAGTCAGGTTTGTAGATCTCCTTGCTCGCACAGGCTTTTTCAGTTCTGCCCACAAATATTCTATGGGATTAAGGTCAGGGCTTTGTGATGGCCACTCCAATACCTTGACTTTGTTGTCCTTAAGCCATTTTGCCACAACTTTGGAAGTATGCTTGGGATCATTGTCCATTTGGAAGAGCCATTTGCAACTAAGCTTTAACTTCCTGACTGATGTTTTGAGATGTTGGTTCAATATATCCACATAATTTTCCTCCCTCATGATGCCATCTATTTTGTGAAGTGCACCAGTCCCTCCTGCAGCAAAGCACCCCCACAACGTGATGCTGCCACAGCCGTGCTTCACGGTTGGGATGGTGTTCCTCAGCTTGCAAGCCTCTCCCTTTTTCCTCCAAACATAACGATGGTCCTTTATGGCAAAAATGTTCTATTTTTGTTTCATCAAACCAGAGAACATTTCTCCAAAAAGTATAATCTTTGTCCCCATGTGCAGTTGCAAACCGTATTCTGGCTTTTTTTAATGACAGTTTGCAGCAGTGGCTTCTTCCTTGCTTGAGCAGCCTTTCAGGTTATGTTGATATAGCACTCGTTTTACTGTGGATATAGATATTTTTGTACCCGTTTCCTCCAGCATCTTCACAAGGTCCTTTGCTGTTGTTCTGAGATTGATTTGCACTTTTCGCAGCAAAGTACATGTGACTCTAGGAGACAGAAGGAGTCTCCTTCCTGAGCGGTATGACAGCTGCGTGGTACAATGGTGTTTAAACTTGTGTACTATTGTTTGTACAGATGAACGTGATACCTTCAGGCATTTGGAAATTGCTCCCAAGGATGAACCAGACTTGTGGAGGTCTACAATTCTTTTTCTGAGGTCTTGGCTGATTTCTTTTGATTTTCCCATGATATCAAGCAAAGAGGCACTCAGTTTGAAGTTAGGCCTTGAAATAAATCCACAGGTACACCTTCAATTAACTCAAATTATGTCAATTAGCCTGTCAGAAGCTTCTAAAGCCATGAAAACATTTTCAAGAATTGTCCAAGCTGTTTAAAGGCACAGTCACCTTAGCGTATGTAAACTTCTGACCCACTGGAATTGTGATACAGTGAATTCTAAGTGAAATAATCTGTCTGTCAACAATTGTTGGAAAAATTACTTGTGTCATGCACAAAGTAGATGTCCTAACCGACTTGCCAAAACTATAGTTTGTTAACAAGAAAGTTGTGGAGTGGTTGAAAAATGAGTTTTAATGACTAAAACCTAAGTGTATGTAAACTCCCGACTTCAACTGTATTGATAAAACTCACCTTGTCCGAGAGAGAATTACACATTTATCAAAAGGTCACGCCAAGGTAAGCCTAAACCAAACACATACTTCATATGAAGTGTTTGTCAAATTCACTATGTGAAAAATGAAATAGCGGAAAGACGGTTGGAACCATTTCCGTGTTTGACCTCTATGTTTGACCTCTATGTTTTATGGGTATCATGACCTGTCCTCTGTGGTGGGCTAGATGGAGAAGAGTTTATACAACATATGGAGCTCACCAGCTTGTAGTCCTGAAACCTGGGAAATAAGTTAGATCGTTAAGCCATCCCCGTGGGACAAATAATTGGGGCAAGGAATAAACGTTGAAAATAAGGTCTGAGATTAACATGAGATCTTATAAGTTAATGTTCTATGAGATAATAGCAGTCCAGTTAACATGACCTTTATGAATTATGAAGCCTTTGTGATGTGTTTTATTACACATATTATTCAAAATTCACAAAAGTGATGTTAGCTGATAAAGATTATGTCATAGAACAAAACACATAAGATCTCCTAAGCCTGTGTTTAACGCAGGCATTATTTTTGGCGTTTATCCAAACAGCTTACAAAAACGCCATTCATTTTCCTCATAGGCTTCGTCCAATGAACCATGGCGGAGTTAGTGCCTACAAAAAGATGCCATTACTATTTCTCTCTATTAGCATCGTAGCTCTTATTGCGGGATTTTTACAGTCGGAAATCCCCTCCCTAGTCAGCCTATTATGCGTATTTACAATCATATTGCACTGTACAACCTTACCTATGGATTGTGGATCAATGAAGAGTTTATACAAATAGTTTATACAAATATTAGCATTATAACTCATATTGCGGGGACTCTGAAACCGCTGTGAAATTAGCCACATGAAAAATAAATGTCACCTTGGTACTGCCACGGCTTATAGTCATTACTATATTAACAACAATACGTTTTTGTCAAACATAAATGATCCAAACCACAAGCGCATTTTCATTTCACAGGTAGAATCGGGAAGTTTAGACTCCCTGTGTATTCGGTTGCTCATAGTGAACCACAAACTCCAGCATTCATAGCGAATGCAAATACCGCCCACTAAGGTAGGTGGGGCATGCCCATAAACTTGGATAATTGTTTACTTTAAAAACGACTAACTTCTATATCCAAGATTTTTTGGGAAAATGTGTCTGGCTGTGCTAATTAAAAACGGGGGCAAAAATGTGTTATCCAGAGCAAAAAGCACCGCCCCTACACGAGTTGTAGTCTTTCAGACTGGAAAAATGTATCAGCTTGTATGTTTAATTAATCAATCCTTATTTATAAAGCCCTTTTTACATCAGCCGATGTCACAAAAACCCAGCCCAGCCTAAACCCAGCCTAAATCCCCAAACAGAATGCAATGCAGATGTAGAAGCACGGTGGCTAGGAAAAACTCCCTAGAAAGGCAAGAACCTAGTAAAGAAACCTAGAGAGTATCCAGGCTCTGAGGGGTGGCCAGTCCTCTTCTGGCTGTGCCGGGTAGAGATTATAACAGTACATAACAGAAAGATGTTCAAACCTTCACAGATGACCAGCAGGGTCAAATAATAATAATCACAGTATTTGTAGAAGGTGCAACAGGTCAGCACCTCAGGAGTAAAGGTCAGTTGGCTTTTCATAGCCGATCATTCAGAGTTAGAGACAGCTGGTGCGGTAGAGAGAGAGTCCAAAACAGCAGGTCCGGGATAAGGTAGCACATCCAGTGAACAGGTCAGGGTACCATAGCCACAGGCAGAATAGTTGAAACTGCAGCAGCAGCCCGACCAGGGCGACTGGGGACAGCAAGCAGTCATCGAGCCAGGTAGTCTTGAGGCATGGTCCTAGGGCTCAGGTCTTCCGAGAGAAGAGGGAGAGAGAGAAAGAGAGAGAATTAGAGGGAGAATACTTAAATTAGCACAGGACACCGAATAAGACAGGATAAATACTTCAGACATAACAGACTGACCCTTGCCCCCCGATACATTACATTTAAGTAATTTAGCAGACGCTCTTATCCAGAGCGACTTACAAATTGGTGCATTCACCTTATGACATCCACATCCATACATAAACTATTGCTGCATAAATACTGGAGGCTGAGACAGGAGGGGTCAGGAGACACTGTGGCCCTATCCAACGATACCCCCGGACAGTACCAACCAGGCAGTATATAACCCCACCCACTTTGCCAAGGTACAGCGCCCACACCACTAGAGGGATATTTTCAACCACCAACCTACTAACTACCCTGAGACAAGGGCGAGTGTAGCCCACGAAGACCTCTCCCACGGCACGAACCCGAGGGAGGCTCCAACCCGGACAGGAAGATCACGTCAGTGACTCAACCCACTCAAGTGACGCACCCCTCCTAGGGACGGCATGGAAGAGCACCAGTAAGCCAGTGACTCAGCCCCTGTAATAGGGTTAGAGGCAGAGAATCCCAGTGGAGGGAGGGGAACTGGCCAGGCAGAGACAGCAAGGGCGGTTCGTCGCTCCAGTGCCTTTCCATTCACCTTCACACCCCTGGGCCAGACTACACTCAATCATAGTACCTACTGAGGAGATGAGTCTTAAATAAAGACTTCAAGGTCGAGACCGAGTCTGCCTCTCTCACATGGATAGGCAGACAATTCCATAAAAATGGAGCTCTATAGGAGAAAGCCCTGCCTCCATCTGTTTGCTTAGATATTCTAGGGACAGTAAGGAGGCCTGCGTCTTGTGACCGTAGCGTACATGTAAGTATTGCCATGAAGTTGGCCTGATGGGGGAGGTTTATGACCACCATAAATACCCCCCGTTTCTCTCTCTCTACTCTATAGAGTTGACTCTTGAAAAGCCCTTTGTTAACATAGAGATTCTGGGAACATCAAAAGGTGGGAACCATATTTCGGTAATCCAACCAGTTGGGAATATGTGTTGGTACATAATGAACATGATGTCAGATCAGTTGGCGTCTGAGACATGATTACTGATGACAGGACTACATAAACTGTATCTTGGAAAATCTACACATTCTAGTTATCAGATTCACATGGATTGTTGTGCAATTTAAATGTTGAAACATGAAACTTTGTGAAAAGATTAAATGTAATTTTTAGCGTCTTAATGAGAGAACGGTTTGTCATAAGAACACCACTCTACTCACTCAAAGGCCTCGCCCATGTGAACAGACATGGGTTGTAAACTATGAAACACGCCCTTCTTTCACCACTATGTAAACCCGTTGACGAAAATTCAACTTCCTGTTCCAAGGACATGAGGACTTGCGGTCCCCACAATGAAAGGACAAAGACCACCTACAGAACTAAGCAAACCTCAGTGTGAGCTCTGGTTGAACGAAAGGAACCTAACAAAATTAGCATTGAATCTCAACGTGAAGGTGACGACCTACACACCCGAATGATGAATTTCGACTATACCAGCCAGAATATAGCATGAGCATATAGCATGGCTACTTGGTATGAACTTTGAACTCTTATTCACTAAAGAAGTGATACCCTCACCACCCGCTAAACGTGGGCTAGGAGAGGAAGGACAGAGTATCCATTCTACCACGCTCCAGTTCACCACTAGACATTCTTCAGAGGACAAGAGATCCATGCTGGACCAACCCGCCTTCTATCTACGACCAATCTACCGAAGCACAGCTCAGAGTAAATACACTGCTCAAAAAAATAAAGGGAACACTAAAATAACATATCCTAGATCTGAATGAATGAAATATTCTTATTAAATATTTTTTTCTTTACATAGTTGAATGTGCTGACAACAAACAACACAAATTATCAATGGAAATCAAATTTATCAACCCATGGAGGTCTGGATTTGGAGTCACACTCAAAATTAAAGTGGAAAACCACACTACAGGCTGATCCAACTTTGATGTAATGTCCTTAAAACAAGTCAAAATGAGGCTCAGTAGTGTGTGTGGCCTCCACGTGCCTGTATGACCTCCCTACAACGCCTGGGCATGCTCCTGATGAGGTGGCGGATGGGCTCCTAAGGGATCTCCTTCCAGACCTGGACTAAAGCATCCGCCAACTCCTGGACAGTCTGTGGTGCAATGTGGCGTTGGTGGATGGAGCGAGACATGATGTCCCAGATGTGCTCAATTGGATTCAGGTCTGGGGAACGGGGGGGCCAGTCCATAGCATCAATGCCTTCCTCTTGCATTAGGAGGAACCCAGGGCCAACCGCACCAGCATATGGTCTCACAAGGGGTCTGAGGATCTCATCTCTGTACCTAATGGCAGTCAGGCTACCTCTGGCGAGCACATGGAGGGCTGTGCGGCCCCCCAAAGAAATGACACCCCACACCATGACTGACCCACCGCCAAACCGGTCATGCTGGAGGATGTTGCAGGCAGCAGAACGTTCTCCACGGCGTCTCCAGACTCATGTCATGTCTGTCACATGTGCTCAGTGTGAACCTGCTTTCATCTGTGAAGAGCACAGGGTGCCAGTGGCGAATTTGCCAATCTTGGTGTTCTCTGGCAAATGCCCTAAAAATTGTCAAAGACCCCAGCCACCCCAGTCATAGACTGTTCTCTCTACTACCGCATGGCAAGCAGTACCGGAGTGCCAAGTCTAGGACAAATAGGCTTCTCAACAGTTTTTACCCCCAAGCCATAAGACTCCTGAACAGGTAATCAAATGGCTACCCAGACTATTTGCATTGTGTGCCCCCCCCAACCCCTCTTTTATGCTGCTACTCTCTGTGTATCATATATGCATGGTCACTCTGACTATACATTCATGTACATACTACCTCAATTAGTCCGACTAACCGGTGCCTGTATATAGCCTCGCTACTGTATATAGCCTTTGTACTGTTATAGCCTCGCTACTGTTATTATTCACTGTCTTTTTACTGTTGTTTTTTATTTCCTTACTTATCTAATTGTCCACCTAATACCTATTTTTTACTTGGAAATTGCACTGTTGGTTAGGGCCTTTAAGTCAGCATTTCACTGTAAGGTTGTACCTGTTGTATTTGGTGCACATGACAAATAAACTTTGATTTGATTTGATCCTAGGTCCTGGCAGTATTGTGCAGACTCAGGACAACTGAGCTTTGGAGAAATACGCAGATTTAAAGAGGAGTCTGTAATTTGCATTCTAATGATCATGATCTTTTCGTCAAAGACGTTCATGAATTTATCACTGCTGAAGTGAAAGCCATCATCTCTTGATGAATACTGTTTTTTAGTTAGCTGCGCGACAGTATCAAAAATACATTTTGGATTGTTCTTATTCTCCTAACTTAAATTGAAAAAAAATAGGATGATCGCGCAGAGGTGAGGGCTCTTCGATACTGCACGGTACTATCTTTCCAAGCTAGTCCGAAGACTTCTAGTTTGGTGTAGCGCCATTTCCGTTCCAATTTTCTGGAAGCTTGCTTCAGGGCTTTGGCATTTTCTGTATACCAGGGAGCTAGTTTCTTATGACAAATGTTTTTTTGTTTTTAGGGGTGCGACTGCATTTAAGGTATTACGCAAGGTTAAATTTAGTTCCTCAGTTAGGTGGTTAACCGATTTTTGTACTCTGACATCCTTGGGAAGGTGGAGGGAGTCTGGAAGGGCATCTAGGAATCTTTGGGTTGTCCGAGAATTTATAGCATGACTTTTGATGATCCTTGGTTGGGGTCTGAGCAGATTATTTGTTGCGATTGCAAACATAATAATATGGTGGTCCGATTATGAGGAAAAACATTAAGATCCACAATATTTATTCCATGGGACAAAACTAGGTCCAGAGTATGACTGTCGCAGTGAGTGGGTCCAGAGACATGGACAAAACCCACTGAGTCGATGATGGCTCCGAAAGCCTTTTGGAGTGGGTCTGTGGACTTTTCCATGTGAATATTATAGTCACCAAAAATTGTAATATTATCTGCCATGACTACAAGGTCCGATAGGAATTCAGGGAACTCAGTGAGGAACGCTGTATACGGCCCAGGAGGCCTATAAACAGTAGGTTTTAAAAAAGTGATTGATTAGGCTGCGTAGATTTCATATTTAGAAGCTCAAAAGACAAAAACGCAGTAATTTTTTTTTTTTGTAAATTGAAATTTGCTATAGTAAATGCTAGCAGCACCTCCGCCTTTGCGGGATGCGCGGGGGATATGGTCACTAGTGTGCCCAGGAGGAGAGGCCTCATTTAACACAGTAAATTCATCAGGCTTAAGCCATGATTCAATCAGGTCAATCACATCAAGATTATGATCAGTGATAGTTCATTGACTATAACTGCCTTGAAGTAAGGGATCTAACATTAAGTAGCCCTATTTTGAGATATCACAATCTCTTTCAATAATGGCAGGAATGGAGGAGGTCTTTATTCCAGCGAGATTGCTGAGGCGAACACCGCCATGTTTAGTTTTGCCCAACCTAGATCGAGGCACAGACACGGTCTCAATGGGGATTGCTGAGCTGACTACACTGACTATGCTGGTGGCAGAATTCACTAAGCTGGCAGGGTGGTTAATAGCCTGCTACCTGGCCTGCACCCTATTTAGCAATGAATCTGCCGATAGGAACATCGAAAGACGCCTAATTGCTCTGTTAAACAAGGACAACCATATCCACATGCACAAACATCCATAGTGCGATCAGTATAACATAGAGCCTTCGAAATGACACAAAGCAGGACTACATTTATTTTCAAGTAATTAAAGAGCAGCAGTAAAAAAATAACAATATATACAGGGGGGTGCCGGTACAGAGTCAATGTGCGGGGGGCGCCGATTAGTTGAGGTAGTATGTACATGTAGATGTAGATGTACATGTACATGTACATGTAGAGTTATTAAAGTGACTAAAGTGACTATGCATAGATGACAACAGAGAGTGGCAGTGAAGTGGGGAGGGGAGGGGTAATGCAAATAGTCTGGGTAGCCATTTGACTAGATGTTCAGGAGTCTTATGGCTTGGGGGTCGAAGCTGTTTGAAGCCTCTTGGACCTAGAATTGGCACTCCGGTACCGCTTGCCGTGCGGTAGCAGAGAGAACAGTCTATGACTAAGGTGGCTGGAGTCTTTGACAATTTTTAGGGCCTTCTTACACAGCCTGGTATAGAGGTCCTGGATGGCAGGGAGCTTGGCCCCAGTGATGTACTGGGCCGTACGCTCTACCCTCTGTAATGCCTTGTGGTCGGAGGCCGAGCAGTTGCCATACCAGGCAGTGATGCAACCAGTCAGGATGCTCTCCATGGTGCAGCTGTAGAACCTTTTTAGGATCTGAGGACCCATGCCAAATCTTTTCAGTCTCCTGAGGGGGAATAGGTTTTGTCGTGCCCACTTCACGACTGTCTTGGTGTGCTTGGACCATGTTAGTTTGTTGGTGATGTGGACACCAAGGAACTTGAAGCTCTCAACCTGCTCCACTGCAGCCCCATTGATAAGAATGGGGGCATGCTCGGTCCTCTTTTTCCTGTAGTCCACAATCATCTACTTTGTCTTGATCACATTGATGTAGAGGTTGTTGTCCTGGCATTGTTGTAGGTGATCAGGCCTACCACTGTTGTGTCATCGGCAAATTTAATGATGGCGTTGGAGTTGTGCCTGGCCGTGCAGTCATGAGTGAACAGGGAGTACACGAAGGGGCTGAGCACGCACCCCTGAGGGGCCCCTGTGTTGAGGATTAGCGTGGCGGAAGTGTTGTTACCCACACTTACCACCTTGGGGTGGCCCGTCATTCATATTGTACTGTACTGCCTTACCTATGTATTGTGAATCCATGAATTGGGAGTCTACTCATCGACACCCACAGAACAAATCTGTTTAGCGTTTACATAGAATGTCATATTTAATATTAGCATTGCAGCTCTTATTGTGGGACTTGACTACCCCATTTTATTGATCCACAATCCATAGGTAAGGCTGTGCAGTGCAATATGAATGTCAAATATACATAATAGTTTGACTGGTAAGCTTAATGTGGCTCACTTCACAGTGGTTTCAGAATCCAGCAATATTGAGCTACGATGCTCATATTAGTGTAAACTCTTCACAGTTGTGTTCTGTGGGTGTCACTGAGTAGACTGATACCCCATTTCATGAATCCACAATTCATAGCTAAGGCTGTAGTGAAATATAAGTATACCACCAATGCAATTGTAAAATCTAATACATCCACAGTGCGATCAACTGATTTTTGTTGAATTTATATAACTTTCCAAACTTGTTTAACATTATCTAGTCTAAATATGGCAAGATTCCACTATTTGTATCAATGAAAATTAGGGACCTTTATTTTGAAGGTCTAACCGCAAATTCCACTATTGTGGCTAATCCTTATTTTTGGCTAGCTTCACATAGGTTAGAGGACCGACCCGTTTGTGTTGGCTTGTTGCCAGGAGCGCGCAACGGTCAGATTTGAGCTGCATTCAGAGTCGCACTATTAAAAAGTTCTACATGGTCTGATTAAGGTCTATTGACCGACATCTCAGCTACTATTAAAATAAATTATAAGGAAGTGTGCCGAGTCTTTCTCCCGTTTCTCCAGTAGATTCTGCCTCATCTCTTATATATTTTTTTGTTGTAAACATGATCATGCACTTCATTAATGTATACATTTGCGTCTGTGTGTACAACAGGTGACACGCACCCCATAGAGATAGTACACTCTCGTGCCCAAAAGCCCATTTTAGTATTTTGAAGTAGTCAACTGGGCGGACCTACCTATGAGTTAAGGAAGGATCATCAGGTGGAGATCAACCAATGAATTATACTCCTGAGCAAACATTCCATAACTGAAGGCGTCAGTAAATGTTTCCAACCTTTGCTTTATACCTGATCAAACACACTAGGTGACAGTGTGGACCCTTTCAGTTAGTTTGCCAACTCATAGAAGTAGTAAAAGCAGAAAACTGACTACTTCAATGGAGATGGCCTCAATGGCGCGGCCCATGCTCACAGACACCATAATGAGTCATATACAATGACGCTATGTCGAAATAAATATATGCCCCCCCCCCATAGACTGGCTCCAATAAACACTCATTATTTGGCGTCCATTGCATGTGGTGGTTGATTCCAATTGGATTGCGATGAGGAAATACAAAATGTAAACAAACATGAGTTACATCAAACTTGGTAAGGATTTATTCTGAATTTATAATTTCATTTCTAACTGATTAGAACTAATTCGACATATTGTTTATGTCAAATAGCAGAAGTTTTCATTCACAATGGGATGACAGAGCACACCTCGCTGGGACATCCAGTTTGACCATCTCAAACTGGTTACCAGTCCTGAATGTGGCATTGTGTACAGCATATAGTCACGCATATTTATATAGTCAAAAAACCTAAACGTTCCTGATCTGTCACGAATGTTGAATGTAATTGAACTTACTCAGCTGATTGACCATGAGGCTGGGACCTCAATTATAACCTTCAGGTAAATGTCTGCAGCAACAATTTATGAAAAGTCTGCGCACGTACGAATGTAATGAGATTCTAAAAATTGCCGCACACCATAGATACGCATTTTCGCCGTTATAAATCAGAAGTCTTAAAATTGTGTGAACGAGCTTTAAAACTCCGCATGGAAAACGCCCTCCATTCTCTTTTCATGGTCACGTTCCCCTCCAAACATTTAATGATGTTTAATTACGTGACGCATGAAAAAGTCTCAGTCAATTTACCTGGTAAAATAAAAAATACAAATAAATTATGAACTTGGTGGTGAATGTGCAAGGTGATGAGCTTGATGTTGCTTTACAATAATATTATTCTGGTGACATAATGATTGATGCTTGGCTGCCATTCGACAAAATACAAATAATATCGCTCTTATCCATAATAACATCATAATGTAGTCTACCCGCACTGTATCTGCGATCTGTTGGCTAGAGCGCATGAGCCAACACCAGAGTGGGCACATTCGCTACATAACTCAGAGTTGAAAATGGAATGAACCCCATTTAACTTGTATTTTTCATTTGGTACATGGGAATTTAACGGGAATGTATGTATGTGTACTACTTCATCGCGCACAGCTTTTTATCCACAACAATTCAGTTTGATGGCAACACATCTCTGGTTGGATAATGCGCATATTGATATATGCAGATTTGAGAATATTCGTATGAAAATCTGTCGCAAATTGGATGGAAACCTAGCGAATAACCAATGGCGTGTATTCATGGATGCCAGGTGCCCCCAAATATTTGACCCCCCCCCCCAAAAAAAATATATACAAGTCGGAAGTTTACATACTTGGGTTGGAGTCATTAAAACTCGTTTTTCAACCACTCAACACATGTCATAACTATAGTTTTGTCAACTCTGTTAGGACGTCTACTTTGTGCATGACACAAGTAATTTTTCCAACAATTGTTTACAGACAGATTTTTTCACTTATTCACTGTATCACAATTCCAGTGGGTCGGAAGTTTACATGCACTAAGTTGACTGTGCCTTTAAACAGCTTGGACAATTCCAGAATGTCATGGCTTTAGATGCTTCTGATAGGTTAATTGACATTATTTGAGTCAGTTGGAGGTGTACCTGTGCCTCTTTGCTTGATGTCATGGGAAAATCAAAAGAAATCAGCCAAGACCTCAGAAAAAAAAGATGTAGACCTCCACAAGTCTGGTTCGTCCTTGGGAGCAATTTCCAAATGCCTGAAGGTACCACCTTCATCTGTACAAACAATAGTACGCAAGTATAAACACCATGGGACCACGCAGACGTCATACCGCTCAGGAAGGAGACTCGTTCTGTCTCTTAGAGATTAACTTATTTTGGTTTCGAAAAGTACAAATCAATCCCAGAACAACAGCAAAGGACCTTGTGAAGATGATGGAGGAAATGGGTACAAAAATATCTATGTCCACAGTAAAACGAGTCCTATATCGACATAACCTGTAAGGCTGCTCAGTAAGGAAGAAGCCACTGCTGCAAAACCGTAATTTAAAAAATGCCAGACTACGGTTTGCAACTGCACATGGGGACAAAGATCGGGAAGGCTTGCAACCCGAAGAACACCATCCCAACCGTGAAGCACGGGGGTGGCAGCATCATGTTGTGGGGGTGGTTTGCTGCAGGAGGGACTGGTGCACTTCACAAAATAGATGGCATCATGAGGGTGGGAAATTGTGTGGATATATTGAAGCAACATCTCAAGACATCAGTCAGGAAGTTCTAGCTTGGTCGCAAATGGGTCTTCAGAATGGACAATGACCCCAAGTAAACTTCCAAAGTTGTGGCAAAATGGTTTAAGGACAACAAAGTCAAGGTATTGGAGTGGCCATCACAAAGCCCTGACCTCAATCCTGGAGAAAATGTGTGGGCAGAACTGAAAAAGCGTGTGCGAGCAAGGAGGCCTACAAACCTGACTCAGTTACTCCAGCTCTGTCAGGAGGAATGGGCCAAAATTCACCCAACTTATTGTGGGAAGCTTGTGGAAGGCTACCTGAAACGTTTGACCCAAGTTAAACAATTTAAAGGCAATGCTACCAAACACTCAATTAGTATATGTGAACTTCTGACCCACTGGGAATGTGATGAAAGAAATAAAAGCTGAAATAAATCATTCTTTCTACTATTATTCTGACATTTGACATTCTTAAAATAAAGTGGTGATTCTAACTGACCTAAGACAGGGAATTTCTACTAGGATTACATTTCAGGAATTGTGAAAAACTGAGTTCAAATGTATTTGGCTAAGGTGTATGTAAACTTCTGACTTCAACTGTGTGTGTGTGTGTGTGTGTGTGTGTGTGTATGTATGTATATATTTATATATATATGCATGCTACCGTTCAAAAGTTTGGGGTCATTTAGAAATGTCCTTGTTTTTGAAAGAAAAACACTTTTTTTGTCCATTAAAATAACATCAAATTGATCAGAAATACAGTGTAGACATTGTTGATGTTGTAAGTGACTATCGTAGCTGGAAACAGCAGATAAAAAAATAAAAAAAGAAGAATGAATATCTAAATAGGTGTACAGAAGCCCATTGTCAGCAACCATCACCCCTGTGTTCCAATTGCATGTTGTGTTAGCTAATCTAAGTTTAGAATTTAAAAAAGGCTAATTGATCATTAGAAAACCATTTTTGCAATTATGTTTGCACAGCTGAAAATTTTTGTCCTGATTTAAAGAACCAGATAAAACTGGCCTTCTTTAGACTAGTTGAGTATCTGGAGCACCAACATTTGTGGGTTCGATTACAGTCGCAAAATGGCCAGAAACAAAGACCGATCTTCTGAAACTCGTCAGTCTATTCTTCTTCTGAGAAATGAAGGCTATTCCATGCGAGAAATTGGCAAGAAACTGAAGATCTGGTACAACGCTGTGTACAACACCCTTCACAGAACAGCGCAAACTGACACTAACCAGAATAGAATGAGGAGTGGGAGGCCCCGGTGCACAACTGAGCAAGAGGACAAGTACATTAGAGTGTCTAGTTTGAGAAACAGACACCTCACAAGTCCTCAACTGGCAGATTCATTAAATAGTTATCGCAAAACACCAGTCTCAACGTCAACAGTGAAGAGATGACTTGGGGATAAAAGAGTGCTTTTGATAACTATTTTTTGCAATTATAATTTGTTTTTTCCATCTGTTTTAAGTGGCCACCTATCACATTGCGCATACTTTTTTATCTTCTCATGATCAAGGTAGCCTACTATGTATAAGCATTGATTTGTTCCTAATTTAGTTTTGAACAAAAACAGTCCCAAGATATATATTTTTGTCATATATTATCAAAGAAATGATACGAAAGTATATATCATATGGATGACCATATATTTAAATAATATGTCCATTGCAAAAGTTGAACGCACTGACTAAGTCGCTCTGCCTAGAGTGTCTGCTTAATGTAATTGTAAAAGGGGTAGCCTAACACAGGAGGCTGCTGAGGGGAGAACAGCTCATAACAGAATGGAGCAAATGGAATGGCATCAAACACCTGGAAACAATGTGTTTGATACTATTCCGCTCTAGTCATTACCATGAGCCCGTTCTCCACCAACTTCCTGTGTAGCCTACCATCCACATATCTAATTTTTTTTTGTATTCCCAGGTTAATTGTGACCTGCCCTGAATTCTACTCAAAATGTGTTCCATTCCTGGATTGCCAATTCCAGGATCCCAAGTCACAGTTCTCATTACAAGGGTAAACCTAAATCCTATCTGTTCTCTAGTGGAATTATGGGGAAACTTTGATCAAGAAAGACAACATGCTTACCAGCAAATGAGAAGGGGAGTTCAGATTCCCAGACAGAGGTTTTGTGAATCAGAAGGAAACCCCGGAGACTTGTGTCTAGCTCATCTGAATGGGACCTGGCACAGAGCTAGGATAATTTCTAGACATGGGCATCATTACAATGTGTTTCTCATTGATGAAGGGAGAGCTCATGTTGCTTCAAACAACACCTTAGCATGGGGTCAGAATGACTGTTTTCTTTTACCTCCAGAAGTGGAGTTCTGTGTTCTTGCCAATGTATCCCCCTTATCCCATGAAAACAAATGGACTCCAACAGCCTCATATTTTTTGGAGTCTCTTTGCGGCAAAACGGTCAATGGAATGGTTCAGGATGTATTGATGCCAGACAGAACAGTCCTCCTTTATATTCCGATCATTAACAAACATATGTATGAAGTCGGCTTTGCCAGAAAACTCCCCAGTGACAAGTTCAAACAACTTGTTCTATCGTCTCTGAACTTTCCAAAGAGTCAGGTCTCCTCCACAGAGACATTGCCACCTACAGTGTCACACAAACGGACTGATGCTGGGAGAGAAATTGAGAAGTTTCAACAATTCTTCTATCCAGAACTGCTAACAGACTTCATTGAGACTGTGGAAGTCACAGAGGTGATAAACCCACAGCGTATCTTCTGCAAACTCTCAATTTTCTCTCAGGAGCTGAAGAAACTCTCTGAACAGATTAATGAATACTATGAAGGAAGATCTACTTTTTGCAAGGCCAGACAGACGGCCTCAGGCTCTCCATGTGCAGCAAGAGGGAGCAATGGCAAGTGGTATCGATCTCTGCTACAGCAGGACATTGGATCAGAGAGTGCTGTGGAAGTACTACTTGTCGATAATGGGAAGACGGACTTTGTCCATGTGGGTGACATCAGACCACTGGCTGCCAAGTTCTTCAGAATGCCAGTTGTAACTTATGTTTGCTCCCTCCACGGTATTGAGGACAGAGGCATTGGATGGACAGTGGATGAAATCAAGTATCTGAAATCTGTGCTGCTGCACAAGACTGTCATTGCTAAATTTGAATATCACAACTTGTCAGAGGGCATCAACTGTGTGACACTCTATGGAGACGACAATGTAAACATCAACAATCTTTTTGGAGTGAAAGAGAGATGTCTTCTGGAGTCAGAGAGGCCTCCACCACGAGTTACAGAGGAAAGCTTTACCACAGACATACAAAACAGTGTGCATCCCCTTACCACTCCACACTTTCCGTCAGCAACAGAAACTGTCCTCAATGAACATTGGTTCCAGGTAGGAATCACCTTGGAAGTCAAAGTATCTTGCATTGAAAGTCCGGCAAAATTCTGGTGCCAGATGGCACAGGAGAGTACAAGTCTTCAGATCCTTATGCAAGAAATGCAGTATCATTATACCTCCAGTCCTCCACAGCAAATTGATGGAGACATTTGTGTTGCTCTGGATCATGACAATGGTATGTGGTACAGAGCACGGATTGTTGAGAATGATCGGTCTCCCCATGTAGATGTGCGGTTCATAGATTACGGACAAACCAGGCGTGTCTCTCTGCAGGACTTGCGCCCCCTGGACCCAGTGTTTCGAAGACTGAAGACCCAGGCCTTTCAGTGTTTCCTGCAGAATCTGAACACTCCTTCAAGTCCTGTTCCAGCAGAGTGGAGTGATGCTGCCTCATCGGAGTTCCAGAAGTTTGTAGATTCCACTGCTGACTCTAATGTAGGATTGAAATGCACCGTACATGCAGTCATGCGTGACACCCAAGGCTTGGTGATTAATATGGTAGATATTGAAACACCAGTTCAAAGTGCATGCAAACTTCTTGTTCAGAAAGGAGTAAAGGCCCCAGCACCTCTAAACTCTCCTCCACTTTCGTCTGCCCCGCCCGACACGGAAAACTTCTCATTACACAACATTGAAGTTGGAGGGAAAGAGAAGGTGTGGATAACTAGTGCAAAAAGTGTTGCTCACTTCTATGGCCAGCTTGAAATAAATTCTCATGTGAATGACAAATTGACAAAAGATCTTCAGCATTTTTGCCACCAACCACTGCAGAGCACAAACTGTCCTCAACCACTAGAAACGGTTTGTTTTGCTAAATACACTGATAACCAGTGGTACAGAGGACAGATTAAAGCAACACATCCAACCCTTGAGGTTCACTTTGTGGATTATGGGGACACAGTCACATTGAGTCAATCCGACATCCTTCCCTGTCCTGTAGAAGCCGCCTCGCTCATGTCAGTTCCTGTGCAAGCTGTTCCATTTGGACTCTTCGGTGTTCCAGAAGATGTATCCCAAGAGGTCAACCGCTGGTTTGAAAAGCATGCCACAGACCTGTGCTTTACTATCACAGCGGTGGCTAAAGACTCTGGTGGAAAGCTTTTAGTTGAACTGTATGACGGAACAACACATATAAATGAGATGGTTAGAGAGAAGCTAAAAGAGGCGAGACCGGGAAAAGAAATCATTTTAGTCCAATCGCCTTCTCTGAGCTCTAAACTATCAACTACTTCAAGATGCGCAGATCAATTTCAGACCAAATGTAATTTGCCAGAATGTGTGCAAATGCCAACATCTCCGGATTGGGCTGCGAGGGGAACAGTAATAAAGCACAGTAGCACTGCAATGGGTTTCACATCCCCGCAAAGAAACGTTGGACAGTCTACTCCTCAGCAGTCACTGTTGGACAAACCTGAAAAGAAGCCCATGGTTGAACATGATGGACAGATGTGTCGTTTCTCCAAACTCACAGACCTTCCCACAAGATCCTTGAAACCAGGGTTGGTAACAGAGGTGTATGTTTCACACTGTAACAGCCACTCTAGTTTCTTTATTCAGTTGACAAAGGATGAAGATGATATATTCTCTCTTGTGGAGAAACTAAATGGCTCACAGTCATCTTGTGATGCCACTCCAGTTGACTTGAACGAACTGCAGCTCGGTGACTTGGTGAATGCGGAGTATCCTGAAGACAGCTCATGGTATCGTGCAGTTGTTAGGCGCAAACCTGGGAATGGAACCGTTCATGTTGAATTCATAGACTTTGGAAATGAAGCAATTATTCCATCCCTGAAAGTGAAACAACTCGACAAGCAGTTCATAGAATATCCCAGGTTCAGTATTCACTGTGTACTTAGTAGAATAACTAATGCTAACAACAAAGAGACATGGGAGGAAGATGTCACATCGATGATCAAAAAGGCTACAACAACAGAAAACGCTGAGAAGAAACTGGCATGCGCATTCATGAAGGAGACCGGATCAGTTTGGGAGGTCAGTCTAGAAGATCAAGGTATTGTGTTGGCACATTCGTTAGTTGAAGCTAGTCAAACAGGCAGAGAAGATGTATCACAACTGTCTTGTTCAGGTGAAAACACGATTCCCCTGCTGTACAAGAAGCCAAGCGTTTCCCAAAACCAGGCTTTAGATGTCTATGCGTCCTCTATAGTTGAACCTAACTACTTCTGGTGTCAACATGCAAACTCTGAGGAGCTTTACAGGATCTCAAGAATTGTTCAAGAGTTTGTAAACTCTGCCCTGCAGGACCCTGTCCTAATGGATACCCTGAACCCCAGAAGTCCTTGTCTGGCTTTCTTTGCTGAAGACAACCAATGGTATCGAGCTCAGATCATTCACAAAACGAATGATCTTTTCACTGTTCTTTTTGTGGACTATGGAAATGAGTCCGAAGTTGATCTCAAGGCGATAAGGTCAATTCCACCTCCGCTACTAGAGAGCGCCCCTCAGGCCTTCCTGTGTTCTCTGGCTGGAGTTGAGCACCCAGAAGGCGCCTGGGATAACAACACTGTTGATGAGTTTTACCAGCTTATCGTTGACAAACCACTGAAAGTTACAGTTCAGAAAATGTATAATGATCTGGAAAGTCTCCCCACACAATACCAGGTCAAAGTGGAGTGTGAGGAGCATGTTATCAATGACTTGATGAGAAGTTACTTGCATTGCTCCGATTTGCACGTCCACAGCAAAACAGAGTGTGCTGACGAGCTCTTCTCCTCTGACATGACCATTTCAAATGAAACCTTGAACCGGTCTGAGTATAAACGTCTTACACAAGAAACAACTCCCAAATTGAATTCCACTGAGGTTCCAGTGATGGATAGATCACCAAGCACCACGCAATGTTCAGGAGACACTCTGGCAGTCAGGACAATCTCTTATAATGGTCTTGCAGGAGTCTCCTCAAGTGGATCCAATGTTCCTTCCGAGAGTGTCCCCAAACTTGAAACTCTTCCAAAACGATCAATAAAACCAGGTTGGGTAGCAGATGTCTATGTTTCACAATGCAACAGTCCATCAAGTTTCTTTGTTCAATTAGTAGAGGATGAAAAGTGTCTGTTCTCTCTTGTGGAAAGTCTCAATTCTGACCAATCAGATGGTGTTGCACTCAAGAACGTTGCCAATCCGCAGCCAGGGGATCTGGTGAATTCTGAGTTTCCAGATGACTGTTCCTGGTATCGTGCAGTCATTCTAGAAACAAATGGAGAAGACAAAATGCATGTGCAATACATAGACTTTGGTAATGAAGCATTCATTTCACCCCTCAAGGTTTGCAGGCTGGACACCCAGTTCCTGGAGCTCCCAAGATTTAGCATCCATTGTTCTTTAAGTGGACTTGCGGACACTAAATACAAAGGATTGGAGCAGGAAATTTGTTGCCAGTTCAAAAAAGTTGCAGGTGCGGACAGTGCAAGGAAATGGGAATGTAAGTTCATCAAAGACACTGGATCCACTTGGGAGGTCTGTCTGGACCAGAACATCATACTAACAGATTCACTAAATATGTGTTGTTCAGCTGGAGACTCTACTCACCTTGACCGACAAAGCCCAAGTTCTGGATCTTTGCCATCCCAGATAGAGAGGAGTGACCGAGAGCATAATACACAGCTGCAATTCTGGAAACTGGATATATTCCTGGGACAGACTTTGGATGTGTATGCCTCCTCCATTGCGGGCCCTGGTTATTTCTGGTGCCAGTATGCAAACTCTGAGGAGCTTGCTGAAATCTCTAAAGTTTGTCAGCTCATTGGAAACTCTGAGCATAAGGACACAGTCCTCATGTCTACCCTGAGCCCTGGAAGTCTTTGTCTGGCTCTCTTTGCCAAAGACGAGCAATGGTATCGAGCTCAGATTGTTAGCAAAATGGATGTTATCTCTGTTGTCTTTGTGGATTATGGAAATGAGTCAGAAACTGATTTGAAGTCTTTGAAGTCTGTTTCACCTCAGCTACTAGAACACCCTCCCCAGGCCTTTCTGTGTTCCCTGGCTGAATTTGAGAACTCAGAAGGCAGCTGGGATGACAATGCCCTTGATGGGTTTTATGAGCTCCTTGCTGATAAGCCGCTGAAAGTGACAGTTCAGAACATGGATAATAATAACAAGCTCCCCATTCCTCAATACCAAGTGAAAGTAGAGTGTGAGGAGCTGATTGTGAATGACTTCATGAAGACTTGCTGGAGAAGCTCCCCCGCCGAGTCTCAATCAGGTTTGTAAATGTTCTCAACTCTTGTCTCAATGTTCTCTTTATTGAGAGTTGTACAGTGATCCACTTCTGAGTAAAGGGTATGTAGTATTTCACTGATGTCTCCATAGAATGCTTGTGAGTTCATTTGAACTCTTTGCTTTTTGTTCTGTTGAAGGTTACCTGTGCTTCAGATTAAGTTTTTAAACTTTTGAATTCTAATATTGTTTAGTAATACTACTATAGATTTAAAATGTTAAACTTTATTATTCCATTGGGCAATTTAGTTTGCAAATAAAAAATAATGCCCCACATGTAAAGACAAAATCAGTCAATAATCTCAAGTCAATCATCAGTATACATTATAAGCATGTACATTATAAATAATGTAAATTCATGCTTCTTCCCTTTCAGAGGAAGCGGCTAATCATTGTAACTGTCAACAGGAAGAAACTGATGATTGAATCTGGTTTGGTCAGATTTTAGTCCTAATTTGCATCAAGACTTTAGAAGTGATGAAGTTGTTGGATCCTTAAGATTGTATATGTTAGCACATTGTAGACATTAATGGCTGCAAACAAATCTACAGGGGTGGCAGGTAGCCTAGCGGTTACGAGCGTTTGGTCAGTATCCGAAAAGTCACTAGTTCGAATCCCCGAGCAAACAAGGTGATATCTGTCAACGAGCCCTTGAGCAAGGCACTTTACCCTAATTGCTCCTGTAAATCGCTCTGGACGAGCATCTACTAAAATGTAACAAAATGTACTATTAAATGTGACTATTTTCAGATTCAAAATACCATAGCTGTAATGTTTTTGTAACTGTTTGAATATGTTATGTGGTGAATGATCTTGATTGAATGATCTTGTTTTATTTGTGGTGTCTGGGATTCCCACTTGTTGTTTCTTCCCCCAAAAGTTTACATTTGGAGTTTTCCTATGCCAGTGATCTGTGTTGTCTTTGTCCATGTGACTGACTAGTTTTCAATATAACTGCTACTAAACTTAATGCACTTGGAAACAACAGGTTTTGAAAAGCTTGTAGATGGGAATTTCAAAGAATGTTTCAATGACCGTGTTTAGTGTCTGTCTTGGAATGTCATGACATTGTACTTTGTTTGGAATTAAAAGCAATAAAATGGGACTGAATGCATTATCAAAATGATTGTTTGTAGTTTTATACTCAAGTTCAAATTGCCTACTTTTTGTCAGTTTTTTGCCATAATTGTCAAACATTTTTGCATAGTAGTCATGTATGAATTAGTTTTCCCTTTCACGATTAGAAGGATCAATTAACCCAAATCCAATTCTGCCTTGAACCAGGAAGTTTTACTTCCTCCTTCCTGCACCAATCTAATTTTAATCTCATTTTAATCCTTGAGGGAGGAGTGTACAAGTGCACACCTCAGGAAGTATGAACGAATTGGGAATTGAGCTAATGTGTAAAACTGCCCCCCAGTCCACCAGTGGGCAAACATACCTACTGGTTCATTTTTGCCCTGCTGATCATGGGTCAGTTTTGCATTTCCCCACTAAGGGTTAAGGGTTGGGGGAGGGGAAGCTGATGCTGTAAGACAACCCTCTTGTTTTGTTGAATGTTGCTTGGCAACCTCTTTTTTTTTTTTTTTCCCCCAATCGTGTTAGAAATGACAGAGTTGCACCAGGCAGCTGCTGCTGGAGACTTTGATCTAGTGGAGGAGATTCTGAACAAGAAGAAATGTAACCCCAATCACAGAGACATAGACTGGAACTACAAGACACCGCTTCACTGGGCAGCAGCCAAAGGTAGTTAGTTGTCTTTAGAAGGTTTGTGTCCATTAAACAAGAGGGCTGCATTCAGCAGGGTATAATTGGCCGCCTTTCGTTCCAGTTCTCTGCTGCCTGTGACTGGAACCAATTGCAAAAATCGCTGAAGTTGGAGACTTTTATCTCCCTCACCAACTTCAAACATCTGCTATCTGAGCAGCTAACCGATCGCTGCAGCTGTACATAGTCTATCGGCAAATAGCCCACCCATTTTTACCTACCTCATCCCCATACTGTTTTTATTTATTTACTTTTCTGCTCTTTTGCACACCAATATCTCTACCTGTACATGACCATCTGATCATTTATCACTCCAGTGTTAATCTGCAAAATTGTAATTATTCCCCTACCTCCTCATGCCTTTTGCACACAATGTATATAGACTCCACTTTTTTTTCCTATTGTGTTATTGACTTGTTAATTGTTTACTCCATGTGTAACTCTGTGTTGTCTGCTCACACTGCTATGCGTTTATCTTGGCCAGGTCGCAGTTGCAAATGAGAACTTGTTCTTAACTAGCCTACCTGGTTAAATAAAGGTGAATTTTAAAAAAAAATGTAAATGTTGTGGAACTTTAAGCTAGAAATATATTATAGAACAAACATATAGAACAAACATGATGTGCTGTTTTATAGAACAAACATGCCTCTCTGACATGTAGAATAAGGAATCACATGGGTTCTGTTTGACATGTCTATTTGCAACGTTCCACAACGTTTGCCTACTGAAGATGATGCCCTATTCCCTATATAGTACACTTCTTTTGAACAAATTTGTGCACTATTTAAGGTATAGGGTGCCATTTGGGACACATAATTTATCAAATCATGCTTATTATGAACTGCATTGTGTGACTCTTTCTTGTGTTTTATTTTTTAAATATGTTATTGTCACATTTAGTCCCTGTTTCCCAGGACAGACAGAGATTGTTAGAATTCTGGTGGAGCACGGAGCCAGAGCCTGCCTGAGAACTGATAGTGGATGGACACCTGCCCACTTTGCAGCCGAGGCTGGGAGACTTGGAGTGCTGCGCCTGCTCCACTCATTACACGCCCCCATAGACAAAGAGGACTTCTCTGGTGATAAACCAGTCAGAATAGCAGAAGTCTATGGACATAATGACTGTGTTCGATTTCTTGAAAGGTATGTATTGTCAGTGGTGAAAAGTACCCAATTGTCATACTTGAGTAAAAGTAAAGATACCTTAATAGAAAATTATTCAAGTAAAAGTGAGTCACCCAGTAAAATACTATGTGAGCAATAGTCTAAAGTATTTGGTTTTAAATATACTTAAGTATAGAAAGTAAATGTAATAAAAAGTAAATGTAATAAAAAGTAAATGTAATAAAAAATATACTTAAGTATCAAAAGTATAAATAATTTCAAACTGCTTATATTAAGCAAACCAGACGGCACAATTGTCTTGTTCTTTAATTTACACACTACAACACGCAGACACAATTTATAAACAAAGCATTTGTGTTTAGTAAGTCCGCCAGATCAAAGGCAGTAGGGACGACCAAGGATGTGAGTGGACCGTTTTCATGTACTGCTAAGCATTCAACATGTAACAGGTACTTTTCGGGGTCAGGGAAAATGTATGGAGTAAAAAGTACTTTATTTTCTTTAGTAATGTAGTGAAGTAAAAGTTGTCAGAAATATAAATAGTAAAGTAATGTACAGATACCTCCAAAAACTACTGAAGTAGTACTTTAAAGTATTTTAATTAAGTATTTTACACCACTGTGTTTCGTATATTTATAGTATAATATTTATTCAATTTCGGTGATTTAAAAAAATATATTTTTATTTTACTCTGCTCTGACACGCAAACTTTACTGTTGTGGTTAATTGATTCTAGTCTACTAAAAATGTGGGTAATGAATTGTGATTGATATTAGAATAACTTTGCCTCTTAACAGACGTCTTTAAGTGTAGTTTAAGTACAGTACACACCACGATTCCCTTCAAAAAGTAGGGCACTTTCGCATGTTCATCCCAGAATAATTCCAGCCTCTGAACTGTGAACACACCAGATTTCCTTCAATTCCAGCGCTTGACTTGGGATGAAAGCGGTGCAGGAGCGGTCTTTTTTTTCCAAGTCGGTCCATTAGACAGAAATTCCCAAATTACATGATGCTATAGAGACACCTGATTATTCTCTGCTAAGGTTTCATACACATTTTGACAGATGGAATTTCATGACTTTTTGATGACTTCCCATGACTTTTAACCAAATTTCCATGACCAATAATTGGTGGTATCTATATAGCCTACATGAAAGTCTGCATAAATGTGGTATTGACACTAGAAGGCTGCTGTTCTCTGATCCCATGTAGATCTACTATCTCCTGCCATTGATCAAGGCACTTAAGCCCCCACAAAGTAAAATAATTGCACTGTTAGGCTACTTTATTATACATGTGTCAACCCTCCATCTGGAGAGACTGGGAGTGCAGGCTTTTGATCCAGCCCTGAAACACACCAGAGTCTGCCTATCAAGGCCCTGTCAATCAGCTGATGTTTAGGCTACAGTGTGGTGTGTTCGAGCTGAGCTTATCAAGGTCCTGTCAATCAGCTGATGTTTAGGCTACAGTGTGGTGTGTTCGAGCTGAGCCTATCAAGGCCCTGTCAATCAGCTGATGTTTAGGCTACAGTGTGGTGTGTTCGAGCTGAGCCTATCAAGGCCCTGTCAATCAGCTGATGTTTAGGCTACAGTGTGGTGTGTTCGAGCTGAGCCTATCAAGGCCCTGTCAATCAGCTGATGTTTAGGCTACAGTGTGGTGTGTTCGAGCAGAGCTTATCAAGGTCCTGTCAAGCAGCTGATGTTTAGGCTACAGTGTGGTGTGTTCGAGCAGAGCTTATCAAGGTCCTGTCAATCAGCTGATGTTTAGGCTACAGTGTGGTGTGTTCGAGCAGAGCTTATCAAGGTCCTGTCAATCAGCTGATGTTTAGGCTACAGTGTGGTGTGTTCGAGCAGAGCTTATCAAGGTCCTGTCAAGCAGCTGATGTTTAGGCTACAGTGTGGTGTGTTCGAGCAGAGCTTATCAAGGTCCTGTCAATCAGCTGATGTTTAGGCTACAGTGTGGTGTGTTCGAGCAGAGCTTATCAAGGTCCTGTCAATCAGCTGATGTTTAGGCTACAGTGTGGTGTGTTCGAGCAGAGCTTATCAAGGCCCTGTCAATCAGCTGATGTTTAGGCTACAGTGTGGTGTGTTCGAGCAGAGCTTATCAAGGCCCTGTCAATCAGCTGATGTTTAGGCTACAGTGTGGTGTGTTCGAGCAGAGCTTATCAAGGCCCTGTCAATCAGCTGATGTTTAGGCTACAGTGTGGTGTGTTCGAGCAGAGCTTATCAAGGCCCTGTCAATCAGCTGATGTTTACCTCTATTTAGGTCCTCCTAGAGGACGGTTGGCCACCCTTGACATAAGATATTGCAACATTACAACCAAATACGTCTTTTTATAGAATGATTACCTCATTCAATGAATCAGGGATAAAATGGATAGGGTAGTCTACTTCAAGTCAAGTTAGCTAGCTAAGACGTTTATAACCGTATAAGGCTAAAATATTCACGTTTCAGGGGAGATCTATGCATAGCATGGAAGCTATTTGTCAATGAGGCAATGTTTTGGAAAAATTACATCCTCGGAATTATACTGACCATAAATGCAACATGCAACAATTTGAAAGATTTTACTGAGATAACAGTTCATAAGGAAATCAGTCCATTGAAAAACAGTCATTAAGCCCTAATCTATGGATTTCACATGACTGGGAATACAGATACAGTATGCATCTGTTGGTCACAGATACCTTAAAAAAAAGGTACGGGCGTGGATCAGAAAACCAGTCCGTATATTGTGTGACCACCATGCAGTGCAACACATCTCCTTCGCATAGAGTTGATCAGGCTGTTGATTGTGGCCTATGAAATGTTGTCCCACTCCTCTTTAATGGCTGTGCGATGTTGCTGATATTGGCGGGAACTGGAACACGCTGTCGTACACGTCGATCCAGAGCATCCAAAACATGCTCAATAAGTGACATGTCTGGTGAGTATGTAGGCCATGAAAGAACTGGGACATTTTCAACTTCCAGGAATTGTGTACAGATCCTTGTAACATGGGCCTGTGCATTATCATGCTGAAACATGAGGTGATTGCAGCGGATGAATGACAACAATGGGCCTCAGGATCTTGTCACGGTATCTCTGCATTCAATTTGCCATCGATGAAATGCATTTGTGTTCGTTGTCCGTTGTTTATGACTGCCCATACAATAACCCCACCATAGGCCACTCTGTTCACTATGTTGCCATCAGCAAACTACTCACCCACACACGCTATCAGATAGAGTGCATTAAAAAATAAGTTTAGTGTGGAATTACCTGTATGCTTAAAAAAAAAAGTAGAAATGCATTATTCACATACATTCATTTTTCAGCTCTGTACTGGGTTACTATCAGATGAGTCCCGTGACACTTGTTGGGTCATATTAGTGTGTAACCCAAACGCTACAGTTGTTTGTGAGAAGATCCATTTTCGGGATGTTTCTTGGTCTCACGAACACCGCGGTCGCTCTGCTACCTTCCACCACAAATGCGGAAGGCCAACATTGGCGCGTCATAGACATTAAAGTGGCGGATACCGTGGATTGAGACACAGCCCATACAAAAAAAAACATATCTCTAGCTTAACAGATGGATTTTTTAAATATTTATTGCAGCTGATAATCAGATGAGGTAATGATGCTTTCAATACAACATGGGGAAAAAACTAGGTCAAATCATGACGTCTGTGATTTTCAGGTTGAAGTTCTAGAAAGAGCCCTGAGTTGCCAAGTTGGATGACCATTCAAAAAGATCTTTCCCAGTCGGAGCTCGTTCTTTTTTCCCTCCAGTTTTCAGTTGTCTTTCCTTGAATGCACTGAAGTCGGTTGTCAGAGATTTCCGAGTTGTTTTGAACGCGGTATAAGAGAACGTGCTGAACCAAAATGAACTAATGAATTAACTAATGTCAGGAAGCAATGCAATTACGCATTCTCAGTAAGGGTGAGTGAGTATAGTAGCCTATGTTAATATTTGTTGTTTACTGCATAAATGTTTACTAAACAGTATGTTCTAAATCCTATGTAGTGTGATTAGTACACATGTGCCGTTCTCGTCAGTAGCCTAGTAGGCAAGACCGATTTCGGACACGGCCATCATTGTAGATTCCCAAATTGAACCCTGCCATCATTGTAGATTCCCAAATTGAACCCTATTCCCTTCCCATGGTTCTGGTCAAAAGTAGTGCACTTTGTAAGGAGTAGTGTTACTTTTAGGATGCAAGCCCATGTGTGTTATGTGCAGTAGATTACTTCCTGAGTGTGATTGTCTGCATCATATTTCAGTGCAGAGCCAGAGTGCAGGAACTACCGCCAGATGGCAGTGTTAAACAGCTTTCCATTGGACGACACGGACAAGGAATGGGAGGAGCAGAGAAGATTGGAACAAAACAGGACTCAAAACAAGGAATTACCTCATTAACAAAAACATTATTGGGAAAACAGCTAATATAGTTTACCTGAACCAATTTAAAAAATGTTACACCACGAAAAATACAGACATTACATACATTTCATTGGCCATACAGTATGAAAAACTGTTCTGGAAACAGCTGTAGGTTACACATTATGCAATTAATTTTCCAAATGATCAATTCCTATTATGTAATTCTCCATTCTACATAACATCTAATATATAGGCTATATTACAACAGAAAAATAAGGCCACAATTCTAATAAATGATACATGTAGGACATTGCACATACTTTCTCAGTGTCAGAATTTCAGTTGATTAGTATGGGGTTTAATTTAGATGTAAACTAAGCCTAGATGAATAAACAGTATTGATATACAACGTATCTAAAAAAAAAAAAAAAGAAACAGAATTGTCAAAATGGATAAAAAATATCATTTCGTCTTCATCGTGGATGCCAGTTTGGAACTTTCACTCACTGCTGACTGTACCTGCTGGTGAAGAGTGAAATAGATAAATAATCAATTAGCTATGACATTACATCCAGTTGGTTTAGACCAATAAATAAATTGTGATTTGTAAACTCACTTTTAGGTTGAAATATTTCAGTAGTGCAACACGAATCTGTTTGGAAGGAATACATATTGTTTTTATTGTAATGGGTTTTTGTTTTGCTACATATTTCAGTCTCATTCATCAGGTATTGTTGCCTGGTTTCCCATCCACATCACCCCAGCCAAACGCCACACCCACTAATGTTTCTTCTCCAACTGACTGGGTGCGTTAAGTTAGATTAAACTTTTGCATGGTTGTGTAAACAGTTTGTACTGAATGACACGTTTCCCCAAAATGTTCTCGAACTGACTGAGGTATGTTTTCTCTGTTTGGTGGGTGCGGTGTGGCTTGAAGCAATAAGTGATATATTTACAGGCCAGCAGCCATGCTGACAGCGTTTCCCAACCCACAACCCAATAAATGATTTGATATTCAGATAAAAATGTCTGTATTGGACCTTTTTTCAGTAGCTTACCGGTTTTTCTCCAAAATATGCAGTGAGTAGAATGAAGAGACCCTGTAAGAGATGAAAAACAACAACATTAAAACCTTGTGACCTGAAGAAGGAAAAGTCTACTCCTACTCCGCCCCTCCTGCGTTAGACGTTGTCTACCCCCCCTCCTGCGTTAGACGTTGTCTACTCCTACTCCTCCACTCCTGCGTTAGACGTCGTCTACTCCTCCCCTCCTGCGTTAGACGTCGTCTACTCCTCCCCTCCTGCGTTAGACGTCGTCTACTCCTCCCCTCCTGCGTTAGACGTCGTCTACTCCCCCCCCCTGCGTTAGACGTCGTCTACTCCTACTCCTCCCCTCCTGAGTTAGACGTCGTCTACTCCTCCCCTCCTCCACTTCTGCGTTAGACATTGTCTACTCCGCCCCTCCTGCGTTACACATCGTCTACTCCTACTCCTCCCGTCCTGCGTTAGATGTCGTCTACCCCCCCTCCTGCGTTAGACGTCTACTCCACCCCTCCTGCGTTAGACGTCGTCTACCCCCTCCTGCGTTAGACGTTGTCTACTCCACCCCTCCTGCGTTAGACGTCGTCTACTCCTCCCCTCCTGCGTTAGACGTCGTCTACTCCTGCCCCTCCTGCGTTAGACGTTGTCTACTCCCCCCTCCTGCGTTAGACGTCGTCTACTCCCCCCTCCTGCGTTAGACGTCGTCTACTCCCCCCTCCTGCGTTAGACGTCGTCTACTCCCCCCCTCCTGCGTTAGACGTCGTCTACTCCCCCCTCCTGCGTTAGACGTCGTCTACTCCTGCTCCTCCCCTCCTGCATTAGACGTCGTCTACTCCCCCTCCTGCGTTAGACGTCGTCTGCTCCCCCCCTCCTGCGTTAGATGTCGTCTACTCCTGCTCCTCCTCCTGCGTTAGACGTTGTCTACCCCCCTCCTGCGTTAGACGTTGTCTACTCCTACTCCTCCACTCCTGCGTTAGACGTCGTCTACTCCTCCCCTCCTGCGTTAGACGTCGTCTACTCCTCCCCTCCTGCGTTAGACGTCGTCTACTCCTCCCCTCCTGCGTTAGACGTCGTCTACTCCCCCTGCGTTAGACGTCGTCTACTCCTACTCCTCCCCTCCTGAGTTAGACGTCGTCTACTCCTCCCCTCCTCCACTTCTGCGTTAGACATTGTCTACTCCGCCCCTCCTGCGTTACACATCGTCTACTCCTACTCCTCCCGTCCTGCGTTAGATGTCGTCTACCCCCCCCCTCCTGCGTTAGACGTTGTCTACTCCACCCCTCCTGCGTTAGACGTCGTCTACCCCCCCTCCTGCGTTAGACGTCGTCTACTCCACCCTCCTGCGTTAGACGTTGTCTACTCCACCCCCCTCCTGCGTTAGACGTCGTCTACTCCTGCCCCTCCTGCGTTAGACGTCGTCTACTCCTGCCCCTCCTGCGTTAGACGTTGTCTACTCCCCCTCCTGCGTTAGACGTCGTCTACTCCCCTCCTGCGTTAGACGTCGTCTACTCCCCCCTCCTGCATTAGACGTCGTCTACTCCCCTCCTGCGTTAGACGTCGTCTACTCCTGCTCCTCCCCTCCTGCATTAGACGTCGTCTACTCCCCCCCTCCTGCGTTAGACGTCGTCTGCTCCCCCCCTCCTGCGTTAGATGTCGTCTACTCCTGCTCCTCCCCTCCTGCGTTAGACGTCGCCGGTTTACTAACCGTCGGTCTTGGCAACCATTCATTACTCACACCTGCGCCTCATCATCAGGCACACCTGGACCTTCCCTGATTACTCCCCCTATATATAGCACTCTGTTGGTATTTCCCATCCGGCAGATGCATTCCTTGTTTTTGTATCTGTACATGTTTGTTTATATTAAACTCTGCACCTGCTTCCTAACTCCCTGCCTCTACATTACAAAAGACAATTACAGGGTTTGATCAAAAGACAATTACAGGGTTTGATCAACAAAAGACAATTACACAGTTGACTGAATTGAAATGGAAATGACCCAAACCTAATCTCAGTCTTACCTGGAATGCGTTCAGCAGAGTGAAGGCGTAGTTCACCAGGTAGGCTATAGGTCCTTTGGTGATATCAAACATCAAAACAAAAAATCCAAAAATCCATGTCCCTCCAAAGATTGGGGTTAGGAGGACAACCGCTTTTAGGATACCTTTGGCCACTTCTTTTTCATCCTTAGTGTTGACTTCAAGACTTGGTCTCAGGAGCCTTATGATAACTACTAGCATGCAGAACACATTGACTACTACAATAGTGCCAACAGGCAGAATGAACGCAAAGATCGAGCCCTTTAAAAAACCTCCATAAACCAGCCAACAAGCCTCGGTGGTGTAGTAGTAGTCCTTCTGGCCACTGTTGTAGGTGATAAATGTAATGAAAACAATTAACAGTGGACAGCAATAGCCAACAGAAAAACACAGTCCCAAGCAAACCTTCTTGCTCATCTGATGGAACATAAATATCAACTGATGGAGAACCATGATACTCAGGCACAACATCCAGAAGAACATGGACAGGTAGCATAAATGCTTAATTACCACAAAGATCTGACACCAATTCTCTGGGATCATGTCGGGAAAAGCTGAGGCGAGAAAGCTGCAGTCAGCTACCAGTAAACACAGGCAGATGTTAATGTGGGCTGTGTGGCGACAATACGACACGCTGGACTTGACAACAGATTTCCACACAAGACATTCTATCACTAGACAGGAGAGAAGTGAGACAATTGAGACGCTCAAGCCCACATAGGTTATCTCCGTCATATAGGGAAGATTCTCTGGTTTCTTTGACATGAGGGTGGTGAATGAGGATAAGTGGGTGCATTCACAATGGTTTTCGTTATCAGGACCACCCCATACACAACCTTTACCAGACCACTGCCTTATTGTAAAATCCCAATATACACACTGTATCTTGTGGTTGCGGGGCCTTTCACTGATCAACTGGAAGTCTATTGAGATATCTGCAGATCCTTGACCAATGGAAGTGGACACCACAATGCTGTTTGGATCAGCGTCTGTTTGGTGCAGCTTTGGTAGATAGTTACTGAGAGATTTAAAACCTATAGTTTTAACCATCATGGAGCCAGTCCCCATGGTTACGGTGACATTGAAAACTTTGTTCACACAATTTTTCTCCGGCTGAGGTTTACAGCCATTCAACTCTATGTTTGTGTGTTGGTATGTGGTACTCTCGACATCTGACTGTTTAACCAGGCCCTCAACAGAAATCAGATATCTTTCAGCCATGGATCTGTTGACAAGGTCAGGTTTAAAAATCCATGACTTTTCAAGACTGCTATCCAAAAGATTGCTGGATGATATTAGAGCATCCTGAAAAAGGGGGGGAGGGGAGGGGGGGTCATATTTTAGTCGACTTCATTTAAACAAATAAAAATGTACATTTCTGTTTATTTAATATTTTCTTATTATAAATCATACTGAAGAACAGATAAATAACATTCTGGTAAAGATGATTTTGGATTATATTTACTTGTAATTGAGCCTTATTCAGTGTGTAATTTTTTTGAGATTCGTTGATTGCGTTGTTCATGGTGAAGAGAATGGACACCGAAGCATTCACATTAGCATAAGTGTTGATGGATTCTGATTTATCGGTGGAAGATTTCAGACGTGAAAATATGTTTGCAGAATTTTTCTCAACTGATCCAAGTCCTATTGCAAGGTTCTGTAATGATAGAAAGAAAATGCACACAAAAACTACAGTTTAGAGCAGTTTAGAATAGATGCCTTTATAATAACAAAAAGTAATTTAAATGACAATACGGCCACCCCGCCACTTGTTTTGGGAAACAGCTGAGGGATGGGGCTGGAAAAATGTAACCACTCTGAATAAGATCAAAATGATAGTTTTAACCATGTTTTGAAGCGAGTGTTTGTTTACAAATACATTGTTTACGAACAATGGAATAAAAAACAAGATAATATATTGTGGGTACAGCAGTTGAACTAAGCTCATGAGGCATTTTAAGTTCTATTATTCTAGAATGAATGAGTCTACGGGTCGATCCACCAATTCAGTGCCTTTTGAGAAGTGTAACTCGCCCCCCCCAGTTTTATTGTTGTTGTTCATTCCCCCTAATTTTAACATTCAGTCATAAAGAGCACATGTTCAACTTCAGAAAAAAAGGTTTTCCCCATCTCAAGACGTAAAAAAAGGTTTTCCCCATCTCAAGACGTAAAAAAAGGGTTTCCCCATCTCAAGACGTAAAAAAAGGTTTTCCCCATCTCAAGAAGTAAAAAAAGGTTTTCCCCATCTCAAGACGTAAAAAAAGGTTTTCCCCATCTCAAGACGTAAAAAAAGGTTTTCCCCATCTCAAGACGTAAAAAAAGGTTTTCCCCATCTCAAGACGTAAAAAAAGGTTTTCCCCATCTCAAGACGTAAAAAAAGGTTTTCCCCATCTCAAGACGTAAAAAAAGGTTTTCCCCATCTCAAGACGTAAAAAAAGGTTTTCCCCATCTCAAGACGTAAAAAAAGGTTTTCCCCATCTCAAGACGTAAAAAAAGGTTTTCCCCATCTCAAGACGTAAAAAAAGACTATGTAAGTGCATAATAGGTGCCAACTAAAGTAAGAGGGTTGACGATTTCATCTTAAATCAGCCATAAATCAATCCACTTCTGACAACAGGGAATGGCAATTTAATTCTTCACAACAAAAAAAAACATTTCTAGCCTTTCTTATCTATAAATAAATAAATGATAATCTTCAGAAATCACTTTGTCAAAGCAACAAAATAACTTTACAATGATGGTGAACATTTTTAGTCATTTTGGGGTGAAGTGGGTTAACACTAGAAGCTCCGATCCCAGTAATTTTGGGGTGAAGTGGGTTAACACTAGAAGCTCCGATCCCAGTCATTTTGGGGTGAAGTGGGTTAACACTAGAAGCTCCGATCCCAGTCATTTTGGGGTGAAGTGGGTTAACACTAGAAGCTCCGATCCCAGTCATTTTGGGGTGAAGTGGGTTAACACTAGAAGCTCCGATCCCAGTCATTTTGGGGTGAAGTGGGTTAACACTAGAAGCTCCGATCCCAGTAATTTTGGGGTGAAGTGGGTTAACACTAGAAGCTCCGATCCCAGTCATTTTGGGGTGAAGTGGGTTAACACTAGAAGCTCCGATCCCAGTCATTTTGGGGTGAAGTGGGTTAACACTAGAAGCTCCGATCCCAGTCATTTTGGGGTGAAGTGGGTTAACACTAGAAGCTCCGATCCCAGTAATTTTGGGGTGAAGTGGGTTAACACTAGAAGCTCCGATCCCAGTCATTTTGGGGTGAAGTGGGTTAACACTAGAAGCTCCGATCCCAGTCATTTTGGGGTGAAGTGGGTTAACACTAGAAGCTCCGATCCCAGTCATTTTGGGGTGAAGTGGGTTAACACTAGAAGCTCCGATCCCAGTCATTTTGGGGTGAAGTGGGTTAACACTAGAAGCTCCGATCCCAGTCATTTTGGGGTGAAGTGGGTTAACACTAGAAGCTCCGATCCCAGTCATTTTGGGGTGAAGTGGGTTAACACTAGAAGCTCCGATCCCAGTCATTTTGGGGTGAAGTGGGTTAACACTAGAAGCTCCGATCCCAGTCATTTTGGGGTGAAGTGGGTTAACACTAGAAGCTCCGATCCCAGTAATTTTGGGGTGAAGTGGGTTAACACTAGAAGCTCCGATCCCAGTCATTTTGGGGTGAAGTGGGTTAACACTAGAAGCTCCGATCCCAGTCATTTTGGGGTGAAGTGGGTTAACACTAGAAGCTCCGATCCCAGTCATTTTGGGGTGAAGTGGGTTAACACTAGAAGCTCCGATCCCAGTCATTTTGGGGTGAAGTGGGTTAACACTAGAAGCTCCGATCCCAGTCATTTTGGGGTGAAGTGGGTTAACACTAGAAGCTCCGATCCCAGTCATTTTGGGGTGAAGTGGGTTAACACTAGAAGCTCCGATCCCAGTCATTTTGGGGTGAAGTGGGTTAACACTAGAAGCTCCGATCCCAGTCATTTTGGGGTGAAGTGGGTTAACACTAGAAGCTCCGATCCCAGTCATTTTGGGGTGAAGTGGGTTAACACTAGAAGCTCCGATCCCAGTCATTTTGACTGCATAGTAATTAATTTAAAATGGAAATGTCTCTGCAATGTCCCCCTCTGCCATTGACTTGTCTTAAATAAGTATATTTAGCACATATGATTATTATAATTTCATAAGCATAATTCCTGTTATAAGCCGTTTTTAAGTTACTTTTTCCAATATTAAAGTAGTATAGTATCACATAACATATTGTGAGGTTTCACTAACCTTTGCCAAATAACACTTCAAATGTAAGAGATTAGTTTTATTTGAAAATATCACTTTTTCCAAGAATAACCGTTGTTCCTTTGTGCTCTACACATGAGCATGCTGCAGCAGATGGCTTACAGTAACATTAACTAATGAAAATCCTATTGTTTTTAAAATAGTTTTTTTCTTTTTCTTCTTCTGTTACCCAAGACCTTCATAAACACAAGTGAAGGATCATTTTTCTGATAGCATTTATGAAATGTATTTATTAGACTGTTAGAACGTTGCAGTCAAAATGGCTGCTCATTGGCGTATTAAGGGGGTAGTGAGGCCCAGCTGTTTATTAAGATCTTCCTAGAAGGCACAGAGGTTGTGCGGAGGGACGCTGAATTTTTTCACTTTAGCAAGTTTTATGCATATTAAAAACCATCATTTCTATAATTATTCATATGGTTTATATTAAAGGGATTTTAAAATGATTTTAAAGGTGCTTTTAAAATTCAATATTGTTTGTGGTGTCCCAGGAGGTCTACCCTGGGGGATGGTAATAGAGGGGAGATACGTGAGGCCACGTTGGCTCCCTCTGCTGGGCATATGGGAGCTGGGCACCCCGACACGGGCAGCTAAGTGGAGGTAATTAGAGGAAAGTGCTAACCAGCCGTGGAGGCTAAATAAAAGGAGCACGATGGCACACCGCGGGAGAGAAGGGAGAGAGACAGACACCAGTTAAGAGAGAGAAGAAAGACCGAGCAAAACCTAAGTTATTTCTTTGATATATTTATTTTCTGTCTTAGTAAAGTCGTTTTTTCGGACTAAAGCCTCCCTGTCTCTGTGTCAATCTCTGAACGCTCAACCCAATGAATCAATTAGGATGATTTGTTTTAATACCTGTGAATCAATTAGGATGATTTGTTTTAATACCTGTGAATCAATTAGGATGATTTGTTTTAATACCTGTGAATCAATTAGGATGATTTGTTTTAATACCTGTGAATCAATTAGGATGATTTGTTTTAATACCTGTGAATCAATTAGGATGATTTGTTTTAATACCTGTGAATCAATTAGGATGATTTGTTTTAATACCTTTGCATCAATTAGGATGATTTGTTTTAATACCTGTGAATCAATTAGGATGATTTGTTTTAATACCTTTGCATCAATTAGGATGATTTGTTTTAATACCTGTGAATCAATTAGGATGATTTGTTTTAATACCTGTGAATCAATTAGGATGATTTGTTTTAATACCTGTGAATCAATTAGGATGATATGTTTTAATACCTGTGAATCAATTAGGATGATATGTTTTAATACCTGTGAATCAATTAGGATGTCATGTAGATCTACATTCACACAGTTAGATATTTCCTCCTCCCAAACTCCATCACTCAAACACTGTCTCTGGGTTTTTCCAATACCATTTTTACACTTCAGCACCGCCGTAAAGTCAGCCTTGGCGTTTGACCAGTCACCTTCAGCAGGACAAAATTTTGAATTGCCTGTGGAAATAAACAGAATCGTTGACAATAAGTAAGAAATAGATATTCAAGACACATTTTCACCATTTAGATGAACAATAAATAGGGTGGCTTTTAAAAATCTATGTTTTCAATCCTTATTATACCAGGTAAATTGACTGAGAACACATTCTCATTTACAGCAACGACCTGGGGAATAGTTACAGGGGAGAGGAGGGGGATGAATGAGCCAATTGTAAACTGGGGATTATAAGGTGACCGTGATGGTATGAGGGCCAGATTGGGAATTTAACCAGGACACCGGGGTTAACACCCCTACTCGTACGACAAGTGTCATGGTATCTTTAGTGACCACAGAGTCAGTACACCCGTTTTAACGTGCCATCCGAAAGACGGCACTCTACACAAGGCAGTGTCACTCCCCTGGGGCATTAGGATTTTTTTTTTTAGACCAGAGGAAGGGGTGCCTCCTACTGACCCTCCAACACCTCTTCCAGCAGCATCTGGTCTCTCAAAAAAGTTTTACGGGAGCATGCAATTGGCATGCTGACTGCAGTAATGTCCTCAAGAGCTGTTGCAAGATAATTTAAAGTTAATTTCTCTACCATAAGCCGCCTCCAACATCGTTTTAGAGAATTTGGCAGTTTGTCCAACCTGCCTCACAACCGCAGACCACGTGTTAAGCACGCCAGCCCAGGAACCTCCACATCCAGCTTCTTTACCTTTGGGATTGTCTGAGACCAGCCACCCAGACTGCTGATGAAACTGAGGAATATTTATGTCTGTAATAAAACCCTTTGTGTGGAAAAACTCATTCTGATTGGCTGGGACAGCTCCCAAGTGGGTGGCCCTGTTCCATCACAGGCCCACCCATGGCTGCTCCCCTGCCCAGTCATGTGAAATCCACAGATAGGGCCTAATATATTTATTTCAATTGACTGATTTCCTTATATGAACTGTCACTCAATAAAATGTTTGAAATTGTTCCATGTTGCTTTTTTATATTTTTGTTCAGTATATGTATCTTAGATTTCACTGAAAATATGCTTGCGTTTGTTACCCATTCCAAGAAGATTGGGGTATGCCGCTGAATGTTACTGCACCAATTTAGAGCATAATTGTTCATATGGCAAAATACACTGTTCATGCTGGCTAATGGTACTGAAAACCTACTGTAGATAACAGGGATATTGACAGTAGCATTTTTCTCTTGGGACAGGATGTTCATAAATGTACATGTTACAGCTGGCTCATGTAAACTGCTGCAGCTGACAGTCGTATCAATCCTGTAAATTATGCCAGTACTGGTAACATCTGTGGAGGGATAAATTACAAGATTTAATAACTGTCAAATGTGTTCAACTGTGCTCCTAATTGCATTTTAATAGCAATTATTATAACATACAGTCTTAAACATAGTGTAATTAACATGTGAGGACCATGAAGGGCAGAAAATTACCTTTTTGTTCATTTAATGGAGTTTCAGTGTTGGTGTAATTCCATGTCACATTGTAGTTTTCAGTGCTATTCATAATTTCACATTGAACTCTGACAAAGATTCTATCATTTGCATTATATTTCTTGTAACAGTCTGGAAATTGGGGCGTGCTACTAATGTAAATTTGTGGCAGGAGCGCTATGTCTAGTGTTGCACTGGCTTTGTGGTTTATGGTCACATTGGATGTTTTCGGATTGAAGACACACGTGTACAGCCCTGCAGTTAAATGAAAAGAGAAACATGTTTTACTGTTTTATCTTACAATGAGTTAATCTGCGTGACTCAAGACCACGTTAGCTCACTGACTTAAAGCCTAGGCATTAGTTATGGGAGCTAGCACAAGTCCTCAGACGACTCATCATAATAAGAGCATCAATTCACCCAACGAACTCCACTTCACAAACCGTAGGCCTATATCTGCACAGACCTTTCAGCATAGAGAAAAACTATGAAAATTGCATGAATATGAGCAAATAATCAATGTGTCCCAAGTAGCAACCTTTACCTTTGACAGTGCCCTACTTATGACCAGATCCTATAGGTAATAACGTGCCATTTGGAACACACCCACTATCTAATTGGCCCTGTGACCTGTCCTATCATCTTCTACAACACCATACAAAATAACAGATAACACATACCTTCCCAGATCTCCGTTGCCTGTCTGAGGAGAACTGTAGTCGTCCTACTAGTGGGTATCACTGTAGAATCAGTACCTGTTGTTACGTCAAATGTTTTACCATCACTCCTTTTCAAAACCCATTCAATTGGTTTCATGTCCTCCTTGGCTTGGCAGAGAATTGTCTGTTTAGAATCATATTTTACCGGGCCTTCTGGTACTGTGATCTCAACGACGCCTGTAAGAGAAAAGTACACAGAACATTTAGTAGCTTCTCACCTCTCCACCATGCTAGTGGATATGTGGTGAGCTGTGCATCACCACAGGGTGCTACTACACATTGGTGGTGGAAGAGGTGAGTTTCCCCCCTTTTCTTTGTAACGCTCTTTGAAATGGATTCAAGTTTTATCAGTCGTATGTTCAGGATACACATTGTATACACCGTCCAATGAAATGCTTTCTTGCAGGTTCCTTCTGGACAATGCATCAACAATAAGAAATAACAAAATATAATACGAAGACGAAGAAAAAGGCTCAGTAGAATAGAATAAACAATTTAGCATAAGTTTAATACAGAAGCAGTATGCCTTTGTTAAACTTTGCCCTGTGTAGCCCTCCCTGTGTCCCTACTAACTTGGCCTGCTTAGCTTCCACTGTGAGGCCACTAATGCATCCCCCTCTCCACCCTCCATTTCTCAATAAATCACTTTTAGACGATACACCAGAAGAAGAAAATAAAATAAGAAAATAAACCACGACTTTGATAAATGTAAACTTTTTAAAATAGCATTTCCAAAACAAACCCTCAAAAACATAAAACAACTATTATTGTCAGAGGTTGCGCTCAACCCCATCTGCCTCGAGCCGCCCAGGCTGGCATGGAACAGAGCACACCCACAAACTCCAAGGTCAGTAGGCCCCACAGCCTATGCTGTCTCCAGCAGATCTTTAGACCCATCTGACTTGGAAAAAAAGGTACAAAAAAAGAAACATCTAGCCTTCACTAAATAAACATCTAGCCTTCACTAAATAAACATCTATGAACTAAATATATAGGCCTAGAGCGCATTTGGAAAGTATTCAGACCCTTTGACTTTTTTCACGTTGTTATGTTACGGCCTTATTCTAAAATGTATTAAATAAAAAATATTTCCTCAGCAATCTACACACAAGACCCTATAATGACAACCTTTAAACAGGTTTTTTTTAAATAAACAAAAATGTATAATTTGAAAAAAATAGAAATATCTTATTGACATTAGTATTCAGATCCTTTGCTATGAGACTCAAAATTGAGCTCAGGTGAATCCTGTTTCCATTGATCATCCTTGGGATGTTTCTACAACTTAATTGGAGTCCACCTGTGGTAAATTCAATTGATTGGACATGATTTGGAAAGGCACACACCTGTCTATATAAGGTCCTAACGTTGACAGTGCATGTCAGAGCAAAAACCAAGCCATGAGGTCAAAGGAATTGTCTGTAGAGCTCCGAGACAGGATTGTGTAGAGGCACAGATCTGGGGAAGGGTACCAAAAATATTCTGCAGCATTGAAGGTCCCCAAAAACACAGTGGCCTCCGTCATTCTTAAATGGAAGAAGTTTGGAACCACCAAGACTCTTCCTAGAGCTGGCCACCCGGCCAAACTGAGCAATCGGGGGAGAAGGGCCTTGATCTGGGAGGTGACCAAGAACCCAATGGTCACTCTGACAGAGCTCTAGAGTTCCTCTATGGAGATGGGAGAACCTTCCAGAAGGACAACCATCTCTGCAGAACTCCACCAATCAGGCCTTTATGGTAGAGTGGCGAGACGGAAGCCACTCCTCAGTAAAAGAAACATGACAACCCACATGGTGTTTGCCAAAAGGCACCTAAAGACTCTCGGCCCATGAGAAACAAGATTGTCTGGTCTGATGAAGCCAAGATTGAACTTTGCCCTGAATGCCAAGCGTCACATCTGGAGGAAACCAGGCACCGCTCAGCACTTGGCCAATACCATCCCTACGGTGAAGCATGGTGGTGGCCGCATCATGCTGTGGGGATGTTGTTCAGGGACTGGGAGACTAGTGAAGCATGGTGGTGGCAGCATCATGCTGTGGGGATGTTGTTCAGGGACTGGGAGACTAGTGAAGCATGGTGGTGGCAGAATCATGCTGTGGGGATGTTGTTCAGGGACTGGCAGACTAGTCAGGATCGAGGAAAAGATTATTATTATATATATTTTTGCCTTTATTAAACTAAGCAAGTCAGTTAAGAACAAATTATCATTTACAATGACGGCTTAACAATGACGGCCAAACCCTCCCGGGCCAATTGTGTGCCGCCCTATGGGACTCCCGATCACAGCCAGTTGTGGTACAGCCTGGTATCAAACCAGGGTCTGTAGTGACACCTCTAGCACTGCAGTGCCTTAGACCGCTGCGCCACTCGGGAGCCCAAGACGAACGGAGTAAATTACAGAGAGATCCTTGATGAAAACCTGCTCCAGAGTTTTCAGGGTCTCAGACTGGGGCGAAGGTTCAACTTCCAACAGGACAGCGACCCTAAGCACACAGCCAAGATAGTAGGAGTGGCTTCGGGAAAAGTCTCTGAATGTCCTAGAGTGGCCCACCCAGGGCCCAGACATGAACACGATCTAACATCTCCGGAGAGACCTGAAAATACCTGTTCAGCAACGCTCCCCATCCAACCTGACAGAGCTTGAAAGGATCTGCATAGAAGGATGGGAGAAACTCCCCAAATACATATCAAATAACATAACAATAACAAGGCTATATACAGGGGGTACCGGTACCGAGTCAGTGTACAGGATAGTTGAGGTAATTTGTACATGTAGGTAGGGGTGAAGTGACTATGCATAGATAATAAACAGTGAGTAGTAGCAGTGTACAAAACAAATAGGGGGGGCATTTGATGAATTGTTCAGCAGTCTTATGGCTTGGGGTAAGAAGCTGTTAAGAAGCCTTTTGGACCTAGACTTGGCGCTCCGGTACTGCTTGCCGTGAGGTAGTAGAAAGAACAGTTTATGACTTGGGAGACTAGAGTTTCTGACAATTTTATGGCCTTTCCTCTGACACCTCCTATTATATGGATCCTGGATGGCAGGAAGCTTGGCCCCAGTGATGTACTGGGCTTTACGCACTACCCTCTGTAGCTCCTTACGGTCAGATGCCGAGCAGTTGCCATACCAGGCGGTGATGCAACTGGTCAGGATGCTCTCAATGGTGCAGCTGTAGTACTTTTTGAGGATCTGGGGACCCATGCCAAATCTTTTCAGTCTCCAGAGGGGGGAAAGGTTTTGTCGTGCCCTCTTCACAACTGTCTTGGTGTGTTTGGACCATGACAGTTTGTTTGGTGATGTGGACATCAAGGAACTTGAAACTCTCAACCCGCTCGACTACAGCGCTGTTGATGTTAATGGGGGCCTGTTTGGCCCACCTTTTCCTGTAGTTCCTTTGTCTTTCTCACATTGAGGGAGAGGTTGTTGTCCTGGTACCACACTGCCAGGTCTCTGACCTCCTCCCTATAGACTGTCTCATCGTTGTCGGTGATCAGGCCTACCACTGTTGTGTCGTCAGCAAACTTAATAATAGTGCTGGAGTCGTGTTTGGCCATGCAGTCGTGGGTGAACAGGGAGTACAGGAGGGGGCTAAGTACACAACCCTGAGGGGCCCCAGTGTTGAGGATCAGCGTGGCAGACGTGTTGCTGCCTACCCTTACCACCTGGGGGCGGCCTGTTAGGAAGTACAGGATCCAATTGCAGAGGGAGGTGTTTAGTCCCAGGGTCCTTAGCTTAGTGATGAGCTTCGTGGGCACTATGGTGTTGAACACTGAGCTGTATGTAGTCAATGAACAGCATTCTCAATTAGGTGCTATTTTTGTCCTTGTAGGAAAGGGCAGTGGGGATTGAGATTGCATCATCTGTGGATCTGTTGGGGCGGTATGCAAATTGGAGTGGGTCTAGGGTATCTGGGAGGAGGCTGTTGATGTGAGCCATGACCAGCCTTTCAAAGCACTTCATGGCTACCGACGTGAGTGCTACGGGACGATAATCATTTAGGCAGGTTACCTTCGCTTCCTTTGGCACAGGGACTATGGTGGTGTGCTTGAAACATGTAGGTATTACAGACAGTCAGGGAGAGGTTGAAGATGTTAGTGAAGACACTTGCCAGTTGGTTCGCGCATGCTTTGAGTACATGTCCTGGTAATCCATCAGGCCCTGAGGCTTTGTGAATGTTGACCTGTTTAAAGGTCTTGCTCACATCGGCTACCGAGAGAGTTATCACATAGTCATCCAGAACAGCTGGTGCTCTAGTGCATGCTTCAATGTTGCTTCCCTCGAAGCGAGCATAAAAGGCCTTTAGCTCGCCTGGACAGCTTGCGTCTAGATTTCCCTTTGTAGGCAGTAATAGTTTTCAAGCCCTGCCACATCCGACGAGCATCAGAGCCGGTGTAGTAGGATTCAATCTTCATTCTAGTTTGACGCTTTGCTTGTTTGATGGTTCATCTGAGGGCATAACGGGATTTCTTAGAAGCGTCCGGATTAGTGTCCCACTCCTTGAAAGCGGCAGCTCTAGCCTTTAGCTTGATGAGGATATTGCCTGTAATCCATGGCTTCTGGTTGGGATATGTATGTACGGTCTCTGTGGGGACAATGTTGTCAATGCACTTATTGATGAAGCCGTTGATTGAGGTGGTATACTCCTCAATGCCATTGGATGAATCCCGGAACAAATTCCAGTCTGTAGTAGCAAAGCAGTCCTGTAGCGTAGCATCCACGTCATCTGACCATTTCCATATTCAGCGAGTCACTGGTACTTCCTGCTTTAGTTTTTGCTTGTAAGCAGGAATCAGGAGGATAGAATTATGGTCATATTTTCCAAATGGAGGGTGGGAGGAGAGCTTTGTATGCATCTCTGTGTGTGGAGTAAAGGTGGCCTAGTTCTTTTTTCCTCTGGTTGCACATGTGACATGCTGGTAAAAATAAAGTAAAATGGATTTGTTAGCCTGCATTAAAGTCCCCGACCACTGGGAGCGCTGCTTCTGGTTGAGCATTTTCTTGTTTGCTTATGACCTTATAGAGTTGGCTGAGTGCTCTCTTAGTGCCAGCATCGGTCTGGGGTGGTAAATAGACGGCTACGAATAATATAGATGAGAACTCTCTTGGTAAATATTGTGATCTACAACTCATTATAAGGTACTCTACCTCAGTCAAGCAATACCTCAAGACTTCTTTAATATTAGACATCACATGCGAAGCTTGTAGAGTCATACCCAAGAAGACTTGAGGCGGTAATTGCTGCCAAAGGTGCCTCAACAAAGTACTGAGTAATGGGATATCTCAGTTTTGATTTATTTATACATTTGCAACAATTTCTAAAAACCTGTTTTTGCTTTGTCATTATGGTGTATTATGTGTAGATTGATGAGGGGGGAAAACAATTTAATACATTTTAGAATAAGGCTAAAACGTAACAAAATGTTGAAAAATTGAAGAGGTCTGAATACTTTCCGAATGCGCTGTATCAAGCATCCCAGAGTAGGAATGCTGATCTAGGATCAGGTCCCCTTGTCCATATACTATTATTAATTGACTGTGTTCATACAGTCAGACCAATTATAATATTTTGTCACTAATCAGATTAGCTCTTTTGCCACTAATTGGGCAATTTGAGAAACAAGGTCAGAATTGGCTGCCTGCGTAAATAAGCACAGCCATTGTGATCTAAAAGGCCATACTGATCCTAAATCAGCACTCATACTGTGAGATGCTTGATACATACGGCCCCCGATGTAGCTAGCCCCTGATTTAGATAGACATACCTGCTGTCTCTAGCGTGAACGTAGAATTCAGTATTTTTTCCAATTCTGCTGTTTTGCTTGCAAGGACATTAGCTGAAACGTCGTTGAGGTTCATTTCAAAATCGATGATGACACTACCACGACTTAAAGCAAAAACAAGGAACAAGATCAGGTCTACTGTATGTCGATCCCACAAAAAACATAACATCATTTGTAAACGAGCTGAATTACCTGAACCCGGTGATGTGTATGTCATCGAATGAATTCAATGTACTGTACACCGCTTTCAGCTAAAAGCGAAGAATATAAAAAAAAAAAATAAGAATGATCATGCACAGAGATCTGTGAAGAGTATATTGTCAACATAGTTTAATATGGTATTTGCAATAATATATCTAAATAATATATCTCCCTCTAAATTATAGTTCCTGTCTTCATTCTGTGTGTGTCATTAGAACATTCTAGTAACCCATTTCCATATTTTAAACCATTTTTATATGTACAGTATAAATTTGACCAATACCTTTGGCAGTAATTCATCATGCAAGGTTTTATATTCATGAGAATTTGGATTGCTGTAACTTTCAAAATATACCATTCCAGCTATGTTAAGTTGTCCAATGACAGTAACTGTGAATAAAAGAGATCATTATTTGCAATGTGTACTGGGCCTTTTGCATTCTGTCTTTGAACTGGCTTGTGGAAAATGCAAACTGTTGACAGGCTGGTATGTTTGATTATGTACACATTTTTGGATTAACACACACACACACACGCACACACACACACACACACACACACACACACACACACACACACACACACACACACACACACACACACACACACACACACACACACACACACACACACACACACACACACACACACACACACACACAATACCTCTTGTTTCAGGGAGGCACATTGGTTTTGTTTCTGTGGTTTCAAATGTGCAGTTTTTTACTTTACAACAGTTCGGTGAAGACTGACACACTGCAACACTCCAGATATGCCCTGGTGTGCATTTGCACTGAGTTTTGTTTTGAAGAGGGACACAATCTGTTGAAATAATTTCAATGCATAATTTTAGCCATATTTACCCCAAAATAAATGAAATGAAAATGAAGGGAACACAATGTGTAGGCACATATATAGAGTTTGCTTTATATAGGCCTATACTGAATAGACACAGGGTTAGACTTGTGTGTGTTATTACAGTAGGTTTACTAATGCAATGTTTCCCATGTTAGAGTATTTCATACTACATTAGTAAACCAGCTACAGTATTGCATACATATTTACCTGTTGTGACGTTAAGGGTGTCAACACTCACAGGATTGTCCATTTTAAAAGATTTGAGTATAGCATCAATACGGTTGTCTGGTATGGACGCCTCAGTCCTCAGTACCATATAGTAGACTTTTGTTGAGTTGCCTGAAACATGCAAAACACCATGCAAAACATACTTTAGAAATAGAGTATGTAAAGTTTGAAGTACTGTACAAGGAATTCAGAGTAAGAGTGGGCATGCAAATGATAAATTGTCAGATGCTCACTGTTTACCCATACCTCTATCAGCAGCATTATGTCATGATTATGGAGTTCTGTCGTATTACTGTGTTAGCTATATGGCAGGGTTGGGGTCAATTTAATTTATATTCAGTCAAATGCTTCCTAAATTAACTGAATCTAAATGGAATTGACCCCAACAACCCTTGTGGCACCTTCATTTCTGGATTGCTTCCAGACTATAGATTATGTCCCAGGTGATACTTGGAGCCTAGCCTCTTACAACCAGGCTGATCTGACAAGCTCGGGAGATCAGTCTGGTTGTAGGAGGCTACCTGCAGCTATCCCTTGCTGAAAGTAGTACACAAAAGGGAATAGGGTTAGGTTAGTGGACCAAAAGGGAATAGGATTAGGGTAGTGGACCAAAAGGGAATAGGATTAGGGTAGTGGACCAAAAGGGAATAGGATTAGGGTAGTGGACCAAAAGGGAATAGGATTAGGGTAGTGGACCAAAAGGGAATAGGATTAGGGTAGTGGACCAAAAGGGAATAGGATTAGGGTAGTGGACCAAAAGGGAATAGGATTAGGGTAGTGGACCAAAAGGGAATAGGATTAGGGTAGTGCCCAAAAGGGAATAGGATTAGGGTAGTGGGCCAAAGGGGAATAGGATTAGGGTAGTGGACCAAAAGGGAATAGGATTAGGGTAGTGGACCAAAAGGGAATAGGATTAGGGTAGTGGGCCAAAAGGGAATAGGATTAGGGTAGTGGGCCAAAAGGGAATAGGATTAGGGTAGTGGACCAAAAGGGAATAGGGTTAGGGTAGTGGACCAAAAGGGAATAGGATTAGGGTAGTGGACCAAAAGGGAATAGGGTTAGGGTAGTGGACCAAAAGGGAATAGGATTAGGGTAGTGGACCAAAAGGGAATAGGATTAGGGTAGTGGGCCAAAAGGGAATAGGATTAGGGTAGTGGACCAAAAGGGAATAGGATTAGGGTAGTGGACCAAAAGGGAATAGGATTAGGGTAGTGGACCAAAAGGGAATAGGATTAGGGTAGTGGACCAAAAGGGAAAATTAGGGGGAATAGGGATGGGCCAAAGGGAATAGGATTAGGGTAGTGGACCAAAAGGGAATAGGGTAGTGGACCAAAAGGGAATAGGATTAGGGTAGTGGACCAAAAGGGAATAGGATTAGGGTAGTGGACCAAAAGGGAATAGGATTAGGGTAGTGGACCAAAAGGGAATAGGATTAGGGTAGTGGACCAAAAGGGAATAGGATTAGGGTAGTGGACCAAAAGGGAATAGGATTAGGGTAGTGGACCAAAAGGGAATAGGATTAGGGTAGTGGACCAAAAGGGAATAGGATTAGGGTAGTGGACCAAAAGGGAATAGGATTAGGGTAGTGGACCAAAAGGGAATAGGATTAGGGTAGTGGACCAAAAGGGAATTAGGTAGTGGACCAAAAGGGAATAGGATTAGGGTGGACCAAAAGGGAATAGGATTAGGGTAGTGGACCAAAAGGGAATAGGATTTAGTGGACCAAAAGGGAATAGGATTAGGGGTGGACCAAAAGGGAATAGGATTAGGGTAGTGGACCAAAAGGGAATAGGATTAGGGTAGTGGACCAAAAGGGAATAGGATTAGGGTAGTGGACCAAAAGGGAATAGGATTAGGGTAGTGGACCAAAAGGGAATAGGATTAGGTAGTGGACCAAAAGGGAATAGGATTAGTGGGGTAGTGGACCAAAAGGGAATAGGATTAGGGTAGTGGACCAAAAGGGAATAGGATTAGGGTAGTGGACCAAAAGGGAATAGGATTAGGGTAGGGTAGGACCAAAAGGGAATAGGATTAGGGTAGTGGACCAAAAGGGAATAGGATTAGGTAGTGGACCAAAAGGGAATAGGATTAGGGTAGTGGACCAAAAGGGAATAGGATTAGGGTAGTGGACCAAAAGGGAATAGGATTAGGTAGTGGACCAAAAGGGAATAGGATTAGGGTAGTGGACCAAAAGGGAATAGGATTAGGGGTGGACCAAAGGGAATAGGATTATAGTAGTGGACCAAAAGGGAATAGGGTTAGGGTAGTGGACCAAACGGGAATAGGAATAGGGATTAGGGTAGTGGACCAAAAGGCAATAGGATTAGGGTAGTGGACCAAAGGGAATAGGATTATAGTAGTGGACCAAAAGGGAATAGGGTTAGGGTAGTGGGCTAAAGGGGAATAGGATTAGGGTAGTGGGCCAAAAGGGAATAGGGTTAGGGTAGTGGACCAAAAGGGAATAGGGTTAGGGTAGTGAACCAAACGGGAATAGGATTAGGGTAGTGCCCAAAAGGGAATAGGATTAGGGTAGTGGGCCAAAAGGGAATAGGATTAGGGTAGTGGACCAAAAGGCAATAGGATTAGGGTAGTGGACCAAAAGGGTGCCATTTGGGAGGTAGACATCTTCAAAATAGGGAAAAAATGTAAATGAGCTTACCATTTGCAGAGACCTGAGCAACAGCAACAAAACACATCCCATTATTACTCAAGCACATATGTGCAGCAGGAACAAACCAGAAAGATACATTATACAATTATTATGGAATCGGGCCAATTTTCAAGTTTGTAATTAAGTATTTGGTTTGCTATAAACATATAGCTGAAATCTTGACCAACCTTGTTGCAAGTTAGTCCTAGAAAATATAAAAGAATGAAAGTCTTCATTTTGTAACCTTCAGATGGAGACAGAGATAGAAATGGCAGTTGGTGTACAGCAGAAACACAGTTGTAGGTCATTTACATTCCATCCCAACAAGATAACGGTCAGTGGAACTGTCAATACTTGGAATAAACCCATGTTCACTTGGGAGTTGTTTTTCACTGTTGTTACATTGAATAAATACAGTAACACATGAACACAAAACATTGTTGACAGACTTACTGGTATAACAAATGTTTGATTATTTACCCATTTTGGATTACACACACACACACACACACACACACACACACACACACACACACACACACACACACACACACACACACACACACACACACACACACACACACACACACAATAAACATCCCCGAACATGAAGGGCCATATATGACCAGGCCCAGATTTGAATCTGGACCTAATCATGAAATGGAAATAATTATTATTCACAGGGTTAATAAAGGCACAATCGGTTTCAATGTCCTACTGTTCAATGGTCCATTCATTAACATGTAGGTTAATATCCCCACATAATGAAATAGAGGGGCAATTCAAGCATTTATGGACATTTCACAGAATGAAACGTTTTATGTGTGTGTCTATAGTACCCCCTGGGGTGAGTGTATACCAGTGGAGGCAGGTGGGAGGAGCTATAGGGATACAGCTCCATATGTTTGATGTGTGTGTCTATAGTACCCCCTGGGGTGAGTGTATACCAGTGGAGGCAGGTGGGAGGAGCTATAGGGATACAGCTCCATATGTTTGATGTGTTTGATACCATTCCATTAATTCCATTCCACATATTACAATGAGTCCTATAGCTCCTCCCACCAGCTTCCACTGGTATACCCTGTATATGCCCCAAAAAGTGGATTTCTAAATATTGGCATGTTGGAGAAATAAAGCTAATAAGTGCTATGGATGTTACATGAAGACTGAACAAAAGTCTGTGAGTTTGTAAGTCTTAGGTCAAAACATGCCAATTGGAAGGAAAAGCTCAGCTGAACACATAAACGATCATTTTGAAGAGTGTCATTACCATCATAACTTTAGAGAGGAAAAACTACCGTTATGGATGTTATGGAGTCTGAAATACACATTCAAATATGAAAGATTTCTTAATCAAAATCTATTATAACATATGTGTTGTCATTTGGAATGTTTTAAAAGGTCAGTAGAATGCATAATACTTTAGTACTGCTTTTACAGGCAGCCTGGATAGCACACCTGGCCAGGCACCACACCCTAACAGTTTATATTATTTTGTATCTTTAATAAACATATAAAACCTTTTACTAGTTGAATGTGGATGTAAATATAAGATGTTTTTGTATGACAATTTTTCTGAAATATTTTAACAAAATATGCAAATGAAAAATGAGACAACATACATTGGCCTATACTTTGGACTCTGAATGAAGTCGGCATATTTTGGGCGGCTTTCATTTGAAAAAGACTACAGGACTATTCACAAAGTATATTTTTAATAAACAGTACTACCATGCCCATGTATGAGTAATGCATTTCAGCATATACAGTACTAGTCAAACGTTTGGACACACTTACTCATTCAAGGGTTTTTCTTTATTTTGACTATTTTCTACATTGTAGAATAATAGTGAAGACATTAAAACTATGAAATAACACATATGGAATCATGTAGTAACCAAAAAAGTGTAAACAAATCAAAATAGATTTTATATTTGAGATTCTTGAAAGTAGCCACCTTTAGCTTGTTGACAGCTTTGCCCGCCTTTGGCATTCTCTCAACCAGCTTCAGCTGGAATGCTTTTCCAACAGTCTTGAAGGAGTTCCCACATATTCTGAGCACTTGTTGGCTGCTTTTCCTTCACTCTGCGGTCCAACTCATCCCAAACCATCTCAATTGGGTTGAGGTCAGGTGATTGTGGAGGCCAGCTCATCTGATGCAGCACTCCATCACTCTCCTTCTTGGTCAAATAACCCTTACACAACCTGGAGGTGTGTGAGGTCATTGTCCTGTTGAAAAGCCAATGATAGTACCGCTAAGCGCAAACCAGATAGGATGGCGTATCGCTACAGAATGCTGTGGTAGCCATGCTGGTTAAGTGTGGCTTGAATTCTAAATAAATCAACACTGTTTGTGATAACTGCAGTTGTTTCTAATCTTCAATTGTATCTTTAACTTGTGACACTTTGTCTTTTGTGTGTATTCTGTATTTTTCTGTCATGTTTTATGGACATGCTGCTATTTCCCTGTTTTGCCTTCTTGCCAGGTTTTAACCTCAATGGGTTTCGCCGTAAAGCCTATTTGAAATAGGACACTAGGATTAATATGAATTGTATCTTTAAAATAGTGTAAAATACTTGTATGTTTGAGGAATTTTAATTATGAGATTTCTGTTGTTTGAATTTAGTCACCTGCACTTTCACTGGCTATTGTCATTTCAATCCCGTTAGCGGGATCTCAGCCCAAAGAGGTTATTAAATAAAGGTTAAATAAAAATGACAATGACAGTGTCACCAGCAAAGCACCCCCACACCATTACACCTCCTCTTCCATGCTTCACGGTGGGAACCACACATGCAGAGATCATCCGTTCACCTACTCTGCGTCTCACAAAGACATGGCCGTTGGAACCAAATATCGTCAATTTTGACTCATCAGACCAAAGGACAGATTTCCACCGGTCCAATGTCCATTGCTCATGTTTCTTGGCCCAAGCAAGTCTCTTTTTCTTTTTGGTATCCTTTTGTAGTGGTTTCTTTGCAGCAATTTGACCACGAAGGCCTGATTCACGCAGCCTCCTCTGAACAGTTGATGTTGAGATGTGTCTGTTACTTGAACTCTGTGAAGCATTTATTTGGGCTGCAATTGAATGAACTTCTCCTCTGCAGCAGAGGTAACTGCTCAAGATAAGGTAATATGTTCAAGATGGCGTAGCAGTGAAGACGTGTTTGTTTGTCCTCTCGTGTACTTTTGTATTTTTTTCAATATATTTCCATTAATTTTCAATCTCTTTTCGATTTTTAATTTGATTATACCTTCCGGTAACCTGCTTCACCCAATGTGATACGGAATCGCTATTATTTTCAATTATAGAACACATTCAAGAACCTCCAGAAGCTAACCAGCTAATTAGCTACAAGCTATTTAGTCATTGTTAGCCACTGCTAGCGGCTTTTACCAGGCTCATCTCCCGGCTAGCAAACTAAATTCTACAATACCTCTTTCGCCATCTGGCATGGATTCTCTGTCGACACGGCGCCCTGCTGCACCACCACGTCTGCTTTGCCGACGAATACTCCATCCGCTGTGACTTCAACCGGCCTCCGTCCGAGCAGATGCTCCTACTAGCCCCGGGCTATTAACTTTAAACTCCCGTGTCGCTAGCGTAGTGGCGGCTTCCCTGTTCCATCTACTGCTGCCCCCTGGACTCTATGATCACTTGGCTACATAGCTGATGCCTGCTGGATTGTCCATTAATCACGGTACTCCATTCCGTTTATTTATTTTTTATCTGTCGGCCCCAGCCGCGAACTCAGGCTCTGTGTGTAGTTAATCCGACCCTCTCTGCCTAGTCATCGCCATTTTACCTGCTGTTGTTGTGTTAGCTGATTAGCTGTTGTTGTCTCACCTGTTGTTTTAGCTAGCTCTCCCAATCAACACCTGCGATTACTTTATGCCTCGCTGTATGTCTCTCTCAAATGTCATTATGCCTTGTATACTGTTGTTCAGGTTAGTTATCATTGTTTTAGTTTACATTGGAGCCCCTAGTTCCACTCTTCATACCTCTGATACCTCCTTTGTCCCATCGCCCACATATGCGGTGACCTCACCCATTACAACCAGCATGTCCAGAGATACAACCTCTCTTATCATCACCCAGTGCCTGGGCTTACCTCCGCTGTACCCGCACCCCACCATACCCCTGTCTGTGCATTATACCCTGAATATACTCTACCACGCCCAGAAATCTGCTCCTTTTATTCTTTGTCCCCAACGCTCTAGGCGACCAGTTTTGATAGCCTTTAGCCGCACCCTCATCCTACTCCTCCTCTGTTCCGCGGGTGATGTGGAGGTAAACCCAGGCCCTGCATGTCCCCAGGCACCCTCATTTGTTGACTTCTGTGATCTAAAAAGCCTTGGTTTCATGCATGTCCACATCAGAAGCCTCCTCCCTAAGTTTGTTCTACTCACTGCTTTAGCACACTCTCCCAACCCCAAAAAGTTTGAACTTCTAATTTTAAAAATTAATCTCTCCAGAAATAAATCTCTCACTGTTGCCGCCTACTACCAACCCCCCTCAACTCCCAGCTATGCCCCGCCCCCTATCTAGCTTCAGAGTTTGTTCTGTTAGGTGACCTAAACTGGGATATGCTTAACACCCCGGCAGTCCTACAATCTAAGCTAGATGCCCTCAATCTCACACAAATGATCAAGGAACCCACCAGGTACAATCCTAAATCTGTAAACAAGGGCACCCTCATAGATGTTATCCTGACCAACTGGCCCTCCAAAGACACCTCCGCTGTCTTCAATCAGGATCTCAGCGATCACTGCCTCATTGCCTTTATCCGCTACGGGTCCTGAGTCAAATGACCACCCCTAATCACTGTCAAACACTCCCTAAAACACTTCTGCGAGCAGGCCTTTCTAATCGACCTGGCCCTGTATCCTGGAAGGATATTGACCTCATCCCATCAGTTGAGGATGACTGGTCATTCCTTAAAAGTAACTTCCTCACCATCTTAGATAAGCATGCTCCTTTCAGAAAATGCAGAACTAAGAACAGATATAGCCCTTGGTTCACTCCAGACCTGACTGCCCTCAACCAATACAAAAACATCCTGTGGCGGACTGCAATAGCATCGAATAGTCCCCGCGATATGCAACTGTTCAGGGAAGTCAGGAACCAATACAAGCAGTCAGTCAGGAAAGCAAAGGCCAGCTTTTTCAAGCAGAAATTTGCATCCTGTAGCTCTAACTCCAAAAAGTTCTGAGACACTGTAAAGTGCGAGTTCTACGATGTAGAAAATAGTAAAAAATAAAGAAAAATTATTGAATGACTAGGTGTGTGCAAGCAGTTGACTGGTACTGTATTTTCCAAGATAATCTTAAATATAGAACATCCAATGAATTTTACGGATATCATAACACTGAACAATTATACTTACAATGAAAAGAGAGAAACCAATTATAGACCATATAAAACCTTGTTGAAAGTTGGCTTTACAGATAAAGTTTCAAGATGATCTGATGTAAGGTGCATGTTTTACAAAAACTTTTCCTAAAAAACATAATGTATGTTACATTGCCCGTCCCAGTCACCCCCCTATCACTAAAAGACTCAAACCACTTCTATCTGGTTTGTATTGCTTCATTAACATCTCATTTCCATAACTAACACTGGGGGACAGATGTGAGTGGAAAAACATGCTCAGTGGGCCATTTCTAACCAGTTTTCCCGTTGGGTTTCCGTACAATCTGTATATGCAAGTAAAGTACTTCAGATAAAACATTTCACCACAAGCCTTATTGAAACAGAAAAGGTGTAGGTCGACATTAAAAATGTTGACAAAACAAAATACACTAGACAATGTAGGATATTTTTGTGTCGGTAAAATGAATTATGCGAGAAATGTCGCAGGACACACTTTTATGCGCAAATATTGATATAACAACCATCATATCGACGTAAATCACGCGATGACATGTTGTGTAGTCCTCCCACTACGACACGTCGGGAAAGCGTGCATATTATTGGGCTACATATGAAATGCATTATGATGCATTTAACAGGGTGGTGAAAATGCAATGAGATGAGCTTGATGCTCATTTCCAATAAATATCGAGGGTCTTATTCTGGTGACATGATCATCGATGCTTGGCTGCCGTTTGACAAATAAAAATAGTCTGTCCATAATAATCTCATCATGGAGGCTCTCCTATCCGTTCTGTGTCTGCAAACTAAACTGACGGCTAGAGCGCAGTGCCAATACCAGAGTGGACACACGCTGGTATTGGCATTGCCCGAGAAGCCGGTGTTTGGAGGATATATTGGCACATCTATTTTTAGGCCACCCCAAACACTGCTTTTTTATAGTTGCCTGGCTGGGCTGATTAGACAGCGGATTGAGCAGTCAGATGGAACAGAGTAAATAGACATTTTAACGTCATCGATGTATCCGGCTGTAATTTGTGGAATACCGGCTGGAATGCGGTTTTAACCAATCAGCATTCAAGATTAGACTCACCCTTTGTATAAAGGCCTATAACACAAAAACATTTTTGTGAGAAAACTATCAGTAGAGTTGAAAATGCGATGGAATCCCATTTAATTTATCTTTTTTGTAGGGGAGGGGATTTAAAAATGTCATCACGCACAGCTTTTTATCCACAACAATTCAATTTGATGGGAAAATGTGCATATAGTTTTTATAAAGATTTCTGAATATTCGCATGGAAATCTATCGCCAATTGGATGGTGGAAACCTAGCTACCAATGGTCAGAATGAATGCAATTTCCTACTTAAACGCTTCAAATAATGCCTGAACTCCCACATATAGACCTTAAGGATAATTATGAACGTGGTTTCATTTGGAAATTACTACATTTATGTGTACATACTCAAGTTGACCTTCCCACAAAATCGCCCAGAACTAGAATTATATGATCTCTTTGAATATAACATTGATTCTTGAAAAAATATAAAAAGTGCGAGAAGCAGGTATACTGAATATAATTCAGAATGAGTTGAGAATGCAGAATGATTAACACCAACCTCTCCTCTTTGATTCCCCCGATAAATATCAGCAAAATATTAACATCAATATTTGAAGAATATAAAAAATGCAGAAGCAGTTACACTGGATAGAATTGAGAATATGAAGAATACCTACCTCTCTTCCTTGTCTCCCTCGAAAGTATAAGTCGCTCTGGATAAGAGCGTCTGCTAAATGACTTAAATGTAAATGTATCATCAAACTATGAATCAGCAAGCGAGGTGAAGCACACCATCCATTCCTGAGCAGACTTGTAAATCTGGGAGGAACTTTAGGTTGATATGCTGTTTTTGAGAGCAATAGAAAACAATGGCGCCTCTATGAAACTGTAAAACAAAAAGTCCCCTGTCCATTTGCATCAAAGAGCTCGCATTATGAAAAGTAGATATGAAAATTGATGTAGGCCCACATGCATCATTCCCTAATATGTGTATCATTAAAGAACCCTGTCTTGTTGAAGCAAACTGCGATTTGCATAGTCCACACTAAGTGCTAACCTTTTCTGAGTCAAGATCACTTTCGCAGTCAAACAGCAAGCTGAGATCTACTGCCTTTGACTTAAATGTTTTTACATTAACCTAATAAAAAAAGTTCTGTAGGAATTAGTTTCGTGCAGTATGCCTAATACATTATCACAGCATATTGGCTATATGCCTGTCCTGACAATATTGTTCTTCTCAGACCATATTGTATTTCAAAACTCGAGCTTTGATAACAAAATGGATCAGTTGGTCTAGCAGTTGCAAGGCACAGCTGAGCATTAATTGAAATAATTTGCAAATAATGTGCTTTTTATTTTACTGGACTGATGGTACCTTCATCTGATGTTCATGGTGCTTTCAAAACAACTGGGAACTCTGAAAAAAACAAGGCAAATCAAAGCGATTTTTCCCATTCGGACATCGTTTTATTCCGAGTTCTCAGATGTCTTGAACGCACTGAAGTCGAAAGTGCGAGTTCTAAATTCCCAGTTGTTTTGATCACGGCATTAGTCTCATTAATGGGAGGGAGAGAGCAGCGAAGGGTCCGGCTCTTTCCTTACTTTCCTCTGGTGAAACTGACCAGAGAGAACACGGTTTCAACCTGATTGCGAAACTCGATACACAAATGAATGTTGTTTCTATGACCAGAGAAAGGAAAATATTCCTCGATATTAAAATACGTACGACGAGCTGCTAATAACAATACAAACGCAGGGATGTCGATACACGTGGCCAGTAATTCATTGCAGCTACAGCTCAAATGGTAGTATGGAGAAGTGCGGTTTATGTTTTGTAATAGTGTCGAATAAAAACTTAATCATGAACTCACAAAAGCAGCAGCGCGTTGCTTTATTATTTGACAGTCTCACTCGGATCTGTTTAAAAAAAAAAAAAAAAAAGTTATGACATTTCATGTAGGCTACACTTTGCTTGAAGCTATATGTCCGGGGATTTGGGTTATTGGCCAGCGCAGTAGACGCCATAGATCTCCCGGTCCACTGGGTAGGCGGAGTTTTTTCCAGACAAATTCAAAAGTAAAAAACTGGAACACTATTGTTAATTTAACCTTTATTTAACTAGGCAAGTCAGTTAAGAACAAATTCGTATTTACAATGATGGCCTACCCCGGCCAAACCCTATGCCGGACCCGGACAACGCTGTTACAATTGTGCGCCGCCCTATGGGACTCCCAATCACGGCCGGTTTTGATACAGTCTGGAATCGAACCAGGGTATGTAGTGACGCCTCTAGCACTGAGATGCAGTGCCTTGAACATGGGGCATTATAGACCCCTGCGCCACTCGGGAGCCCACCCGGTGCGCAGTGCTTCTGAATTAAGTGCACCTACCGGCAATAGCTCAACACGAATTTTTGAAAAGGAGCGGAAGCCTTAATCGTTAGCCTTTCTACAGAAATGTTTGGTGGTCGACTAGGAATGCCTTGAAGATCGAAAACTTGGTGACCACTGGCATAGGGCGTTTAGGCCAATGCCTTTGGACCAATCACAATGGGAAAGCAAAACAAAATCCTGATGAAGGCCAACATGCTGTCTTACCATTAACAATGAAGAAGCTCTGTTATTAACTTCCATTCTCCAAAACTTGCTGAATTTCATTTTCATTGAAATAACACAATGAATGATACAGATCAGGGTTTTATTATTCACTAGATGCTTGGCAGTTATTTAGGAGGACTTGTTTAACTGATCATTGGGGCGCAATGATTCTCACAATGTGCCAAATTTATAGTGAAACCCTGCATCATATTTAACCAATATTCTGTCAACTCGGTTAAACAAGTCTGTGAGAGGCAAACTGTGACTACTAGGCCTCCTGTGAATCTCTGGGTTCCAATCACGTGTTCGTTCACTCATCAGAACGTTGCCGAGCAACTTGTTACAACAAACTGCCAGTGCTTTCAAGCCAAGTCCACGGATCTCTTGTTGCACTTTGTTGATGAACAATGAGATAGCTAGCTAACCACTTGAACAGTTCATACAGAAAATGAGTGAATTATTTGAGAATATCAACTTCTGACATTTTGATGCTGAGCCTGGCAGTTGATAATGGATGTAAGTAGCTAGCAAGAGCTGTCAGTTAGCTTAGCCAGTGTCCTTAGCTAGCTAGCCAGCTGACGACGTTGTCGTTTTCATTCATGATGAATTACACATTTAGCTAGCAACTGCGTTACCTTTATACTGTCAGGGTTGGGTCGGTTACTTTGTAAATGTAATCCGTTACAGTTACTAGTTACCTGTGCAAAATTGTAATCAGTAATGTAACTTTTGGATTAGTGAAGACATCAAAACTATGAAATCATGTAGTAAACAAAAAAGTGTTACATCAAAATATATTTTATATTTGAGATTCTTCAAAGTACCGTCGTGAGACTGGTTAGTTTTACCCTACTGATGATGTGTTGTTGCAATAGCAGCTTTACACACTCTTGGCATTCTCTCAACCAGCTTTATGGGGAATGCCAGCTTCACCTGGAATGCTTTTCAATTAACTGGTTTGCCTTGTTAAAAGTTAATTTGTGGAATTCCTTTCCTTCTTAATGTGCTTGAGCCAATACGTTATGTTGTGACTGGTAGGGGTGGTATACAGAAGATAGCCCTATTTGGTAAAATACCAAGTTAATATTATGGCAAGAACAGCTCAAATAAGCAAAGACAAATGACAGGTAATCATTACTTTAAGACATGAAGGTCAGTCAATCCAGATTTCAAGATCTTTGAAAGTTTCTTCAAGTGCAGTCCCAAAAACCATCGCTGTGATGAAACTGGCTCTCATGAGGACCGCCACAGGAAAGGAAGACCCAGAGTTACCTCTGCTGCAGAGGATAATTTCATTAGAGTTACCAGCCTCAGAAATTGCAGCCCAAATGTGATGATTTATTTAGAATTCAAGGCACACTTAACCAGCATTACTACCACAGCATTCTGCAGCGATACGCCATCCCATCTGGTTTGGGAGAGTGATGGAGTGCTGCATCAGATGACCTGGTCTCCACAATCACCCGACTTCAACCCAATTGAGATGGTTTGGGATGAGTTGTACTGCAGAGTGAAGGAAAAGCGGCCAACAAGTGCTCAGAATATGTGGAAACTCCTTCAAGACTGTTGGAAAAGCATTCCAGGTGAAGCTGGTTGAGATAATGCCAAGAGTGTGCAAAGCTGCAATTAAGGCAAAGGGTGGCTACTTTCAAGAATCTCAAATATAAAATACATTTAGATTGGTTTAACACTTTTTTGGTGACACCATGTGTTATTTTATAGTTTTGATCTCTTCACTATTATTCTACAATGTAGAAAATATAAAAAATAAAGAAAAACCCTTGAATGAGTAAGGTGTTCTAATACTTTTAACTGGTAGTGTAGGTGTGTCCAAACGTTTGACTGGTATTGTATGTTACCAATTGCAGGATAAATCAATGTTAATGTTCACATAGCTGGCCATATATAGAAGTTGCATTTTACTTTATGGGTTGGTTATATGTAGGCTTCTTCTAACCCATCGCTTTCTGCTACATATAATAATACAATTCAATTATATCTTTACATTAAAATCCAAAGTCTTTTGGAATTCCAATCATTCCAATAAGACTTATAAATATGGAAGTACAGATTGCCCCTTTAAGTCTATCAAAACTGTGTCCATTAGGCCTATGGATTTTTATTTTTATCAACATGAATTAGATTGAGCAATGAAAGCTCCACTTTTCTTCCATAGGCTGTGATCCTCAATATGCAGCTGTTGCAAGAGTGCATTTTTCACTGGCTGTCCACAAGTTTCAAAAACAATGATTGATTGGCAGCTTAAACTTCTTGAATTCAACCATTATTGGGTTCAAATACACATTTAGATTTGTGAACAGCCATCCACAACAACCACAATTCGTAAGGCGCAAATAGCTAAATGAGAGAGCAGCAGTGTGATTCACATCAATGCACTATGTAGATATCAATTGTAAATGATATACGTTTCGTTGTAGACTACACCACTGGTGTCAACCTTACCACCAAGCGTTTATTCAAGTTGGATCATCTTTGGATGCCGACAGCAGTCTCAACATTGGAAGACATAGCTTGAACTGTAGCCTACAAAAGCCCATTCCTACTCTTCCCACGATCCATCAAACACATTTGGTGTATCATCATAGTGGTCTCTGACTTGCACCTTTTTTCAATGCTGATTTACATTTCATTGAGAAAACAGAGGAGTGTCAAAGATTTTTTTTCGCAAACATCCTTTCTGAATGTAAAAGTAATCCTCGAAGTAATCATCTAATTTTTAACAAGTATCTGTAATCTGATTACAGTATTTTTGCTGGTAACGTAAGGGGTTACAGTTGCCGGTTTTTTGTAATCCCTTACATGTAACGGATTACATGTAATCCATTACTCCCCAACCCTGATACTGTAACATGTATCCCATGGATCTGGCTAACTAATGAAATAGTCTACCTAGTTTATGTAATTATAACGCTAGCTAATGTGATATTTTCAGCATCTGACGGTTTCAAACCTCCAGCAGTCTCCAGGCTCTTCTTCAGGAAAAGGATCCAATGAACTTCCACCAAGGATTGATACTTTACTCCACAGGAAGAATGTCAAGGAAAAAGAAGAGAGTTACATTTCTATGTAAGTTTGTCAATTATATAGAAAAGTGGTCTTTTGAATTCAATAAGAAACTTAACTACTTGTCAGTATGGATTTGTACATTTTTGTCATTTTTACAGGTTACTAAAGAAAAACAAACATGTCAACAGATCCTGTATAAAATTGAGTAAATTATCAGGTGTGGGAGAATCTCCCACTGAAAATGCACTATCATCAAATGTGTCCAGGTCTCCTTTACATGGAAGGAGCATTAAGAAAAGTGAGTCTCATCCTCATTTGTTGCATTTTAATGGATTTTGTAAGCAAAATCATTGTGCGTGCAACATTTCTGTTTCTCTAGTTGGCTGCATGTTCCAGCCCAGAAAGCAGGATCCACTGTGTCTGAAAAGAGGGGTCATTGAACCAATTAAACACACGTGTGAAGCCTCAATGATCCCCGACACATGGAACTATAAAGGACAGAGAGTGAAAGATGTCCACTTCGATGCAAAAGGTAGATTACCCCGAAACAGTTACTCGGAACTGGTTGATTAAGCTTTTTTGCTGCACTTAGCTTTTTTAATGTAGGCTATTCTGTACATAGCCTACATGTCAGGGTGAGGACATTAGATGTAGCATAATTATTGTACATTGTTGGTTCCCAACAGAGCCTGACAATGACTGTGTTGTGAGCCACATAATCAGATTGAGAGGAAAACTGGGCTGGTCCACTGAGATTCCTGACAGGCGAATAGCAAAAGCATGCACACAGAACATACAGGTTGGTCTCCACCATTTTAGCTACTAGCCTATATGATCAATTGATGTGAACTTTATCATTGAGTCTCTGCAGTCCACGGTTTTTATATTTTACATATATATATTTTTAAAATTTTAGTCCAATACTAGGCTTATAAGTATAACAGTTAAATTGTGTGTTTTTGTTTTTTAAATACACTAGAGATATTTTGTAATCATTGGCATACGTCTTCATAATGATAATTTTAATCAATGCAAATCTAACTTGTGGATGTTGTGCAGGAAATCCCTGAGGGGACTAAAAAGGATCCTGGAGAGTATGTGTACTGTCTGATGAGGAACAGGGGTGACCTCAAGATCCAGCCCAACCCCTATGATCTTCAGGTGGTTTCTGTCCAGACAGCTAAACAGAGCTGTCAGTACTGGACCGTCAGCGCTTCATGCATATTCAAGGTCAGTTCAACTAGTTCATGGTTGAACTGTTAAACGTTGGTGAAAATACATAGGCTACGTTAGTAAATTCACTCTGGCTATCTACTCCGATTTCAGAGCACTCTCTTCTTAGTGTGCCAGAGCGCAGAATAACTGATGAATTTACGAATGCTCAACACCCGTTGAATATGGCCGGTGTCAGTAAACGTCGGCAAAAAAGTGTAAATAAAATGTTGCCAGTAGCACGGTTACCCTCTAGATAACATGAAAACACCCTAACCACGTCTGCTAGGGCTGAATTTACGAATGCACAGAGCGCACTCTGGCACCCCAGGTTGAATTTACGAATGCGCACTCTGGCACCCCAGGTTGAATTTACGAATGCACAGAGCGCACTCTGGCACTCCAGATTGAATTTACGAATGCACAGAGCACACTCTGGCACCCCAGGTTGAATTTACGAATGCACAGAGCGCACTCTGGCACTCCAGATTGAATTTACGAATGCACAGAGCGCACTCTGGCACCCCAGGTTGAATTTACGAATGCACAGAGCGCACTCTGGCACTCCAGATTGAATTTACGAATGCACAGAGCGCACTCTGGCACCCCAGGTTGAATTTACGAATGCACAGAGCGCACTCTGGCACCCCAGGTTGAATTTACGAATGCACAGAGCGCACTCTGGCACCCCAGGTTGAATTTACGAACGCACCCATAGATTGCTATTCTCTGTATAGTGCACCACTTTTGACAAGGGACACAAGTAGTGTACTATATATGGCTTTTGTTGCTATTTGGGATGCACACACAATTTACTCCTATTTTATGGTCAGGTTTCCCAGAACACAAGTAAAGCCTAGTCCTGGGCCTGTATCCACAAAGCATCTCAAAGCAAGAGTGCAGATCTAGGATCTATCCATCTAATCCTATGAATTATAATCTAAACGGTGAAACTGATCCTAGATCAGCTCTCCTACTCGGATAGTTGTTTGGGGATATGAGCCCTGGCATGTTCAATGGAGATTCTTCAACGTGTTTTTAATTTTAGTCCAAGACTAGGCTTTAATCTGTGTCCAGGAAACCATCCCAAAGAGTCCACTTCACTCAGTTTTATTTTATAGGTGTCTGTTTTGGAGGACAGAAGTGGTGAAATCATGTCTGTAATAGACTGGCTTTCTGAAAGAGAACTGTTTTTCAAAATCTTCAAGTTGCCATTGTTTGCAAAATTCAGGTTTGTAATGGTCGTTCTTATAGAAGGATGATGAAAAGTGTGTATCTGATATGTGTATGTGGAAAGTATGTGATGTAATACCGTAAAATACTGTAATCCAGTTTTACTATGAACTTTTTGCTCTCTGTAGAATTTGGAAGGCATTTACAATCTGGAAGGTCACAGTATGCCACTCAAAGACCAAAAAAGCTAAGTGAGTGTTGATCAAATATTACGTGCCACATGATATTTCATTTGTCTTATAATAAGTCTCGGGAAGGCCATTGTTGCCTTGTCTTCTTCTTGTTCTTCTTGTTCTGCATTTCTTTGTCTCCATACTATTAAATACATTCCAAATAGAACTTAAGAGCTTTTTAATGACATTTTTTGTCATCTATTTTTTTTTTTTAGGGAAATATTATCCAAAGATCTTTTTTTTACTGATGACATCTTCTTGAGATGTCTGGTTGAAATCAAAGGACTTTTTGAGATGGCCAGTGACAAGACAAGATATGGGGATTCGGACGGTGCCATTGTTTTAACAAAGGTAGGGCCATGTTTTTTTTGGATAACTATCTTGTTTTCAACTCCTTTCTAATAACATGGTTTTGTTTATTCTACCTAGTTGGATAAATCCACCACATACTCCTTGATAGGCTTCTGTGAGGCCCAGACCCAACAATGTGCTGTAGCACTGAGACAACTTCACTGCCTTCACCACAAAGTTGCCACTTTGATTCGCGCAGCTTGTCTGAAGGTACACTCTATTAGTCCTTTAGATTGTTATGAGGACATGTCATTTAAGAGTCCTGAAAAAACATCTCTGTCACTATCCTCTGCTGATCTACCCTGGTTTTGATGTTTGGCATGACAACAACCATAGGTGTTGGCATGACAACAACCATAGGTGTTGGCATGACAACAACCATAGGTGTTGGCATGACAACACAAACAGATCTGAGCCCTAATTCATAAAGAACCTCAGAGGCGGAGTGTTGATATAGGATCAGATCCATGGAATATTTTACGCAATAAGGCAAGAGGGGGTGTGGTATATGGCCAATATATCAAGTTGTAAAGGCTGTTCTTATGCACAATGCAATGCGGAGTGCCTGAATACAGCCCTTGGCCGTGGTATATTGGCAATATACCACAAATCCCAAGGTGCCTTATTTCTATTATAAACTGGTTACCAACTTAATTAGAGCAGTAAAAATGAATGTTTTGCCATACCCATGGTATACGGTCTGATATACCACGGCTGTCAGCCAATCAGCATTCAGGGCTTGAACCACACAGTTTATAATAATCAATATGATCTAAAAGGCTAAACTAATCCCAGATCAGCACTCCTACTCTGAGACATTTTATATTGAATAAGATATATTCAATATATCATTGTACTGTCTTTTGTCTTGTCAGGCAGCAGAGGTCCACGGTGCAGAGAGACTGTTCCTCCCTCTGTCCTCTCAGTCGACCAACAGGCCGCTGTATGCTGAGGTGGCTGAGTGGCGGATCCTCTTGTGTCGCTTCAGCCACTTCCTCAACCTGATAGACAGAATGTTTGAAGAGATGCTCTGTGTCTTGGTCAGATCTGCAGTTCAACTCCTTCTGTTGTTCCTCCGAGAGTCCTTTAACACTAATGGAGTGAAAGAGAGAAGACAAAAGACAAAGTAAGTGGTTTTTAATGGAAATATAGTAAGGTTATGGCATTTGTCAATGGGTTTAATTAGCATGCTTGCGATGTTGAAATATTTGCCTGTGTACTCCCTAGAAAGATGGCAAGGATGGATGCAAGTGGACCTTACATGAATATTATCAAAGAGCCGACTGGTCGTAATGCGGCGCATAAACTTTCTTCACACAGCCAAGGCCAACCACAGCTTGTTAACAAGGTAGATCAGCTTTTATCTATTGTGCCAACGTGGTCAGAAACATGTAAACATCACTAAACAATGCGTCACTTGTAATACTAAATTGACTTGTAGTATCACATTTTCTAGTAATCTCTCGTGGACAAACTTTAGTTCTGGGTTAACTGAGATTACATTTCTAGATGCTACCAGATTTTAAAAGGGAAGAGCCTAAAGAAGAGATCCAGGCTGTATTTGAAGTGAACGTCCTGCTTACAGTCACACCTGTGAACCAGCCAATGACAGATGATGCCTCAGCCAAAGGGACAGCCACAACAGAGCTCCACTCTGAAGTCGACACAAAAGGTGAATCTGATTTATAGTAAAAAAAAAAAAACTAAAATAGATATTATGAACTAAGGTGTTCAACTTAAATGTCTGCTGAAGCTTAGTGTTTTCTCAACCTAGATACAGAGAAGGATAAAGAGGTTTCCCGTGAGGAGACTCCATGGCGGTATGACTTCACTTATATATTACAATAAATTGTATCGCTCCATGTTCCTCTATTAGGAAAATGTATGAATTTCACAAACATCAGCTAGTGTTTTTCTGCTAATCTGTCAGTCAGCTCAGTCAGTGAAGTGATTATATTACACAGATGCTGTTGTTTTCCTTCTCCTAGTTCGCCCAGCAAACGAGTGAAGCTCACCATCTATCCCTGTCTTGATGACTTCACACTGCACATTCAACAGGTGCTACAAGGATTTGAACAAGTCATTGGTAAGACATTCTCCAAAGATTTAAATGCACAGCCTTGTTGTTTGGTAAATACTGTAGGTTCATAAGTATTATGCTGTTTTAAAGTGCAGAGCTTTGCTAGACGGTAATGGACTGTGTCCCAGATGGCACACTATTCCCTACATGCAGCATACAGTGCCTTCGGAAAGTATTCAGACCCCTTGACTTTTTCCACATTTTGTTATGTTACAGCCTTATTTTAACATGCTTTTTTTAACTCATCAATCTATTTGTTTAACACTTTTTTTTGGTGTCACCATGATTCCATATGTGTTATTACATAGTTTTGATGGCTTTGCTATTGTTCTACAACGTAGAAAATAGTACAAATACAGAAAACCCTTGAATGAGTAGGTGTGTCCAAACTTTTGACTGGGTATAGGGAATAAGGTGCCATTTGCGACACATCCATGAATAATTAGTAATAATAAGCACTGGATTGTAACAATTATCTCTAACTGTTTTACAGTTACACATTTGCCCTATATATTAATTACATTGATTTCACTCAGCCAAACAGACATCCTTCAACCAAGACCCTAACCTCCTGGACTTGCACTCGCCCCCTGTGTTTGACCTGAAACTGTCTGTTGACGAGGAGCTGGAGAAGGAAAGAGACCAACATCTCCGACCATGGCCTGAGCTGGAGCTGTTACTGGGGACAGATCCAGCTTTCCAGTCTGATGTACGTAACTATGCAGCACTCACAGTGACACGTATACGCATCTCACACGTACACATGTCACCTGTATGGCATGTCACACTATCACACCAGCATCATCTAATCATGTGTTATACGCGTCGGAGGCGGAGCTGTTCTCCGTTACATGCTCTTAGCAGATGCTCTTATCCAGTGAGACTTATACAGTTAGTGGATTTAAGGTAGCAAGGTACGAAAACCACATTTCAGTTAGGTTTCCATCCAATTGGCAACAGATTTTCATTCCAAAAGACATCATCTGCATAAAAACAATTTGCACATTTTCCCACCAGAGATGTGTTTCCATCAAATTGACTTGTTGCGGATAAAAATCTGTGCGTGATTATATAATACACATAAAAAATAACACTTGCTGTTAAATTCCCATGTACTGAATAAAAAATAGATGTTAAATGGATTTCCATGGCGTTTTCAATGTTACTGATAGTTTTTGACACAAAAACTGTTGCGTTATATAGCAAAAGTGCCCACTCTGGTCTTGGAATGCACTCTATTTGTCAAACGGCAGCCAAGCATCGATCAGAATAAGACTATATTTATTGGAAAGCAGCATGAAGCTCATCAACTTTCACCACCCTGTGATGTTCATCATAACTTATTTCATCTGTAGACTAATATACTGTATGTTTTCCCGAGTTTTGGTGGGCGGACCACACAACATATGAAATCAAAATGTATTTGTCACATATTTTATAAATAACAGTTGTAGACTTACAGTGAAATGCTTACTTACAGTGCCTCCAGAAAGTATTCACACCCCTTGACTTTTTCCAAATTCTTGTTGAGTTACACCCTGAATTTAAAATGGATAATATTTAGACTTTGTGTAACCGGCCTAGATACAACACCCCATCATGACAAAGTTGGGGCGGCAGGTAGCCTAGTGGTTAGAGAATTGGTGTCACGGCCGTTAAAAGAAGAGGACCAAGGTGTAGCGTGGTGAGAGTCCATTTTGTCTTTATTTGGAAAATGACACCGAACAACATAATAAACACTACAAAAAACAAACCGTGAAGCTAAAGGTTATGTGCCCTAAACAAAGTCAACTTCCCACAAAGAAAGGAGGGAAAACGGGCTACCGTGTCCCTGATTGAGAACCATACCCGGCCAAAACATAGAAATACAAAAATCATAGATAACAAAACATAGAATGCCCACCCCAAATCACACCCTGACCAAACCAAATAGACACATAAAAGGCTCTAAGGTCAGGGCGTGACAATTGGATTAGTAACCGAGAGGTTGCAAGATCGAATTCCCTGTGCTGACACGGAAAAAACTGTCATTCTGCCCCTGAAGAAGGCAGTTAGTTCTTAGGTTGTCATTGAAAATAAGAATGTGTTCTTAACTGACTTGCCTAGTTAAATAAAGGTTAAAGAAAATAAAGTTCCTCTGACACAGAGGTCCTGGATGGCAGGGAGCTCTGCCCCAGTGATGTACTGGGCCGTACTCACCATTCTCTGGAGAGCCTTACAGTCAGGTGTCTTGTGGCTGCTTTACCAAGTGGTGATGCAGCCAGTCAAAATGCTCTCAATAGTCTTTGGTCCCATATTCCTACATTAAGCTTGTGACTGTACAACTTGTTGGATGCATTTGCTGTTTGTTTTGGTTGTGTTTCAGATTATTTTGAAATGAATGGTAATATTTTATTGTGTAATTTTGGAGTTAATACTTCTACATTAATGTGGATGCTACCATGATTACGGATAGTCCTGAATGAATCGTGAATAATGATAAGTAAGAAAGTTACAGGCCAAATATCATAGCCCCAAGATATGCTAACCTATCACTATTACAATAACAGGGGAGGTTAGCATTTTTGGGGGTATGATCTTTGACCCTTTGTAATTTTCTCACAAGTCTTTGGCTTTTACTTCATAGTCATTGTATCATATAAAATAAAAAGTGCTGGGGGAGGGAGGGTCACTGGGAGGGTCACTGTGGAGGTCACTGTGGAGGGTCACTGTGGAGGTCACTGTGGAGGGTCACTGTGGAGGTCACTGTGGAGGTCACTGTGGAGGTCACTGTGGAGGTCACTGTGGAGGGTCACTGTGGAGGGTCACTGTGGAGGTCACTGTGGAGGGTCACTGTGGAGGTCACTGTGGAGGGTCACTGTGGAGGTCACTGTGGAGGGTTTGGAGGGTGGAGGTCACTGTGGAGGTCTGTGGAGGTCACTGTGGAGGTCTGTGGAGGTCACTGTGGAGGGTCACTGTGGGTCACTGTGGAGGTCACTGTGGAGGTCACTGTGGAGGTCACTGTGGAGGGTCACTGTGGAGGTCACTGTGGAGGTCACTGTGGAGGGTCACTGTGGAGGTCACTGTGGAGGTCACTGTGGAGGTCACTATGGGATTAATTGAGATACTTTTTGAAGAAGTATTTTCCATAGAAGTGTAGTTGTTTGTCACTTACCTATTACTAGTTTGACATGTTTTTCTATATTCTAAATATGGTTTGTTGACATATGACATAGACCTTGATACAGGTGATACACATCTGATGTGTTTGTTGATTTCCAGCTGTCGGACATCCTCAGTACCGTCCAGCGAGGGATGCAGGGAGTGGAGAAGCACTGTCAGAGGCTAGAGAAGTTCTGTGATATGGTGGAGACAGCCATGTTGACTGACATGGATGGGTTCTTGGCCGGGGAGAAATGGTCTCCCCAGGATATCAAGGCCATCTTGGCGGTGCACACAGAGAGCATCAGGCTGATGAAAAGGATAGAGACTGAGACCCGTGTCAACATGATCCTGGTCAGGTGTCACCAGTACCAGTCAAACTGCCTGCCCTACCCAGAGGCTCTCATCTTTACCATTCACTCCATGCTCCCCTCCATTGTAAAGAAGAAGAATCTGGAACTGATGGAGGTTTGTTAAATAGTACATTAGTATACCATAGTTTTTGTTAGTGTTGTTATTTAAGCACGTCTAAATACCAGATATTCATACCTACAGTCATGAAGTCAACTTTAGACTTCATGCATAATTCATGTTGAGGCTATTCATATTTTGAAGTTATTGTAATTGCGTTGAGGAGTGCTTTGACCGGTACTACTTTTCGGTTATACTTTCCTCTCTCAATCTGTTCAATCAGGTGATCAGAGGAGCTCTTAAAAAGCTGGATAAAGACATTTTTACAGTGGAAGAGTTTGTTGAGCATCTGACCTTCCTGAGTCGGATATCTGTGCAGATTCCAACTCTGGAAAGACAGTATCAGTTCCTCATCCAGCTCTATAGTATGGCTAAAGAGTACCAGATCACTATCTCTCCTGAGGAGCTGGCTTTGTACCAGCACCTCGTCCCCAGCTTCCAGCATCTCAAATCCACTGTCATGATCTGTGAAACCAAGAGGGATGACAACATCTTCAAGTTCAGCGTTGATCTGGGCAAACACTTAAATCAACTCAGATATGAGCTTGTTCTGGTTAAAATGAAGGTACGGTTGATCTTTCAGCAGTTGTTGTGCTTTTCTCCCTCCTTAATACTCAATAAGAGTCATTATTCTTGATTGTGTTTTAACATGTGTGTATCTATGATTTCCTCTTTCTGACAAAGCTGCCTAGCCTGGTCTCACACTTGTTCATACTGCCAATGGCTGGACAACAGATGTTGGACCAGGCTTAAAGATGTCACAAATCTCTTATTTCCCAGGTGAACAATCCCATCCTGCTTTGCTCCTATACGTCTCCCAAAGTGGCCAATGAGATCCTCCAGGCTCTCTCGGAGGAGGTGGCCATCTACTCCAATAAGGCATACAGCTACACTAGCTACGGAGAGCTCCTGAGAAACTCTTTTTCTATGAAGAAGATCTCCACTGTGGTCCGCATGAAGCAGGGCCGTGGTTCTAACGCTGCCGAAGTGGAGGCAGAGCTGTCTGAGGTGGACTATGCCCTGACGCTGAGGAAGATGCTCTGGGGGATGCAGAAGGAATGGGATAAACAGTACAGCCGTTGGAGAACCACCACCTTCGAGCTGCTCAATGTGGACGATCTGCAAAATGATGTCAGCCGCTTTACACAGACCATCTACATGTTAGAGAAAGGTCTCTGAGTGATATTTTAGGATCATTATTGTTGGGATTCATCACCATGTCATGTCAGGTGGTTGGGTCCGTGTTATCACAAGTGTTGCTGTGTTAAATGATGGGTTGAATGTAAAGGAATTAATATATGTGAAACAACTAATACACATTGTTTTCTTTGTCATTCAGGTTTACCTGAAAACAACATAGTTCCCATTCTGAAGCAGAAGGTGATGGACTTCAAGCTTTGTCTGCCCATCGTCCTGGCTCTCAGGAACCCTTATCTCCGTCAGAGACACTGGGAAGACATCCAGAGCTATATCGGACAATTCTTCACCAAAGAAGATAACTTCACCCTCGGAAACCTATTAGACATAAAGGTAAGGCATCTTTAGATGGTAGCAATAAAATATCTACCTTGCTTTTCTAAGAATTTCTGGAAAAAATGTCTGAAATCACATTCAGGGCCATTTCTAAGTTCTAGCATTGCAATCATGATATGTTTTTTTTTTACCTACTTTAGTTGAATCCACTATTTGTAAGTGGCTCTGGATAAGAGCATTTACTAAATTGCTATAATCTGAACGTAAAATTAAATTCTAAATTTCCCTCTGTGACATGTATGCAGATTCTTCAGCAAAGTGGTTCGATAGGGGACATCTCCACTACTGCCACCAATGAGGCCACTTTAGAGAGCATCCTGTACAAAGTGATCGACCTGTGGAGGAACACAGACTTCCGTCTGATCACCCACCAGTCTGACGCATCCACGGTGAAAATCATCGCCTCGGCAGACGACGTCATGGCACAGCTGGAAGAGAGTCAGACCACTATCATGAGCATCAAGGCATCCCGCTACGCTGAGCCTATCAAGGTCAGGTGTCATTCAAATGTGACCGGAGAGACGTCATGATTTGTTAAAAATAACATGATTTGAATAAATATTGCCCCTTTTCATATCATAGATTCTATAAATTTGTCTTTTGCTTCAAACCTCGAGTGGACTCCCGAGTGACGCAGCGGTCTAAGGCACTGCATCTCAGTGCTAGAGGCGTCACTACAGACCTGGTTCAATTCCAGGCTGTATCACAACCGGCTGTGATTGGGAGTCCCATAGGGCGGCGCACAATTGGCCCAGGGTCGTCCGGGTTAGGGCTTGTCCAGGGTAGGCCATCATTGTAAATATGAGTTTGTTCTTAACTGACTTGCCTAGTTAAATAAATGTTAAATAAAGATTCAATCCAAATATATAAATAAAACCCATTTATGCAGAATTTGAGAAATATAATATTTGTACATAATGGAATCACTCTGTTATTTCAAGAAGCGAAATAAGTTAAGTTCTCTGAATCTTGTAGTTTTGTCAGTTGTTGGGGGACAAGGTGGTATTCATTAGCCTGGTCCCAGAACTGTGTGTTCTGTCTTGCCAACTCCTATGGACATTGTCATGCCACACTGCATAACAATGACCATAGGAGTTGGCAAGACAGAACAAACAGACCTGGTACCAGTCTTAGTATTATTGTGTGTGATGACAATGTGATCTCTCTCTTGTTTAGTATCTGATAGATGAATGGGAGAGGAAGCTGAACCAGTTCTCGCATACTCTGGAGGAGTGGGTCATGTGTCAGAAGAGATGGCTCTACCTGGAGCCTATCTTCTCTGCTGGAGGGATTCAGAGGCAAGGCAGCTATTGTAGTTTTACCTGTGTGTGTTGTATTAACGGATGAGGTGTGTGTCATGGCACTTTGGTTTGTATTGTTTATTGTATTGTCTTGTGTTTCATCTGCTGCTGACAATACATCTACACTGAACAAAAATATAAACGCAACATGCAACAATTTCAACGATTTTACTGAGTTACAGTTCATATGAAGAAATCAGTGAAATATAAATAAATACATTCATTAGGCCCTAATCTATGGATTTCACATGACTGGGCAAGGGCGCTTTCACGCCCTGACCTGAGATATCTATGTTTTCTTTATATTTTGGTTAGGTCAGGGTGTGACTAGGGTGGGTACGGTAGTTTTTAATTGTCCAGGGATTTTTGTATGTCTAGGGTTTTTGTAGGTCTAGGTGATTTGTATGTCTATGGTGGCCTGATATGGTTCCCAATCAGAGGCAGCTGTTTATCGTTGTCTCTGATTGCGGATCATATTTAGGTAGCCATTTCCCTTTGGTGTTTGTGGGATCTTGTTCTATGTTTAGTTGCCTGTATGCTCTATTCGTATAGCGTCACGTGTCGTTATTTTGTTCAGTGTTTCATTCTTTTAATAAATAAGAATGTACGTATACCACGCTGCGCCTTGGTCCGATCCTTATAACGAACGTGACAGGAGCAGCCATGGTTGGGCCTGGGAGGGCATAGGCCCATCCACTGGCCCAGCCAATCAGATTTTTTCCCCACAAAAGGGATTTATTATAGCCAGAAATACTCCTCAGTTTCATCAGCTGTCCTGGTGGTTGACCTCAGGAGATACTACAGGTGAAGAAGCCGGATGTGTAGGTCCTGGTTTGGCGTGATTACACGTGGTCTGTGGTTGTAAAGCCGGTTGGACGTACTGCCAAATTCTCTAAAACGATGTTGGTGGCGGCTTATGGTAGAGAAATGAACATTACATTCAACAGCTGTGGTGTTGGATCATTTATTTCAGCTCATGAAACATGGGATCAACACTTTACATGTTGCGTTTATATGTTTGTTCAGTATATTATAATTATATATAGGCTTCTGGTTGATGATTTCGGAAATGGTTCTTTTGACAGTCCTTTAAAGACATACCTTGCACATGTAGTCATATCATCTGATATAATATGGAGTAGATATCTACCTGGAGTAGGTTTAAGGTCCAATGGAGCCGTTTTTATCTCAGTATCTAAATCATTTCTGGGTAACAATCAAACCTTACTGTGATTGTTTTCAATTAAAATGGTCAAAAATAAACAAAAATAGCTTCCTAGCAAAGGGCAATTTCTGTGAGTGGTCTGAGTGGGGAGGGGGAAACTGGAACTCTTTCTTATTGGTCTATTAACTCATTTACTGCATGGTGATGTCAGGCAAAAACTCCAACCCACCAAAACAGGCTGAAATTTCAGTCGGTCATATCAAGTAGCTTTTACAGGGCATTATCATCATTTAACGGTATTATTCCAACTTCATAGTGTGGAAATAGTGTATATGTAAAACACGTTTTTGACTGCATTTGGCCTTTAAGAAGACTCACAGTACCAAATAAATGATTGAATGAATCCAAAATATGTACTTTTCTGACTTGAAATTAATGAACCTCATCCTATTAGGCAGCTCCCAGCGGAGGCCAAGGTGTTCCTGCAGGTGGATCAATCATGGAAGGAGATCATGAGGAGGACAGATGACAGGCCTAATGCCCTGAGAGCAGCTACCGCCCCTGGGGTCCTGGAGATGCTGCAGGCTGGCAACGTCCACCTGGAAAAAATACAGAAGTGTCTGGAGGTACTGGAGGGAGTTAGGGTGCCTGGGTGTCAGAATGTTTCTGCTATCTTGTCAACTCCTTGTCATTCATTGTCATCTCAAACATGGCAATTCCATAATGAGTAGAAACAAACTGGAGCCCAGGCTAGCATATCACAATACACAGCAGACTGGAACCCAGGCTAGCATACCTAATGATACTGTAGACTGGCACCCATGCTAGCATACCACATGATACAGCAGACTGGAACCCAGGCTAGCATACCACATTATACAGCAGACTCTCAAAAGGACAATGCACTTAATTTCCTGTCTTTAGGGTCAGCTGGGCTGTAAAACCTTTGACATTTTCATTTGCAACTCTCACACAACATTTATGTTATCCTAGTTACTTTCAGAGTTGCTGTTTATTTCAATACTTGACTGTTTGTTTCATTTTCTGCAGGATTATTTTGAATCCAAAAGATCAGTTTTCGCAAGATTCTACTTCCTCAGCAATGAGGAACTGCTGGATGTTCTGTCACAGAGCAAAAATCCCAACGCTATTCAGGTTCCCATCTCATAGTGTTGGCTAACCATCCAAGAAGAAATGACTCTTTAAAAAAAAAAGAACATAAGCAGCAGCTGGAAGTTATTATTTCACTTTTATACAGCAGACTCTCAAAAGGGTCTAGCTGAGCTGTAACCTCGTCTCCAGGCTCAATTACTACCGCATATAGAGACTGGTAACAGTGCTTCAAAGTGGGACTTGAATGGGGTGTGTTTAAAATCGAGGCGGGAGATGGAGCGAGCCTGCTACAGATGTAGGATCTTAATTTGAGCCAGTTTGCTACAACAGGAAAATAATGAATTATTATGTAGATTGTAATTAATGGACATTTTTTTCTAGGGGTGATACATTTTTTGTTATGGCAAATGAAATTGGACATATTTAAGTGGAAATTACAAATTTATAAGCCTGTTTAAACCTCAAATACACTACAAAATCGCATTCCCTGCTGTGGAAAATTCTCAGTGCAAAAGAGTAATCAAATTAAGATCCTACGTCTGCACAGATCTATTAGCTGGGACTTTGAAAAACGGTGAAGATCGTTCTATCACATTGACCATTTTATATTTTTGGAAAGCCCAATTGATTCTGAGTTCGGACATATAAACTTACAGTACCAGTCAAAAGTTTGGACACATTTTCTCATTCAAGGGTTTTTTATTGATTTTTACTATTTTCTACATCAAAACTATGAAATAACACATATGGAATCATGTAGTAACCAAAAAAGTGTTAAACTAATCCAAAATATATTTTAGATTTTAGATTCTTCACAGTAGCCAACCTTTTCCTTGGTGACAGCTTTGCACACTCTTGGCATTCTCTCAACCAGCTTCATGAGGTAGTCACCTGGAATGCATTTCAATTAACAGGTGTGCCTTGTTGAAAGTTCATTTGTGGAATTTCTTTCCTTCTTAATGCGTTTGAGCCAATCAGTTGTGTTGTGACAAGGTAGGGTTGGTATACAGAAGATAGCCCTATTTGGTAAAATACCAAGTCCATATTATGGCAAGAACAGCTCAAGTAAGCAAAGAGAAATGACAGTCCATCGTTACTTTAAGACATGAATGTCAGAAAATCTGGACATTTTCAAGAACTTTGAAAGTTGCTTCAAGTGCAGTCGCAAAAACCATCAAGCGCTATGATGAAACTGGCTCTCATGAGGACCGTCACAGGAAAGGAAGACCCAGAGTTACCTCTGCTGCAGAGGATATGTACATTAGAGTTAACTGCACCTCAGATTGTAGTCTAAATAAAAGCTTCACGGAGTTCAAGTAGCAGATACATCTCAACATCATCTGTTCAGAGGAGACTGTGTGAATCAGGCCTTCATGGTCGAATTGCTGCAAAGAAACCACTACTAAAGTACACCAATAAAAAGAAGAGACTTGCTTGGGCCAAGAAACACGAACAATGGACATTAGACTGGTGTAAATAGGTCCTTTGATCTGATGAGTCCAAATTTGCGATTTTTGGTTACAACCGCCGTGTCTTTGTGAGACGCAGGATAGGTGAACGGATGATCTCGGAATGTGTGGTTCCCACCGTGAAGCATAGAGGAGGAGGTGTGATGGTGTTGGGGTGCTTTGCTGGTGACGCTGTCTGTGATTTATTTAGAATTCAAAGCACACTTAACCAGCATAGCTACCACAGCATTCTGCAGCAATACTCCATCCCATCTGGTTTATGCTTAGTGGGACTATCATTTGTTTTTCAACAGCTGATTGAGAGAATGCCAAGAGTGTGCAATGCTGTCATCAAGGCAAAGGGTGGCTACTTTGACGAATCTAAAATATACTTTGATTTGTTTAACACTTTTTTGGTTACTACATGATTCCATATATTATTTCATAGTTTTGATGTCTTCACTATTATTCTACAATGTAGAAAATAGTAAAGAAAATAAAGAAAACCCCTTGAATGAGTAGGTGTGTCCAAACCTTTGACTGGTACTGTATACATGAAAACTATTTTGGGAACTCACTTCCTTGTTTAAATCTTTGAGGTGCTCACGCTATGAAGTCCACAATGTAGGGGATGTTAATATAAGGGTTATGCTAGATGGTGATGAATTGAGAGATCAGCCAATTAAACACAGTGGTTGTTTCTTCCTGCCATAGGCTTTCATTCAAGTTCCATTCTGAGGCGCTGTGAAACCAGACGGTTCGACAGAGAGCGAGCTGGGTGATAGACAGATTAGCTGGGCTGTAAAAGCTTGTGCAAAATGTTGACATTTTCATTCACAACTTTCAAACAATATTTATGTTTATTCAATCAATTTAATTCAATCCATTCTCTACAACACTTTTAAGCCTCATCTTGTAAAATGCTTCAGCAACATCCGTCACCTGAACATCCAGGAACATGCTAGGATTCACCATGTGGTGGCAAGCATACATTCAGCCGAGGGTGAAACTGTGACCATGCCAAAGTAAATAGTCAAATCATGATAATAAACCAAATGGAAACATTTACATTTAGGCTTAATTCATGTTTTTTTCTGTTACCGAGAATCCCAGAACAACTCTTTCTTTTCTTTTGATTCTTTAGAAATGTTCAAATACGTGGGCCAGTGGAGCAATGGATGGGAAATGTGGAAACAGCAATGTACAACACAGTGAAAAGGTACAGTAACCATTTTGCATGTAGCTTTTTCTTTCCTGTTCAAAAGGTGTTGATACAGTATATCCAAGGGAACTTTTAGCCTGATACAATAATCATGTTTCAAATCATTTCAGGCGCTTGAAGATAGGAGTGTCAGAATGGAATCCTCAGAACTTTAAGAAATGGGTCCTCTCTCACCCCGGACAGGTCGTTCTCACCGTGGTAAGTTACCATTGCAACGTATAGATTTAACAGGAATATGACGGGACTTATTACTATCCACCTACACAATTGGGGAAATCCCACCATGTGTATCGTCGTCCTCCAGTTCCTGTTCACTGATGAATGTAGTGACTGTTACCCTGTCAAAATTACATCTGCAGCCAAGGAAAACTTAAGACCAAAGTCAATGTGAGACCATCAGACTTTTCACACCGTCTTCTTACATTGTGTCCAACATGTGTTCTAAACACATGCCTGGTCCCAGATCTGTTGTGTCCTTCTATAGCCTGGTCCCAGATCTGTTGTCTCCTTCTATAGCCTGGTCCCAGATCTGTTGTCTCCTTCTATAGTCCGGTCCCAGATCTGTTGTCTCCTTCTATAGCCCGGTCCCAGATCTGTTGTCTCCTTCTATAGCCCGGTTCCAGATCTGTTGTCTCCTTCTATAGCCTGGTCCCAGATCTGTTGTCTCCTTCTATAGCCTGGTCCCAGATCTGTTGTCTCCTTCTATAGCCTGGTCCCAGATCTGTTGTCTCCTTCTATAGCCCGGTTCCAGATCTGTTGTCTCCTTCTATAGTCCGGTCCCAGATCTGTTGTCTCCTTCTATAGCCTGGTCCCAGATCTGTTGTCTCCTTCTATAGCCCGGTTCCAGATCTGTTGTCTCCTTCTATAGTCCGGTCCCAGATCTGTTGTCTCCTTCTATAGCCCGGTCCCAGATCTGTTGTCTCCTTCTATAGCCCGGTCCCAGATCTGTTGTCTCCTTCTATAGCCTGGTCCCAGATCTGTTGTCTCCTTCTATAGCCCGGTCCCAGATCTGTTGTCTCCTTCTATAGCCTGGTCCCAGATCTGTTGTCTCCTTCTATAGCCCGGTCCCAGATCTGTTGTCTCCTTCTATAGCCTGGTCCCAGATCTGTTGTCTCCTTCTATAGCCCGGTCCCAGATCTGTTGTCTCCTTCTATAGCCTGGTCCCAGATCTGTTGTCTCCTTCTATAGCCCGGTCCCAGATCTGTTGTCTCCTTCTATAGCCTGGTCCCAGATCTGTTGTCTCCTTCTATAGCCCGGTCCCAGATCTGTTGTCTCCTTCTATAGCCTGGTCCCAGATCTGTTGTCTCCTTCTATAGCCTGGTCCCAGATCTGTTGTCTCCTTCTGGTCCCAGATCTGTCTCCTTCTATAGCCCGGCCCCAGATCTGTTGTCTCCTTCTTTAGCCTGGCCCCAGATCTGTTGTCTCCTTCTATAGCCCGGTCCCAGATCTGTTGTCTCCTTCTATAGCCCGGTCCCAGATCTGTTGTCTCCTTCTATAGCCTGGTCCCAGATCTGTTGTCTCCTTCTCTAGCCCGGTCCCAGATCTGTTGTCTCCTTCTATAGCCTGGTCCCAGATCTGTTGTCTCCTTCTATAGCCTGGTCCCAGATCTGTTGTCTCCTTCTATAGCCCGGTCCCAGATCTGATGTCTGCTTCTATAGCCTGGTCCCAGATCTGTTGTCTCCTTCTATAGCCCGGTCCCAGATCTGTTGTCTCCTTCTTTAGCCTGGTCCCAGTTCTGTTGTCTCCTTCTATAGCCTGGTCCCAGATCTGTTGTCTCCTTCTATAGCCTGGTCCCAGATCTGTTGTCTCCTTCTATAGCCCGGTCCCAGATCTGTTGTCTCCTTCTATAGCCTGGTCCCAGATCTGTTGTCTCCTTCTTTAGCCTTGTCCCAGATCTGTTGTCTCCTTCTATAGCCTGGTCCCAGATCTGTTGTCTCCTTCTATAGCCCGGTCCCTGATCTGTTGTCTCCTTCTTTAGCCTGGTCCCAGTTCTGTTGTCTCCTTCTATAGCCTGGTCCCAGATCTGTTTGTGCTTTTGCCAACTCCATTGCTGTCATTGTCAAACCAAATATTTTGGCATGACATTTCCATTAAGGAGTTGGTAAGAGAGCAGAAACAGGCTAGTACTCAGGCTACCAAAACCCTTCCTTAACCCTCTGTCCCCTAGACCCAGATCATGTTCACTAAGGACTGCCAGGAAAGCTTCAGCAGTGAGAGGCAGCTGGAGAGCATGGTGGTGGTGAAGCAGCAGGTGATCCACAATGTGGAGGAGCTGGCTGACCTTGTGTCCGAGCCCCTGCCCTGTCACCAGCAGGCCACCCTAGAGGCCCTGCTCACAATCCTGGTTCACTGTAGAGACATCCTCAGCCATCTCCTCCAGAACCGCATCACCAGTGTCGCCGACTTTGAGTGGACAAGGTCACAGCTTTGATCATAGTTGCTACTGCTAGTATAGATTTTTCTTGAAATACCTGGCCTTATATAGATTAGTTCCAGATCTTTTTGTGCTGTTTACGATCAGAATAACTCTTATTTTTAGGCCAAATATATCTAGGATCAGGCTAGGACTTCTGAGCATGTTTTGTCAAATTTTCTGAGTTTGAGATGATTGTTGATCACATTTTTTTGTCATTGGTTCTGTTGGTTTCAGGCAGCTTCAATATGTCTGGTATGACAGCACCTCTCTGTGTTACGTGGTCCATGCCCAGGCTTCCTTCATGTATGGCTACGAGTACCTGGGCTGTTCTCCTCGACTGGTCATCACGCCGCTCACTGACCGATGCTGGCTGGCCCTCACCGGGGCCTTGAGCCTCCATCTGGGGGGCGCGCCCGCCGGACCCTCTGGAACAGGCAAGACAGAGACGGTCAAGGACCTGGCCAAGGTAAGGACCTGGCCACGGTAAGGACCTGTCAGTGAAGTTAGGAGAGAAACCTGTGAAGTATTTAGTAAGTTAGTCGGTATGTGGACCTGAAAATTTCAGCAGTAGAAAAAGAGAATGTCCACACTCTTGGGAAACCACTGTCACTGATATCCTTGTAGCTCTGTATTTAAGCTGATACTGTATTTACAGGAAGTAAAACCATGTTGATGTTGTTTTCCTTTGCAGGCGCTTGGAAAGTTCTGTTTAGTACTGAACTGCTCTGACAGTCTAGACTATAAGGTAGTCATGGACATTTCTATTCTCATTATAACTTTATAGCTATTGTACTTTTGATGCATTGAAATATGTTTGTTAAAGCACATTGCATCAGTTGTAGAAACTGAAGAAGTGGAGTAGAAGTATGTATACATTTTACTGTATACTGTGAGTTAATGTTGTCTCTCTCTGTGACATTCCCTTACCAGATGATGGGGAAGCTGTTCTCTGGCATGGTGCAGTCTGGTTCCTGGTGTTGTTTTGATGAGTTCAACCGTATCAACGTAGAGGTGTTATCAGTCATCGCTGCTCAGCTTCAGTCCATTAAGGCTGCCATGCATAGTCACAATTTACGGTATGCCTCTGGAACTTACCGTATTCTTTAGACTGATTTGTATTTTTATGGCTTGAAAGTTTTATATTTTATATTGGTTTAACTGAACAGGTGAATAGTTTAGGTTAATTCGTCAAATGTATTCGATATTTACTGTTTTTACCAAAGGTTTATGTTCGAGGGAAGAGATATCCGACTGAACGCCTCATGTGGATTCTTCATCACCATGAATCCAGGGTAACGTGTCATGTTTAGTTTAAGTTCATATTCTTTTAATAACCTTTTATAAGCGTTAATAACCTGTCATCAAGGCAAAGAGTGGCTACTTTGAAGAATCTCAAATATAAAATATATTTTGATTTGTTCAACACTTTTTTGGTTACTACATGATTCCATATGTGTTATTTCATAGTTTTGATGTCTTCAATATTATTCTACAATGTAGAAAATAGTACAAATAAAGAAAATCCCTGGAATGAGTAGGTGTGTCCAAACTTTTGACTGGTACTGTACATACATACACACACACACATACATACACATATAAATACATACAGATACACATACATACATATCAATAAATATGATATAAACTATTTTCTTTTCTTTATTACCCTCCAACCCTACCACCCCTAACCCAATTGGAGCAAACTAGTCAACAACAATGCTTAGGCCTGTATTTCCAGTTCATACATACTATGTACATTTTATGTACACAGTCTATTTTACAATAGTTCTATTTTGCTTGCTTTTACTCTACCCTCAACCATCTATTTCTTATGTCCATCCGGCTTGATTTCTATTTGCCATGGCTTTCAAGTTGACCTCTCTCTTTCAGTTGCAAAGGTCGAGTGGATCTCCCTGACAACCTAAAGTCCCTGTTCCGGCCTGTCTCTATGATGGTACCTGACTTTGACCTGATTGCTGAGATCATGTTGTTCTCTGAGGGCTTCAAATCAGCCAAATCACTGTCCAGGAAGATCGTCAACCTCTACCAGCTCGCCAGCAAGCAGCTGTCTCAGCAGGTTGGACTTACATAGACTCTTAGAAAAAAAGGTGATATCTAGAACCTTAAAGGGTTCTTCGGCTGTCCCCATAGGAGAACGCGTTGAATAACTATTTTTGTTTGTAGGTAGAACCCTTTTGGTTCCATGAAGAACCCTTTCTACAGAGATTCTACCTGGAACCAAAAAAACTTTCTCCTACAGGGACAATCGAAGAACACTTTTGGAACCAAACATTTCAGTTAAAACAGTTGAACATTTCAGTTAAATATCAAATACATACTGTAACTGTTCAAGTTAATGTTGAGAACTATGTTCATAGCTTTGACATTCTGAAAACTTTTGTTTTGCTTTTTGTTTTGTGTCTTAAGTTTGTCTTTGTGTTTTTTTTCCAACTTCCTTTCGTGGTTCTACTGTAATCTAGGACCATTATGATTTTGGAATGAGAGCCATAAAGTCAGTGCTAGTTCTCGCTGGTCAGAAGAGAAGATTCGCAGCGCTGTCGTAAGTATTAAAGAAACAAGAATCCTCTGCGTTCTTGAGGCCAAAAGGCATTCCCTTGAATTGGTACAATCAAAAGGCTGTGTCACTGGTCACTACCGTCTTCTCTTTGCTTCTCTCATTCATCTCAACTTGCCAGAGTTGTTGTAGTAAAAACATTGTGAGTAAATACTGTGTGATATTCCAGGTGTGGCCTGACACCAGAGGACGAATGCTGCGTTCTGATCTGTGCTTTACAAAACTCTAACTTACCCAAGCTGGTTCCTGAGGACGTTCCTCTGTTTAAAAGCATCATGGAGGATCTCTTCCCTGGCGTCGTCAATCCCAAAACTATCCATCCTCAACTAGAGGTAATTCCTTGCCACGTGTACTCACACAGTCCGGTGTAGTCGGTGGTTGTTCTGGTAAAGTAAATGGAACTTGGTTAGATCACTTGGCTGCATGTTTTTTTGGTTGTTGTGGTTAAAATGTGTGTCATATGCTTGCATCTTCTCTAGATCGCCATAGCTAAGGCTACAGAGATTCTTGGATTTCAACAATGGCCAAATCAAGCAGAGAAGGTTACACAGCTGTATAGCCAGATTTTGGTCAGTATTTGGTTTCTTTAACATCCCGGGTCCATACGAACCCTTGCTTAAACCTCAGATGGAACAAAAATGCTAGGTGTTAGCTTTTCCCATTGGAAAACATGTCAGAATTAGCTGCCTAGTTACCCAGAGTTACTTCTATTTCCGGGAACAAATAACAAATCAACCAATGACTTCCGTTAAGGACTCTCATGAAAAAGTGTTAAATCACGTCCAACTACGTCTACTTCTTTAGTTGGCTAATGGAAATAATCACGTGGGTCAGCTGGTGGTGTTAGCATAGTAGCTAAATGTAAAACGTTTTCCGATGGGAAAAGCTAACACCTAGCATTTTTTGTTTAAGCAAGCGTTTAAGCAAGCGTTGTTCTGTTGTTTTTGTGATTAATTCAATTCACAATATCATTCAACTTCAATGTTGATGTTGCAGGCTCGAGGAGGGGTGATGTTGATTGGTCCTACCGGAGGAGGGAAGACAACAGTGAGACTCATCCTGCAGCATGCTCTACACCTGCTGCCCTCTCTGTCTGAAGTCCACAGGAGGACCAACGTCTTTATGGAGGTACTACACATCTCGTTAGACACTTCAGATCGTTTACTGAAAACATCTGTCACTTAATGTTTTTAAGTGTGTTTAAACATGCAGCTAAACTGGTGCAGATTTGATTCCTTTCAGATATGCAAGTGTTAGATAGTATGTTTGTGTGTGTTGTTTAAAGCTGCAATCTGTCACTTTTTGTGGCAACGCGACCAAATTCATTGATTATCTATTGCTTGTTTTGTCACATAAACTGAAATTAGCCAAACTATTAGAATTTTACCACCTTTAAAATACGTTATGCCTTTATTGAATAGCCTGGTCCCAAATATGTTTGTGCTGTCTTGCCAACTCCTGTAATTGATTGCTGTGCTTGTTTCATTCTTTCTCTTGACTTCCATTGGGTAGTTGGCACCGAGTTCAGAGGTCCATGTGGAAAGCTTCACCATCAACCCCAAGTGTGTGAGCTTTGGAGAGTTGTACGGTCAGGTAGACCCCAACACTCTGGAGTGGTCAGACGGCCTGTTCGCTTCTGCAGTCAGAACCTACGCTAAAGAACTCTTCGAACAAGACAACAAGACTTCCAAAGACAGCGAGAGCAGGAACACCTCTTCAGTCAGTGCTTATTACATTTACATTTGAGTAGTTTAGCAGATGCTCGTATCCAGTCTAAACTACATTTCAGTCATTCAACTGAAGTAGGTAAAACAACGATCAAGATCCTTGCAAGTAAAATCTTTCTCAAAACAGCCGCCATCTATAAAATCATTGATAGGAAGAGTTAAGCACCATTTTTTTTATTGCTATTCATTGTTTATGATCATTCATTCCAAAGATACTGTCATTTACGCTGGTAACGTTAGCCACACATGGGCTCTGTCTTCCCTTTCAGGATGTTTTGAGTGACTCCACTACACCCTTACCTCCCAGCAGTTATCAACGTATGTCTTAATGAACTCTGCTTGTGGTTATCTCACAGTATAGTATCACACAACATTTGAGAATGTTATCATTCAGAAATATATTTAAATGTATCTCTGTATTATTTCTTAGATAACTTCATGGTTGACAACTGGCGTTGGATCATAATGGATGGCCCAGTGGATATCCTGTGGGTCGAGAACCTGAACACTGTGTTGGACGACAACAAGACGCTGTGCCTGGTGAACGGAGAGAGGATCAGCCTGCCAGATGGCATTAGGTTCCTGTTTGAAGTGGATACTCTCAGCCAGGCCACCCCCGCTACCATCAGCCGCTGTGCCATGGTCTACATGGTATTGTGTCAAGATGCATTATGTTCAACCAGACCTACTTTCCAGAACGGTTCCTGGACTCAGATTAGTTCTCGTCCTGGAGAATCTCCGGTCCAAGATTAGGCCTAATCTGGGTCCGGGAAACTGGACCCCCATCTGTTATAGGTTTTCATCTAGTGTATTAAACTACAGTAGTTTATTATGCAAAGTTAGAATATTTGGGTTATATATATTTTTTCATCGCCACTCCAGGATCCAGTTGACCTGGGCTGGAAGCCGTACGTGAGGCGCTGGCTGTCCCAGCTGCCCAGACAGCTGAGCAGAGAGGGAAGGAACCACATCCAGCAGCTCTTTGACAACAGCATCACCCAGGGGCTGAACTTTGTCAAGAAGCACCAGAAGCTGCTCAACTTCCAGATCCCGGAGATGTCCACAGTCATGACCGTCTGCAGCATCCTGGGGGCTCTCATTAACTTCATGCAGGGGAATGGTGGCCTGGGTAGGGCAATCTTCTTTAAAGCTAAGCATTGTCTGTATTTCTTTTTCTTCTTCTTCTACTACTTGTCTTTCTGTCCGTGTGGATGTTGTATTGTTTCCTATGTGGACTTTCAATAAGTTTGGTCCAAGTTTGATCAAATTTTCATTCTGTGGTGTCACAGGACTAAATCTTGAGACTTTGTCAGAGGAAGACATTGGGAAGACCTCTGCAGACAATGAGTCCACAGGAAAAGGGTACGTGTAAATGAAATCTATTGCTGTTTGTAGTTACTATATTATCTTGGTTCAGCTTTAGTAAAGTTACTGTATATTTCCAATCTGTGACAGGGAGGATAACAAATGGTTTCTACAGAAAAACCCAGAAAAACTCACGATTCTTCTTGGGAAGCTGTTTGTCTTTTCATACGCCTGGGCAGTGGGAGGAGTCCTAAACCATGTCGATGACTATGATGATTCCCCATCTGCTACTAAAGACAAAAGCTGTCACCTCGTCAATGTTGCACACGCATTCAAAAACCTGATCCACAAGTTGTTTGAAGGCGCACCTTGCGGTATGTGAATAGAATAATTAATCATGTCCAGGGACTGCAGAGGAAAATTTGCTGTCTAGCTCAATCTGGTGCAATGACATGTTGTACATAGTTTCTGACAAATGAACAAATAAATAATGCTCTAGTGTCCATTATATTTTCTATTTTGTAGAACATCCCTCTTCATCAAACTGTATTTTGTCTCTGAATATTTCAGGTGTGTCTTTACCGGCGGGGAATCGTTTGATCTTCAACTACTTTGTGGATCTACAGACAGGTGCCTTCGTTCCCTGGGATGAGTTGGTTCCTAGCACCGAGAGTCTTATACGCAAAGGTCTGCTCACACCTTTACCCTCTCTGGTGTGCAGCAAGCATCCATACATGCACTTTTACAATCGTACCATTCAAGAGTGCTAAGATGAGTTTCAAGTTCATACTCACCAGAGCTCTCACATTAAAACAACAGCATTAAAAACAGCAGCATTAAAACATACAGCATTAAAATTTAGGGACTCACATTATATATTAATTTCCTCAGGACTGAACACATCCTCAGGTTCTGAATCCTTGCAGTTGGGAGGAGCCCTGGGAGAGTCTAACACAACAGATACCACCAGCTTTCTGAGATCAGGCCCCATCTGCAGCAATGATACTGTCCGCTACTCCTTTCTAATGAGCCTGCTGCTGCTCAACAAACAACCAGTACTTCTCACAGGTGATTCAGTCAAGATTTCACTCTGCATTATATAAGACTATAGGATCATTCTTTCCCCCAATTACATGCCTGTTGCTTACTATTCATGTTCTTGACAGAAAAAAATTGTTGTCTTTAACCGACTATTTTATCATTAAAAATATTTAATAGGTATCATAATGAGGTTTGAATTGATTGGATTCTGGAGTTAATGAAGTTTGTTTTGACTATTAGAGGATTCTGGAATTAATTAGGTTTGTTGTGACTATTAGGGGATTCTGGAATTAATGAGGTTTGTTTTGACTATTAGGGGATTCTTAAGTTAATGAGGTTTGTTTAGACTATTAGGGGATTCTGGAATTAATGAGGTTTGTTTTGACTATTAGGGGATTCTGGAATTAATGAGGTTTGTTTTGACTATTAGGGGATTCTTAAGTTAATGAGGTTTGTTTAGACTATTAGGGGATTCTGGAATTAATGAGGTTTGTATTGACTATTAGGGGATTCTGGAGTTGGAAAAACCCTTCTCATCCAAAGCATTCTAAAGAAACTACAGAGAGACGGAGGAGAAATGGTGAATCAAGGGACTATGCTGGGACAAGTGTTTCTACACAACCAATCCAAGACAGCCAGGTAAAGCTAACATAAAACACAATTCTCTTTTGTTGATCTTGTAAAAAGTACATTATGTTGAGAAAGACAGTGAGCTTCAGTATTATTGTGTAAGAAAGGCCCAGAGAGGCTGAGAGACTGATATGAACAAGCAACCTAATGTACTATAACTTTTCTCCAGCCTGCTGGAGGATGTTAACCTGCTGACAGCTGTGTTTGGGGGAGATGCAGATAAGTCTACAGACGGTGATTCATTAAGTAAGGTTTAGTCAGGACTATCTAGTAGTCGTCAGTAGTAGTGAGCTTAACTAGTGAGTAAAGTTAGTAGTCTGACTAAAAGCCACATGTTCTCCTATTACCCTTCTCCTGAGAAAATGCTTTATTCTTTAATGTGAACAATTTATTGTTGCCATGATAATTAAAACCACAAATATTGATTGCCAATTTCTGAGAAAATTGTATTTTCAACCAAAAAGTTGGTATTTTCCAGGTGGCTTGTTAAGCAGCATGCCGTTTGGAGTGTTGCACAGGATGCGTAGTCCCAGCCATACCTCAGAATCCTCAGGAATCCTGACCTGTACCCTCCAGTGCACTGCTCGTACAACCACTGCCTACATACAGGCACACATGTTACAAAACCTCGTCAAGAAAGGCAAAAATAACCTTGGTGCACCCAAAAATAAGTCTGTGAGTAAAATGTCATTACATAAACATGTCTGATAATTAACATTTTAAGTTTTGGATGCTCAAAGTACTCTAATGGATTCAAAATACACGAAAGATGGATGCATAATCAGCTTTGATGTTCTATGTTTCTCTCCTCAGGTCTTGGTGTTTGTAGATGATTTGAACATGCCAACACTTGATAGTTATGGCGCCCAGCCTTCCATGGAGTTTATTCGCCAGTTCATCGAGCTCCAGGGAGTATTCGATGCCAAGACTCTCACCTGGAAGGTACAGTACAATAACCATGGTGTTATTAGAGTTCGTGTCTACCATTTCCCTGTGATGCGTGATGCAAATCATAGCTATGTAGAACAGAACCGGGAGGCTTATTTTCTTCCTCGTTTGACATCAGATGTGATGAATAGGCCTAGTCTCTATACAGAACCGTGCTCTTGTGGTTTCTATTAATTGTATGCTAGTATGTTAGCTCCAGGTCTCTATTTGTTTATTTTCTTTTCTTTTGTAATTTGACCCCCTTTTTCCACCAATTTTGTGATACCCAATTGCGATCCAATCATATCTCATCGCTGCAGCTCCGCAACGGGCTCAGGAGAGGCAAAGGTCGAGTCATGCCATGCGTCCTCCGAAACAAGACCCGCCAAGCCGCGCTGCTTCTTAAAACCTCTCTAGGGTATGTGGGACGGTAGCGTCCCACCTCGCCAACAGCCAGTGAAACTGCAGGGAACCAAATTCAAAACATCAGAAACCCCATAATTAAAATTCCTCAAACATACATGTTTTTTACACCATTTTAAAGATACACTTGTTGTAAATCCAGCCACAGTGTCCGATTCCAAAAAGGCTTTATGACGAAAGCACACCAAATGATTATGTTAGGTTAGTACATCGTCACAGAAAAACACAGCCATTTTTCCGGCCAAAGAGAGGAGTCACAAAAAGCAGAAATAGAGATCAAATTAATCACTAACCTACACAATACATGTATGTTTTGTTCAGTAAAGTTCCTATTTATATCCAAAAATCTGAGTTTATATTGGCGCGTGTTGTGGAAATTTCCTGTATTACCAAATCACGAGAGAGCAAACCACACACAAGTCAGAGTTATCATAAAGTCCATCTTTAATTATATGAGCTTCACCATAGCCCTGTGACTCTCAGATCAATTCAGTGTCTATAAATGAATTCTCTGAGAGTGCTTTCATATTGGCAGCTGAGATCCTTTATAGCAAAGACACACAGCCAGACAGCATTGGCTATAAATTATTGTTCAGTTTGGTCTCCTAAACTAAGTTCTTATCTCGTTCTTGGTACCACTTAGAACCAAAAACATTACTTCATCCAATGGCATATATCAAATAACAAGATCAGAAAAGACAGTGAGCCTCTTAGGTCATATACTAAATCAAGATAAGGGCAACCCCAGAGGGGACATGTAAATAGTTAGACACATTCCCATAAGAAGACAGGCCTGACCTCTCCCCTCTCTGGGGCCCAATGTGACTAAGCCCTGGCAGAGAAGGGATAACTGCAAACAGTATTATCCAAAATAAGACATTCTAATGACAAATAGCTCACATAAGCATTATTATATAAATACAACATCTTATTTATCAATGTTACCTAACTAATTTTGATTCTGCGTTATGTTCAGTAGTTCTAAAACATCTGGTGATTTTGCAGAGAGCCACATCAATTTACAGAAATACTCATAATAAACATTGCTAAAATATACGTGTAATACATGGAATTTTAGATCCAGTTCTCCTTAATGCAACAGCTGTGTCAGATTTTAAATTTTTTTTAAGGAAAAAGCAAACCATGCAATAATCTGACGGCACTCAGACGACAAATCAAGCCAAATTGATATCCGACATGTTGGAGTCAAACAGAAGTCAGAAATAGCATGATAAATATTCACTTACCTTTGATGATCTTCATCAGAATGCACTCCCAGGAATCCCAGTTCCACAATAAATGTTTGTTTCATTCGATGGGAGTCCCTATGGGACTCCCGGTCACGGCCGGCTTTGACACAGCCTCGGATCAAACCCCAGGCTGTAGTGAAACCTCAACACTGCTATGCAGTGCCTTGGACCGCTGCGCCACTCGAAAGGCTCCAGGTCTATCTTATTAATGAATATATACTGTAACAATGATGTTTAAATATCTGTACCTGCAGGGCATCCAGGATGTGACTCTGTGTGCAGCCTGTGCCCCTCCGGGTGGGGGCCGTCAGAACCTCAGCCCCCGTCTGCTAAGACACTTCTCTGTCCTGCTGCTGCCACACCCCTCTAGCAACACCATGCAACACATCTTCCAGGTCAATGCCCCTAAGTCTTTAGTTGATTAGCTGCAGCACATCCTATACTAAGCCTACTGTATGTGTAAGTGCCAGCTGTGTCGCTATGTAATATCAAATTAGGGGAAGTACCTGAAATGCTTTCTGTCTGGTATATCAACCAGGTCCAACTCGGGAAGTTCTTTGGTATCAGAGATTTCTCCAAGGAGGTGCGTAAATGCAGAGAGGCCTTGGTGTCTGCCTCCATCACTGTCTACAATGAGATGTGTCAACGTATGATGCCCACTCCAGCCAAGTACCACTACACATTTAACCTCCGAGACCTGTCCAAGGTAAGACACACACATTCTCATTGACTGCACAGAATCACTGATCTTCAAGTCACCTTGCACTGCACCTAACTACTCATTATGTGATCAACATGAGTGATTCTGCACCTCGCCTTACTCAAACTGATCCCCTTAAACACTGTGATTAGCTTAGGCATAGAGAGAGGCGCTTGACTATTGATATGCAATGGTATTCTCTCTATAGCTGGTCCAAGGCCTGATGCAGACCAGCGACTCTCAGCTGAACTCATTGGTAATCTCTCTTTAGCTGGTCCAAGGCCTGATGCAGACCAGCGACTCTCAGCTGAACTCATTGGTAATCTCTCTTTAGCTGGTCCAAGGCCTGATGCAGACCAGCGACTCTCAGCTGAACTCATTGGTAATCTCTCTTTAGCTGGTCCAGGGCCTGTTGCAGACCAGCGACTCATCTGAACTCATTGGTAATCTCTCTATAGCTGGTCCAGGGCCTGTTGCAGACCAGCGACTCTCATCTGAACTCATTGGTAATATCTCTGTAGATGGTCCAGAGCCTGTTGCAGACCAGCGACTCTCATCTGAACTCATTGGTAATATCTCTGTAGATGGTCCAGGGCCTGTTGCAGACCAGTGACTCTCAGCTGAACTCATTGGTAATCTCTCTATAGCTGGTCCAGGGCCTGTTGCAGACCAGCGACTCTGAGCTGAACTCATTGGTAATCTCTCTATAGCTGCTCCAAGGGCTGATGCAGACCAGCGACTCTCAGCTGAACTCATTGGTAATCTCTCTATAGGTGGTCCAGGGCCTGTTGCAGACCAGCGACTCTCATCTGAACTCATTGGTAATCTCTCTATAGCTGCTCCAAGGGCTGATGCAGACCAGCGACTCTCCGCTGAACTCATTGGTAATCTCTCTATAGGTGGTCCAGGGCCTGTTGCAGACCAGCGACTCATCTGAACTCATTGGTAATCTCTCTATAGGTGGTCCAGGGCCTGTTGCAGACCAGCGACTCATCTGAACTCATTGGTAATCTCTCTATAGCTGGTCCAGGGCCTGTTGCAGACCAGCGACTCTCAGCTGAACTCATTGGCAATCTCTCTATAGCTGGTCCAGGGCCTGTTGCAGACCAGCAACTCTCATCTGAACTCATTGGTAATCTCTCTATAGCTGGTCCAGGGCCTGTTGCAGACCAGCGACTCTCATCTGAACTCATTGGTAATCACTCTATAGCTGGTCCAGGGCCTGTTGCAGACCAGCGACTTTCATCTGAACTCATTGGTAATCTCTCTATAGGTGGTCCAGGGCCTGATGCAGGCCAGCGACTCTGAGCTGAACTCAGAGGAGGCTGCAGCCTACCTGTTTTCCCACGAGACCTCCAGAGTGTTCCACGACCGCCTGGTCAACGAGCAGGACAGAGAACTGTTCTTTCAGATACTGTCCAACGAGCTGCACAGTTACTTCAAGGTACTGGTAGCCAACGTGTCTAGAGAGGTCTCAAGTGTACACAGTAACTGCTGAAATGTGTACTCTAGACATTTATGCCAAGCTTATGCACATTTTGATTCCTGTGTTGCATTTATAAAAGGTTTTATTTGGGGACATTTTGCAGACGGTCTTTCACAGCGACTTAAAGTTAGTGCATTCATCTTCAGATAGCTTGGTGAGACAACCAAATTCCTATGTGTTGAAAATAGTTAAACGTGCCTCCCGAATGGCGCTGTAGTCTTAAGGCACTGCATCGCAGTGCTTGAGGCGTCACTACAGACCCGGGTTCGATCACAGGCTATGTCGCAGCCGGTTTCGACCGGCAGACCCATGATGCAGTGCACAATTGGCGCAGCCTCGTCCGGGTTAGGGGAGGGTTTGGCCGGCTGGGATGATCTTGTCCCATTGTGCTCTAGCGACTCCTTGTGGCACGGCCGGGCGCATGCACGTTGGCTTTGGTCACCAGTTGTACCGTGTTCCCTCCGACACATGCGGTGCGGCTGGCTTCTGGGTTAAGCGAGCAGTGTGTCAAGAAGCAGTGTGGCTAGGCAGGGTTGTGTTTCGGAGGACACATGGCTCTCGACCTTTGCCTTTCACGAGTCCGCAGGGGAGTTTCAGCGATGGGACAAGACTGTAACTATGCCTGTCTGCCTGCTTTATATAGCAAGCCACAGTCACGTGACTCACTGTCTGTAGGAGCGAACCATGAACGGGGTAGTGTACCTAATAAACTGGCCACTGGACACTGAGTGTAAAATGACTTTCCAGTTACTTTTTCTTGTAACTTGTTCGTGTATGACTGTTAAGGTGTCCTGGCCACCAGAGGAGCTGATGAGAGAACCCATAGCATTCGGAGACTTCCTGGATATGAGCATCCCAACTGCTTCTAGGATCTATAAACACCTGCCAGAGTTGAAGAAGATCCAGGCTGTACTGGAGGAGTGTCATGCTAGTCATGGAAGGAAAGCCTCTCAGGTACATTTAACTTTAGACACACTGACTCACCCACAATAACATCTGCTAAACACGTGTATGTTACCAATATAATTTGATTTGATTTGACTATTTCTTTACAGTACAGTAAGCTACCAATGTGCAATCTTGATAAGATTAATATCTGCATGATAATAACACATTTATTTTGTAATTCTTGTGTGTGTGTGTGTGTGTGTGTGTGTGTGTGTGTGTGTGTGTGTGTGTGTGTGTGTGTGTGTGTGTGTGTGTGTGTGTGTGTGTGTGTGTGTGTGTGTGTGTGTGTGTAGTTCCCCATGGTGTTTTTCAGGGAGGCAGTGGAACACATCACTAGAGCCGCCCGGGTCTTCAGATTGAAGGGAGCACACATGATGCTGGTACCTGTCCTGGACACACCTTTTAGATCTCTGATGTCACTGAGACACTTTCCCTGTATGCTCTCTTTTAGAGTGTGGGCGGTAACTGTAACGGTAAATTAGAAATAACTGTAAACGGACCGTTTATCATTCTGCAGTACAACCGGCAGGCAACTGGGAAAAAAACCTCTCTCGGTATCGTTCTCCACTCTTTGTGTAGTTATCATTGTAGCTCTCCTGTTCGCTTGAATTAGAACTGTTTCAATTGAACAATACTATACTAACTGAAGGTAAACCATATAGCTCAATAATATGTTGTTCAGGTTCCCAATGGCTATTGCATCACTATTACACACTCATGGCTCCTTCCTGCTATTTGATTGATTGATTGATCAATTGATTGATTACTGATAATGACTGACCACTTTATTCCCTCTGTGTAGATTGGACTGGATGGCACAGGGAAGGAGGAGTGTGTGACTCTGGCCTGTCATGTGTCTGGAAGCCATCTCTACAGGCTGTCTGTCTGCCGGAACTGCAGCTACTCAGATTTCAGAGATGACCTCAAGAGGGTGTTCAGACAGGCCGGGATCCAACGTAAAAACACTGTGCTGCTCATTACTGACTCAGACATTGTCAAGGTCCGTTTAAAGTGTGAAAGACAGTAGGAAGATTAGTTAGAGAAGATTAGTTGTTCCATATCTGTTACGTACTGTCGTTATCTAGCCTGGTCCATATCTGTTACGTACTGTCGTTATCTAGCCTGGTCCATATCTGTTACGTACTGTCGTTATCTAGCCTGGTCCATATCTGTTACATACTGTCGTTATCTAGCCTGGTTCATATCTGTTACATACTGTCGTTATCTAGCCTGGTCCATATCTGTTACGTACTGTCCTTATCTAGCCTGGTCCATTTCTGTTACGTACTGTTGTTAGCTAGCCTGGTTCAGATGTTACGTACTGTCGTTATCTAGCCTGGTCCATATCTGTTACGTACTGTCGTTATCTAGCCTGGTCCATATCTGTTACGTACTGTAGTTATCTAGCCTGGTCCATATCTGTTACATACTGTCGTTATCTAGCCTGGTTCAGATGTTACGTACTGTCGTTATCTAGCCTGGTCCATATCTGTTACGTACTGTCGTTATCTAGCCTGGTTCACATCTGTTACGTACTGTCGTTATCTAGCCTGGTCCATATCTGTTACGTACTGTCGTTATCTAGCCTGGTCCATATCTGTTACGTACTGTCCTTATCTAGCCTGGTCCATATCTGTTACGTACTGTCCTTATCTAGCCTGGTCCATATCTGTTACATACTGTGGTTAGCTAGCCTGGTTCAGATGTTACGTACTGTCGTTATCTAGCCTGGTCCATATCTGTTACATACTGTGTTATCTAGCCTGGTTCAGGTGTTACGTACTGTTGTTATCTAGCCTGGTCCATATTCAGATGTTACATACTGTTGTTAGCTAGCCTGGTTCAGATGTTACATACTGTCGTTATCTAGCCTGGTCCAGATGTTACGTACTATCATTATCTAGCCTGGTCCAGATCTGTTACGTACTGTTGTTAGCTAGCCTGGTTCAGATGTTACGTACTGTTGTTAGCTAGCCTGGTTCAGATGTTACATACTGTGGTTAGCTAGCCTGGTTCAGATGTTACGTACTGTCGTTATCTAGCCTGGTCCATATCTGTTACGTACTGTTGTTAGCTAGCCTGGTTCAGATGTTACGTACTGTTGATAGCTAGCCTGGTTCAGATGTTACGTACTGTTGTTAGCTAGCCTGGTTCAGATGTTACGTACTATCATTAGCTAGCCTGGTTCAGATGTTACGTACTATCATTAGCTAGCCTGGTTCAGATGTTACGTACTGTTGTTAGCTAGCCTGGTTCAGATGTTACGTATTATTAGCTAGCCTGGTTCAGATGTTATGTACTATCGTTAGCTAGCCTGGTCCCTAGATCGGTATCGTTAGTAAAAGTAGTCCATTCTATTGATCACCTGTGATATCTTCTCTGTGTTTTGTTCAAAGGAGTCAGTCCTTGAGGATCTGAACTGCATTCTGAAATATGGTGATGTCCCTGGCCTGTTTGACAACGATGAGATTGATTCAATCACTGTGGATCTCAAGTCAACCATGGAGAGCTCTATCGGTGAAAATAGAGAGGAGATGTACTCTTATTTCATAGAGGTACAGTACGGTATAATATTCACTCTAGATTTGTTGATTTATGCCATGGTTTGAGAAGAAGCATTTAACTTCTTCTTCTTCTTTAGCAAGTTCATCAGAGACTACACATCGTCCTGGCCCTGAGCCCTGCTGGGATGCGTCTGAGACAGTACTGTTGGGCCCACCCGGCCCTGCTCTCCTGTTGTAACATAGACTGGTACAGTGAGTGGTCTAAAGATGCTCTGCTGCAGGTAGCCAATAGCACCTACATCAACTCTGACCACTTTGACTGGCTCGGACAGGTACAGTAGTTCCCCATTCACCAGATAATGACAAGCACTATTTGTATGTGTACTACAATTCAACTTCTATCTGCAAATGTGTACATGAAATAAACCAAAAACAAAATAAGGTTAATTGCACATATTGAATGAGGATTATGTCCAGAATCTGGAACCCCAGTGGTTTACCTTTCAGGTCCTGCAGAACAAGGTAGCCAGAGTGTGTGTGGATATCCACCAGAGCTCAACCCAGATGGCTGCTCAGTATCTGCAGGAGATGAGAAGGCCCTACTACATAGTCCCCAGCACTTTCATCGAGTACATAGACACCTTCACCAAGATGTGTCGTTCAGAGGGGTCTAAGCTCCATAATGTCAGGTTAAGGCTGGAGGTTGATCTATTGATTGATTGAGTTGTTGGTTGTGACTGTTATTTTCTTGGAAATTATGTTTGCTGAGCGGAGAGTAATATTAAAAGGACTGTATATTGTCTGTTTGTTCCCACAGAGATCGTTTTAGTAACGGACTCTCTATATTATCTGAGGCAACATCTCTAGTCACTGTCATGCAAGATGAACTTCTAGCTCTAGGCCCACAGATAGAGGAGAAGTCAAAGGTAAATAAGAGGATTCAATATCAAGATAGGGTGTTCAGATTTTGAGAGAAAGAGAGTGTGACTAATTGATTGGGTGTGTGACTGACTGATTGTGTGTGTGTGTGACTGATTGTGTGTGTGTGTGTGACTGACTGATTGTGTGTGTGTGACTGACTGACTGATTGTGTGTGTGACTGACTGACTGATTCTGTGTGTGTGACTGACTGATTCTGTGTGTGTGACTGATTGACTGATTCTGTGTGTGTGACTGACTGATTCTGTGTGTGTGACTGATTGACTGATTCTGTGTGTGTGACTGACTGACTGTGTGTGTGTGGCTGACTGACTGTGTGTGTGTGGCTGACTGACTGTGTGTGTGACTGACTGACTGATTGTGTGTGTGTGACTGACTGACTAATTGTGTGACTGACTGACTGACTGATTGTGTGTGTGTGACTGACTGACTGATTGTGTGTGTGTGTGACTGACTAATTGTGTGTGACTGATTGACTGATTCTGTGTGTGACTGACTGACTGTGTGTGTGTGACTGACTGACTGTGTGTGTGTGACTGACTGACTGATTGTGTGTGTGTGACTGACTGACTGACTGACTGTGTGTGTGACTGACTGACTGACTGACTGATTGTGTGTGTGTGACTGACTGACTAATTGTGTGACTGACTGACTGACTAATTGTGTGTGTGACTGACTGACTGATTGTGTGTGTGTGACTGACTGACTGATTGTGTGTGTGTGACTGACTAATTGTGTGTGGCTGACTGACTGATTGTGTGTGTGACTGACTGACTGATTGTGTGTGACTGACTGTGTTTTGGACAGGAAATAGAGATATTGATGGGTAAACTGAAAGAGGATTCTCAAGCTGTGGAACAAGTCCGAGCCATCGTCAAAATCGAAGAAGACATGATGGTGCAAGAAACACAGATCGTTCATGAATATGCAGAGGTGAGGTGAACATCAATATGAATATGCAGAGGTGAGGTGAACATCAATATGAATATGCAGAGGTGAATTTAAATATGCAGAGGTGAGGAGAACATCAATATGAATATGCAGAGGTGAGGTGAACATCAATATGAATATGCAGAGGTGAATTTAAATATGCAGATGTGAGTAGAACATCAATATGTTTTTATGAGAGTGCTACATACACCCACACTCACCCTTTGATAAATGTGTTCTCTGTTGACTGTGAGTAACATTTTGTTTATGTAAATAATTTGTTCCCATTGTGTGTTGTAAAACTGTAGGATGCCACGGCAGATTTGAATAAAGTTTTGCCTCTGCTGGAGAAAGCAGTTTCAGCTTTAGATGCTCTGCAAAAGAGCGACATTTCAGAAATAAGGCAAGTGAATAAAATCATGCTTAATTCTTCACCTAAGCATGCCTTTTCCTTTCATAAACACTTGGGGGGGGGTTACAATATTGTTGTCAAATTGACCTAATCAAAACATTTTTCCAAGTAGAACTAATGTTTTGAAGCAACGAATCAATATGACACACTGTCGATATGTAATAGTGAACTCATTCTGAATTGAATGTATTGATCTCCTGTTCATTATTTGGCTCCAGAGTATACACCAAGCCTCCAGAACTGGTCCTGACAGTGATGCATGCAGTCTGCATCCTGCTACAGCAGAGGCCTGACTGGACTACAGCTAAACAGCTGCTAGGAGACCCTGGCTTCCTCAAGAGACTGGTCAGCCTGGACAAAGACAGCCTGCCAGAGAAGGTACAGTATTTAGGCCCCAATCCTACCTTGAGATGAGCTTATCTTGTAGCTTTAGATTCTCTTGTTTATTATACTTGTTTATAAGTGTCTTGTGGTCCTGTGTGGCTCAGTCGGTAGAGCATGGCGCTTGTAACGCCAAGGGTTGTGGTTTTGATTCCCGCTAGGGAAAATGCACGCTTTGGATAAAAGTGTCTGCTAAATGGCATATATTATATTATAATAGTGCATGATACTATGTTTGAATTGCTGTAGGTGTTTCTGAAGTTGAGGAGGTATTCTAAGTGTCCTGACTTTAACCCTGCCAAGGTAGGCATGGTGTCTATAGCCTGTCGTTCAATGTGCCTCTGGGTGCTGGCTTTGGAGCACTACCATGAAGTGTACAAGGTACAGTTTGACTGTTGTGTGCCTTTAGTTCTCTAAGAAGGAAATATTCCCTTATTGTTAATCATGAATGCAACAGTGTTATATTGATGTCCTTTTCTTCCCCAGATAATTGAGCCCAAACGGAACAAAGTCAACGTGGCCCAAGCAGCATTGGTGAAATCAGAATCTAATCTGATGAAAAAGCAGAAAAGACTATCCAAGGTAAGATATTTACTGTTTGGCAACGTGTTTGATAATTCATTCACACAAATGACAAGGGCTTGTTTCTCCGTTCAGTGTATGCTTTATCAATGAATTGATTGATTGATTAATTGGTTGGTGATTGATTGTTCTGTGCTGTCTGTTTAGATCGAGGAGCATCAGAAAGCTTTGGAGGACCGCTACGATGCCAGTGTGTCTGAGAGACAGGAGCTGGGGAGACGTAAAGAGAGGACCACGAACAGAGTGCAGAGAGCTGCTTCACTCATATCAGCCCTGTCTAATGAAAAGGTCCGACCAAACAGTTCCTATACAATAGTAAATATTGTTGAATTTCATAAAACCAGACCAATATGGCACTTATGGATCTGATTCGATACCAGTCTTTGGGTGTCAGAATACACCGATTCCGATATTTCTGCCGATACATATGTTTTTTAGATGAAAATGTCACTGTTTTAGGTACAAATTGAACTCCAAAAGAGATGCATCCCTACAATGACACTTTGAATGCTGATTTCTTCCATGCGTGCTTTCTGTTGATTTGACCTGCCTGTTGCCCTGTGCGTGTCTGTGTGTATCAGGATCGTTGGGAGAAGGCCGTGTGTGACCTGGACAACAAGCTGCAGCACATAGTGGGTGACGTCATGGTTTCCTCAGCGTTCATCACGTACTGTGGACCTCTGACGGCCGACTACCGTAAAGCCATGGTGAAGAAGTGGCTGGACTTCTGCCACAACATGGAGATCCCTGTCTCTCCTCAGTACACCTTCACCTCAGCCATGACCGAGAAGAACCAGGTGATGTGGTCATTTAGCAGGTTTTTTTATCCTAAGCATCTTATAAAATTGTCAGCATTGACTGACACATAAATGCATTGATCGACGTTCAGTGGTGCAAGTAATCTCTTAACATTAGTCTCATTTAATTCAGAGCTATAGCTCCACACGATAGTGGATTCAGAGCATTCTGGGGTGATATCCATCTCAAAGGATCATAAAGCTCAATCTCATGTGAATGTTCACAGAATATTTTTAAGAAATTACAAACAACACACGCATTTTGTTTTGGCATGTATTGCCATAATGCACCAGATTTAGCTATTTTCTCAACATTTTAATGACATCGAAAAATCTTATCTCCCTCAGGTGAGACACTGGCAGAACACAGGCCTGCCACCAGATCAGAACTCCACAGAGAATGCTTTGATCGTGAAGAACGGTCCCCACTGGCCCCTGCTGATCGACCCCCAGGGCCAGGCCACCAGGTGGATAAGCTCTATGGAGGGGGTCAGGCTCAGGAAGATGCTGGCCTCAGACCCCAACTATATGAAGACAGTGGAGAGGGCCATTCGCATGGGGGACGCTGTCCTTATTCAGGTACTTGCTTAGGCTACTTAAACCTTTTAGTTCTTTGGGGAGCATAGATTATTTGACAAATTTCCTCCTGGGTCTTCTGTGTTGATCTCTTATTCAGGTATTGCCATATAGAATATACACATTTGATTGATTTTAATTCTACAATATAGAATCAAAGATTGTGATTCCCAACAGTAACCAGGTTTCCATCCAACCTTTTTATCAGAGTAAAGTACATGTGAATGGAAACAGCTATTTTCTCTGTAAACATTCCAAATGTCGACAAAACAAAATACGCTAGACAAGGTGGGATCTTTTTGTGTCTGTAAAAATAAGTATGCGAGAAATAGCAGTGGAAACTATTGATCTAATAACCATCATATCGAAGTAAATGTGGAGTCATACGATGATATGTTGTGCTCCTCCCATACGACTCGGGAAAACATGCAATTTATTAGGCTAATGAATGATGAAATCAGTTATGATGAACTTCACAGGGGGGTGAAAGTTCACAGTAATGAGCTTAATGCTGCTTTCCAATAAATATAAAGGGTCTTATTCTGATTGATGTTTGGCTGCCGTTTGACAAATACAAATTATTGCGCTCTTTTGTCCATAATAACCTCATCAAGTAGGCCCATCAAATTCAACTCTAGACCTCAAAGCAAGTTTCACTGCCTTTTTTCATTGTTGCCCTCTAATCAGGGACTGATTTAGAACTAGGACACCAGGTGTGTGCAATTAATTATCAGGTAGAACAGAAAACCAGCAGGCTCCGGACCTCGTAAGGTAAGAGATGAATACCCCTGATGTAGGCTATACCCACACTGTATCTGCGAGCTGTTGGCTAGAGCGCGCATGCCAACACTGGAGTGGGCACATTCGTTATATAATGTAACAGTTTTAGTGACAAAACCATCAGTAGAGTTGAAAATGCGATGGATGATGGAAATGCGATGGTATTTAATAACAAAAGGTATTTTTATGTACTCTACGTCATCACGCACAGCCTTTTATCCACAAGAGGTCAATTTGATGGAAACATCTCTGGTGGGAAATGTGGATTGTTTTTATGCAGATTTGTGCATATTCACATAAAAATCTGTTGCCAATTGAATGGAAACTTAGCTAGTGGTTTTCTTAAATGAAACTGATGTACTAAATGAGATCAAGATTATTAGTCCTTCCCTTTGATCATTCTTCTGTTTTCAGGATGTTCTTGAGAACATAGATCCCTGTCTTCAGCCAATCCTGGTCAAGAACCTTACAATACGTGACGGTCAATCATTCATCAAAATTGGAGACACTGAAATTGAGTACAATCCCAACTTTAGGTACATTTACTCATTCAATTGAGCCCTTATTTTCATCAAATGACCCTTCATTAAAAATAAAAATGTTCATATTTGTAGCAGTAGGAATAGGTCTTATAAATTGTCACAACTCCTCTCCTCCTCATCTCCTGCCTTTTCCTTCTCCTCTCCCCTCTCCTCTCTTTCTCACCGAAGGCTCTACCTGGCCACCTGTCTGCCCAACCCCCACTTCCTCCCGGCAGTGTGTGTCCTGGTGAAGCTGATCAACTTCTCGGTAGAGTACGAGTGTCTGCAGGAGCAGCTGCTGTCCAGCGCGGTGTCTCTGTATCAGCCAGAGCTAGAGCTGCACCACAACCAGCTCCTCCACACTATTACTGCTGACCTGTTCAGCCTTCACGAGCTGGAGAACAGGTCCCTGCTGCTGCTGCAGGACACCCAGGGTGAGGGAGGGAGGGAGGGAGGTGGACGGGTGGATGGATTTTGTGCCGTTCCACCTGTCCCTAAATGTAACGTAAAAATCTTGATCAAGATCAACTGTTGGCTTTGCTTCCAGCACTCTTTCACTATTGTTTTTACTAAGAGGATAGAGAAAAGATAGAGATGAGCACATTGTCTCCCTTCACCTAAAATGTGACATATTAAAACACTAATACTTTGTCTTGCTTCAGGACACATATTGGACGACCAGCACCTCGTTGATAACCTGAAAAAGTCCAAGGTCACCTCCAATGAGATCTCCGTGCGAGTTGAGACGGCTAAGGACAAGGAGAAGGAGATCGACGAGGTCCGCAAGAAGTACCTCCCTATCGCTAACCGTGGTGCAGACCTGTATTTTGTCCTGGCCGACCTCACCCAGATCAACTACATGTACCAGTTCTCCCTGGACTGGTTCAATGACATGTATGTGAAAGCTTTGCAGGTGGCCACGGAAGGCCAGGAGTGGCCCACCCTGGACATGTCCATGCCTGTGACGGGCACCTTGTGCCCGGCTGGAGCTAAAAGCCTGAGGAGGGCTGTGGTGGTGCCTGGAACATGTGCTCCCAACATGGGGGACTTTAACCTTCGTCTCCTCAAGATGATGAACACCATCACTGAGAGTATATACAAGGTAACAGTATTGATGATGATGAACGCCATCACTGAGAGTATATACAAGGTAACAGTATTGATGATGAACGCCATCACTGAGAGTATATACAAGGTAACAGTATTGATGATGATGAACACCATCACTGAGAGTATATACAAGGTAACAGTATTGATGATGAACGCCATCACTGAGAGTATATACAAGGTAACAGTATTGATGATGAACGCCATCACTGAGAGTATATACAAGGTAACAGTAATGAGAGTAACAATCATGGACAGGTAACATGCTATTTTCTTTTGGGTTTTACGCATCTTAAGTGGAGCTTGATTGAGTTTTCCCCCCTGCGTACTCTGTCTCTCCCCCTCATTACTCTCTATTTCCCCCACTCTCTCTATCTCTCTCTCCCCCTCCTTACTCTCTCTCCCCCACTCTCTCTATCTCTTTCTCCACCTCTGTACTCTCTCTCTCCCCCTTCCCCCTCCAGGAAGTGTCCCTGGCCCTGTTTGTGGACGACCAGGTGGTTTTCTCCTTCCTGATGTGTTGTAACATCATGAAGACCAACAAGCACAACATGATAGTGGGCAGCACTGAGTTCCTGCCTGCTGAAGAGTGGAAGATATTCCTACACTCTGCTGTGCTGGCCAGCATGATGGACTCAAAGAGAGCCGAACAGGAGGAAGGTAAAAAAATACCTGATGTGTCAGGCATCTGTCAGTAATATGAGGCCGCATATTGAATCAGAGCTTGTCTTTAAAAGGCTCCAAACTGTCTTTCAATTGGAAAATAAGTAGACCATGAATGAGTGAGCATTTGAGTAATTAAGGGGGGTGACCACAGTAAAATTGCTGAGTGCATCTGTGTGTGATTGTCTCGCTAGGGGAGCTCCTGGGTGAGCGTCCGGACCACCCGTGGCTGACAGACAGCATGTGGGCACAGTGCCAGTACCTGAGTGCCCACCTGCCCTGCTTCGCCACCCTCTACAAGTCCATCCAGACCAACCGTTTGCAGTGGGAACTGTTCCAGCAGGCTAGGAACCTCTATGAGTTCCTCAGTGAGCCCTACACTGGACACTCTGGTTCTGGTACTGAAGGTCGGTGTTGCTGCGCTGGAACGTGAAGCTTCCCTGGTGAACATTGGGTTGCTTGACTTATTCCTTGAAGCTCTTGTGCAGAAAAGAGCCTTGACTATGGCATCTCCAGTGAACCTTGCTCTGGGAAGTTTTCTGTCCTGTGTTCCCTGATGCACGTTGTGTTTGAATTCACCACAGAGTATCATTTCCTTGACTTATTTCACAGAACCTCTTCATGGTAATGACAAGCCATACACGTTCCCCCTCACCGATAGAATCTTATTCTAGCTCGTTCCCCCTCACCGATAGAATCTTATTCTAGCTCGTTCCCCCTCACCGATAGAATCTCGTTCTAGCTCGTTCCCCCTCACCGATAGAATCTCGTTCTAGCTCGTTCCCCCTCACCGATAGAATCTCGTTCTAGCTCGTTCCCCCTCACCGATAGAATCTCGTTCTAGCTCGTTCCCCCTCACCGATAGAATCTCGCTCTAGCTCGTTCCCCCTCACCAATAGAATCTCGTTCTAGCTCGTTCCCCCTCACCGATAGAATCTCGCTCTAGCTCGTTCCCCCTCACCGATAGAATCTCGTTCTAGCTCGTTCCCCCTCACCAATAGAATCTCATTTTAGCTCGTTTCCCTTCACCAATAGAATCTCATTCTAGCTCACCTCCTGTGTCATGAATGAATGTGTGTGTGTGTGACATCATGATGTGGTTTGTCTGTCTGTCCAGGAGAGTCATCCCAGTCAGCAGCAGCCTCGAAGGACAGGCATCTCACCAAGTGTGTCCACATCTTCCCCTGGGAGAGCCTCTCAGGCTTCCAGAAGATCATCTTGGTGTGTGTGTGCGTGTGTGCGTGCGTGCGCGTGTGTGTGTGTGTGCATGCATGTGGGTTACAGATTTGTAAGAACTCAAAACATTCTCCTTGATAAATATGATGAACTCTGTTGAGGCCGTCTTTATCTCCCAGGTGAAGATCCTGAGGCCTGAGTGTCTGAACACGGCAGTGAAAGCCTTTGTCATAGAGAAGATGGGTTCTAAGTACCTGGAGGTTGGAAAGATCTCCCTGAGAGAGGTGTGTGAGCGCTGCTCTGCCAACGTGCCCATCGTATTCCTCCTCTCCCCTGGTAAGACTACTGCTACTCTTGTGTACTAGACATCCTCCCTAAACTGGTGTGTAATAACCTTGGTGTTAGGCTGCTCGTTCCACCCTCTTTCTCACTAGTAGGATTTGGAACGGACACTGGGACACTCAAAGCTTCTTTTACACCTTTGAAATTCCTGGACAATATGGTGTAGTACAAGCACCTTTAGGTCGTGTCTGATGTCCTTACTCTTCCCCTGTCTGTTCAGGCATGGACCCAGCTTCCCTCCTGGTGCGTCTGGCCCAGGAGCTGAGGGGTAGCAGCCTGCACCTGGACATGGTGTCTCTGGGTCAGGGCCAGGGCCCCAGGGCAGAGGAGCTCATTTACAAGGCCCAGGTCCTCAAGGGCCGCTGGGTCTTCCTGCAGAACTGCCACCTGGCCGCCTCCTTCATGCCCAGACTGCAGACTGTCGTCAACTCGTGAGTGTACAACAGCACCTGTTTTGAGCTATTATTTTGCATGTTTTTATGTCTTAATATAGTCTTTTTATGCCGATGGGTAGTGTCATGTGAGACAATATAATGTAGTATACGTTGGTTTGAAACCACGTTGAAGCACAGAGGGTCCTGTGAGATGCCTTTAGGTGTGGTCCTGTTAGGTGCTTCTACCCGACAGGATCCAGCTGTAGACAGATGTCTCTCCACAGACCTGAGTATTTTTCATCCCTTCTGCTCAGGTTGAAGTGGAAAGGCTCAGACCTGGACCCTCACTTCCGTCTGTGGCTGTCCTCTAAACCAGACCCAGTGTTCCCTGCCTCCATCCTGCAGAGAGCCATTAAGGTCAGCCAGGCCTTCATTACCACAGCTTCCCGTTAGAGGGCCATACACCTATAGAAGTATAATTATTATTTCTATGGCGTACCCATGAGTGAACCAGTCAATCTGTCATCGTCTGAGGGGCTTTGTCTCTTCTAGACATTCTATTGCACATCCCTCAGATACACAGAACACAACAATGTCTGTTGTTGTTACAAATTAATTGCCAATGATTCTGTTCCTTTAGATAGCGGTAGAGCCTCAGTTACTAATACAGTAATTCCACTTCCTGTCCTGTAGATAGCGGTAGAGCCTCAGTTACTAATACAGTAATTCCACTTCCTGTCCTGTAGATAGGTAGAGCCTCAGTTACTAATACAGTAATTCTACTTTCTGTCTTGTAGTTGGCGGTAGAGCCTCAGCTACCAATACAGTAATTCCACGTCCTGTTCTGTAGATGGTGGTAGAGCCTCAGTTACTAATACAGTAATTCCACTTCCTGTCCTGTAGATAGCGGTAGAGCCTTAGTTACTAATACAGTAATTCCACTCCCTGTCCTGTAGATAGGTAGAGCCTCAGTTACTAATACAGTAATTCCACTTCCTGTCCTGTAGATAGCGGTAGAGCCTCAGTTACTAATACAGTAATTCCACTTCCTGTCCTGTAGATAGCTGTGGAGCCTCCTCGGGGTCTGAAGGAGAAGCTCCTCCACACCTTCAGTCCCAGTGGAGAGGTGACCGAGAGGAGCTTCTGTAAAATGGACTGCAGCCCAGCCTGGAAGACTTTGCTCTTCAGCCTCTGCTTCTTCAACGCCATCGTGCAGGAGAGAAAGAAGTACGGCCCTCTGGGGTGGAACATACCCTACACCTTTACATCTTCTGACCTGGAGGTACATTATCAGCTTACAAGATAATGACACATATCCATCTAGATTGAGAGAGAGCATCGTCATTATCTCTTGTCTTGGCTCTGTCTGTGTGTCTTAGGTGTCCATGCTGAACCAAGAGAGTCTCCTGCGGGCTGCGGAAGGTTCTGAGCTGCCATGGGCGGCCCTACGCTACCTGACGGGTGAGGTGATCTACGGAGGGCGTGTCACCGACCCCTGGGACCGCCGATGCCTGCTTACCATTCTCCACCGCTGCTATACCCCCTCGGTCCTGCAGGACGGACACAGCTTCTGTCAGGCTCAGGTAGGAGTCAGACACACCCCTCCACTTACCACTGGCATCACAGTCACAGGATCCATGTCAACATACTGATAAAGGAATGAATAAGGTCATTGTGATGTCATATGGTTGTTTACCTACAGTTTACATCCGCCAGGGTAGTGGGTTCTGCGTAGAATGTATATGACTGTAACAAAAATGTAATGGCATTATTATTAAAACTTTACAGGTATTCACTGATTTTAAAACAAGGTACAATTTAAACACAATTTTGTTGTAGAATATTTCAGAAATTAATAAAAAATGTCAATCTGAAATGTCTTTAGTCAATAAGTATTCAACCCCTTTAATGGAAAGCGTAAAATAGTTCAGGAGTAAAATGTTACTTTAAAATAAGTTGTATGAACTCATTCCGTGTTCAATAATAGTTGTTAATATGATTTTTGAATAACTACCCCATCTCTGTACCTCACACATACCTCAATCGGGTAGTACATTTCATGCACAGATTCAACCACAAAGACCAGGGAAGTTTTTCAATGCCTCGCAAAGAAGGGCACCGATTGGCAGATGGGTAAAATAAAATAAAAAGCAGACTGAGTATCCCTTTGAGCATGGTGAAGTTACTAATTAGGCTTTGGACGGTGTATCAATACACCCAGTCGTTACAAAGATACAAGCGTCCTTCGTAACTCAGTTGCCGGAGAGGAAGGAAACTGCTCAGGGATTTCACCATGAGGTCACAGGTGGTTTTAAAACAGTTAGAGTTTAATGGTTGTGATATGAGAAGACTGAGGATGGGTCAACATTGTAATTACTCCACAATACTAACCTAAATAACAGTAAAAAGAAGGAAGCCTGTACAGAATAAAATATTCTAAAACATGCATCCTTTTTGCAACAAGACACTTAAGTAATACTGCAAAAAAGGTGGCAAAGAATGAACTTTTGTGCTGAATACAAAGCGTTATGTTTGGGGCAAACACAACACATCACTGAGTACCACTCCTCATATTTTCAAGCACGGTGGTGGCTGCATCACGTTATGGGTATGCTTGTCATTGGCAAGGACTAGGTTTTTTTTTTTTAAGGATAAAAATAAAAGGAATACAGCTATAAGCACAGGCAAAATCCTAAAGGAAACCCTGGTTCATTCGGCTTTCCAACAGACACTGGGAGACAAATTCACCTTTCAGGAGGATAATAACCTGAAACACAAGGCCAAATCTACACTGGTTGCTTACCAAGACGACATTGAATGTTGCTGAGTGGCCGAGTTACAGTTTTGCCTTAAATCGTATTGAATATCTATGGCAAGACTTGAAAATATCTGTCTAGCAATGATCAACAATCAACTTGACAGAGCCTGAAGAATTTCAAAAATAATAATGGGCAAATATTGTTCAATTCAGGTGTGGAATGTTCTTACGAGACTTACCCAGAAAGATAGCTGTAATCACTGCCAAAGGTGCTTTCATTTTCAATACATTTGCAAACATTTCTAAAAACATGTTTTCACTTTGTCATTATGGGGGTAATGTGTGTAGATGGGTGTGTAAAAACATAGTTTATCCATTTTGAATTCAGGCTGTAACACAACAAAAAAATTGAATAAGTGAAGGGGTATGAATACTTTTTGAAGGCACTGTATATTACATAATGAAATATAACCCTAAAGCAAAATGGTATGTTTCTGTTATTCTCTCTGTCTGCTTTGAGAGCATTATATTGTATTTGTCTTGGCAGGGCTACCCTCCCTTCCCTAAAGACGCCAGCTGGCCCCAGTGTAGAGCCTACATAGAGAACATGCCCGACAAGGACCTGGCAGAGGTGTTTGGCATCGACAGCAGTGCAGAGACAGTGATACTGCAGAACCAGACCCAGCAGCTGCTGCACACCATCGTCAACCTGCAGCCCAGGCTCTCTGATAGCAGCCTGCTGGTCAGGTGGGTCTCCCAGGGGAAATATAACCCACCAATAGAGGTATTACTTATATCCTTTTGGCAATACTGAGCCAAGCGGAGCTGTACACAGCTGGCATGGTTAAGCATCCACTACAGTGTGCTGGAAAGGACAAGGTCCACATAAAATATCCAAGGCAGCACAATATGGCTCCAGTGTTAATCTGCAAAATTGTAATTATTCGCCTACCTCCTCATGCCCTTTGCACACATTGTATATAGACTCCCCTTTTTTTTCTACTGTGTTATTGACTTGTTAATTGTTTACTCCATGTGTAACTCTGTGTTGTCTGTTCACACTGCTATGCTTTATCTTGGCCAGGTCGCAGTTGCAAATGAGAACTTGTTCTCAACTAGCCTACCTGGTTAAATAAAGGTGAAATAAAAAATAAAATAAAAAATGGTTCAGTCCGGCACTTGAATTAGAAAAACAGCTATGTTATGTAGTGTAAAGAATGTTAATGAAATGCTGAATTCTTCTTCTGTTTGTTTGTGTGGAGCAGAGACAGACAGTGCCAAGATAGCGTAGTTCTAAGGATGGCCATGAACATCCTGAAGAAACTACCAGAGACAGTGGAGGTTGATCGTGTCACAGAGAAAACACTATTCCTCAGAGACATCATCGCCAAAGTCAACTTTGTGGAATCATCTTCCTCTGACCAGGGTAACTTACATACGCAACCCTTTACACTTGTTGGGATAGGGATTACAAAAGAAACATGAACTGCATAAACATGGTAACAATTGAAAGGTAACAGTTTGGATATTATGGGGAAATGATTAGACCAAAGTTGAGGACACAACAGTTCACATGACACAAGACTGAATCCAAACACTGTTGATTTTATGTGCATTTTACATTTACTGTACTTTTCACCACACTTGTTTACGAAATCAGAAAATACTCTGGATACATTCAGTAACAATATTCCTAGAAAATGTGGGGTAGTAGAATCATAAGACAAAAAAATGACTTGAGTGAGAGGGCTAACTGGTCTACAAGTGGCCAATAACCTCTCAAAGTGTGCACGGTTCCTAAGTCATTTCAATGCACTTTTATGACTCAAAGCCGTTGAGGAGCTAGAGCAAGCACACTTGTAGTTGTTTTGTTTTGAACACAACCCTGCATCCCTGGGTTTTATGATTTGGAAATGTGAAGTGCACGTTTGGACTCACAGGTGTTTGGCTTGTATGACATAAAGGTGGTATTTATGATAATCCTCAAAGTCATCTTTCAAAATACATAGTCATTTACAGCATTTCTATCACCCAGACAACAACAAAAATTGTAAAAAGATACTCAATTAGCTGGAGGGCTGGGGGCAACTTCTAGTCACGTGTGGTGCTCAAGTTCAGAACGTCTGTCAGTCAAAACCCATACAGAGCTGTGAAGTGCAGAGCCAGAGTTCTGACGTCATTTATAGCATGTTACTGTACAGCCACTGCGTTCCAATTTAGTCACTTATCAGCCATTTTTATCAACCTGTATATGGGTACAAGTGTAAAGGGCTACGAATAGATTCGAATAAATGTATTGTCTGAAAAGGAAATCATTGTTCACAGGTTGTACCTTTTCTTATTTTGACTCCTGTGAGAGTGAGAGTTAGTGAGAGGGACATTGAGAGATTCTATATATCTATCTGTGTCCATTTTTGCTCATAGTTCTTACTGAAAGCTGCCTTGTGTGTCTGTATGCATCCGTGTATGTACTCTGAAGGTGAGAGATGCACAGCCTCGGCCTCCTCTGCCCTGCTGGTGATCCTGCGACAGGAGATTGACCGGTTTAACTACCTCCTCTGTGTGGTGCGCTCCAGCCTCCTTTCCTTCTCTGCCTCCATCAGAGGAGAGGTGCTGATGAGTGAGGCTCTGGAGGAGGTCTACACTGCCCTGCTCACCATGATCGTACCATCAGACTGGAAGGTAGGTCTACACTGCCCTGCTCACCATGATCGTACCATCAGACTGGAAGGTAGGTCTACACTGCCCTGCTCACCATGATCGTACCATCAGACTGGAAGGTAGGTCTACACTGCCCTGCTCACCATGATAGTACCATCAGACTGGAAGGTAGGTCTACACTGCCCTGCTCACCATGATCGTACCATCAGACTGGAAGGTAGGTCTACACTGCCCTGCTCACCATGATAGTACCATCAGACTGGAAGGTAGGTCTACACTGCCCTGCTCACCATGATAGTACCATCAGACTGGAAGGTAGGTCTACACTGCCCTGCTCACCATGATCGTACCATCAGACTGGAAGGTAGGTCTACACTGCCCTGCTCACCATGATCGTACCATCAGACTGGAAGGTAGGTCTACACTGCCCTGCTCACCATGATAGTACCATCAGACTGGAAGGTAGGTCTACACTGCCCTGCTCACCATGATCGTAGCATCAGACTGGAAGGTAGGTCTACACTGCCCTGCTCACCATGATCGTACCATCAGACTGGAAGGTAGGTCTACACTGCCCTGCTCACCATGATCGTACCATCAGACTGGAAGGTAGGTCTACACTGCCCTGCTCACCATGATAGTACCATCAGACTGGAAGGTAGGTCTACACTGCCCTGCTCACCATGATAGTACCATCAGACTGGAAGGTAGGTCTACACTGCCCTGCTCACCATGATAGTACCATCAGACTGGAAGGTAGGTCTACACTGCCCTGCTCACCATGATAGTACCATCAGACTGGAAGGTAGGTCTACACTGCCCTGCTCACCATGATAGTACCATCAGACTGGAAGGTAGGTCTACACTGCCCTGCTCACCATGATCGTACCATCAGACTGGAAGGTAGGTCTACACTGCCCTGCTCACCATGATCGTACCATCAGACTGGAAGGTAGGTCTACACTGCCCTGCTCACCATGATAGTACCATCAGACTGGAAGGTAGGTCTACACTGCCCTGCTCACCATGATAGTACCATCAGACTGGAAGGTAGGTCTACACTGCCCTGCTCACCATGATCTGCTCACCATGATAGTACCATCAGACTGGAAGGTAGGTCTACACTGCCCTGCTCACCATGCTCACCATACCATCAGACTGGAAGGTAGGTCTACACCACCATCAGACTGGAAGGTAGGTCTACACTGCCCTGCTCACCATGATGATCGTAGTATCAGACTGGAAGGTAGGTCTACACTGCCCTGCTCACCATGATCGTACCATCAGACTGGAAGGTAGGTCTACACTGCCCTGCTCACCATGATCGTAGCATCAGACTGGAAGGTAGGTCTACACTGCCCTGCTCACCATGATAGTACCATCAGACTGGAAGGTAGGTCTACACTGCCCTGCTCACCATGATCGTACCATCAGACTGGAAGGTAGGTCTACACTGCCCTGCTCACCATGATCGTACCATCAGACTGGAAGGTAGGTCTACACTGCCCTGCTCACCATGATCGTACCATCAGACTGGAAGGTAGGTCTACACTGCCCTGCTCACCATGATAGTACCATCAGACTGGAAGGTAGGTCTACACTGCCCTGCTCACCATGATCGTAGTATCAGACTGGAAGGTAGGTCTACACTGCCCTGCTCACCATGATAGTACCATCAGACTGGAAGGTAGGTCTACACTGCCCTGCTCACCTGTACCATCAGACTGGAAGGTAGGTCTACACTGCCCTGCTCACCATGATAGTACCATCAGACTGGAAGGTAGGTCTACACTGCCCTGCTCACCATGATCGTACCATCAGACTGGAAGGTAGGTCTACACTGCACTGCTCACCATGATCGTAGTATCAGACTGGAAGGTAGGTCTACACTGCCCTGCTCACCATGATCGTAGCATCAGACTGGAAGGTAGGTCTACACTGCCCTGCTCACCATGATCGTACCATCAGACTGGAAGGTAGGTCTACACTGCCCTGCTCACCATGATCGTAGCATCAGACTGGAAGGTAGGTCTACACTGCCCTGCTCACCATGATCGTACCATCAGACTGGAAGGTAGGTCTACACTGCCCTGCTCACCATGATCGTACCATCAGACTGGAAGGTAGGTCTACACTGCCCTGCTCACCATGATAGTACCATCAGACTGGAAGGTAGGTCTACACTGCCCTGCTCACCATGATCGTAGCATCAGACTGGAAGGTAGGTCTACACTGCCCTGCTCACCATGATCGTACCATCAGACTGGAAGGTAGGTCTACACTGCCCTGCTCACCATGATCGTACCATCAGACTGGAAGGTAGGTCTACACTGCACTGCTCACCATGATCGTAGTATCAGACTGGAAGGTAGGTCTACACTGCCCTGCTCACCATGATAGTACCATCAGACTGGAAGGTAGGTCTACACTGCACTGCTCACCATGATCGTAGTATCAGACTGGAAGGTAGGTCTACACTGCCCTGCTCACCATGATCGTACCATCAGACTGGAAGGTAGGTCTACACTGCCCTGCTCACCATGATAGTACCATCAGACTGGAAGGTAGGTCTACACTGCACTGCTCACCATGATCGTAGTATCAGACTGGAAGGTAGGTCTACACTGCCCTGCTCACCATGATCGTACCATCAGACTGGAAGGTAGGTAGGTCTACACTGCCCTGCTCACCATGATCGTACCATCAGACTGGAAGGTAGGTCTACACTGCCCTGCTCACCATGATCGTAGCATCAGACTGGAAGGTAGGTCTACACTGCCCTGCTCACCATGATGTACCATCAGACTGGAAGGTAGGTCTACACTGCCCTGCTCACCATGATCGTACCATCAGACTGGAAGGTAGGTCTACACTGCCCTGCTCACCATGATAGTACCATCAGACTGGAAGGTAGGTCTACACTGCCCTGCTCACCATGATCGTACCATCAGACTGGAAGGTAGGTCTACACTGCCCTGCTCACCATGATCGTAGCATCAGACTGGAAGGTAGGTCTACACTGCCCTGCTCACCATGATCGTACCATCAGACTGGAAGGTAGGTCTACACTGCACTGCTCACCATGATCGTAGTATCAGACTGGAAGGTAGGTCTACACTGCCCTGCTCACCATGATAGTACCATCAGACTGGAAGGTAGGTCTACACTGCCCTGCTCACCATGATCGTAGTATCAGACTGGAAGGTAGGTCTACACTGCCCTGCTCACCATGATAGTACCATCAGACTGGAAGGTAGGTCTACACTGCCCTGCTCACCATGATCGTACCATCAGACTGGAAGGTAGGTCTACACTGCCCTGCTCACCATGATCGTACCATCAGACTGGAAGGTAGGTCTACACTGCCCTGCTCACCATGATCGTACCATCAGACTGGAAGGTAGATCTACACTGCCCTGCTCACCATGATAGTACCATCAGACTGGAAGGTAGGTCTACACTGCCCTGCTCACATCAGACTGTAAGGTACAGTATATTAGTAAACCAGGGGTGGGCAAACTTTTTGGCTTTAGGGCCACATCAGGATTTTGAAATTCAATGGAGTGCCGCACAGATGTTTTTTGCAGGCCCTCCGTTTCCTTCTTATTTTTACTCAAACCTCCCGCGGGCTGCATTGAATGCAGCTCAGCTCTCACTGCACACAATCTACCCTGATGTTTTAACACAATTCCATGCTTCTCGTCAGTTTTGACATTTTGAAATGTTCCTCCAAGCCCAAGGTGTCATTATCCTCTAGAGTCTAAATAAACAAAGCAATTGATTCAACTTGGACAAGAAGTAATCTGTCTGTCTTTTGTTGTTGCCTTGGTAGCACTGCTCGTACGAGTCGTGCATGGCTCTGGGTTCTTGGATCCAGGACCTGGAACAGAGAGTGTGGTTCTTCAGAGCCTGGGCAGACAACATCAAGATCAACCTTATAGAAAAGTAGAAAACATTAACTAAGTTGACATACATATACTAAAAGCTTGTATTGTTTAAACTTTAATCAATATGAACCTTCATGATTATGTCATGGGCATCTTCATTTTCTTTTGAATACAGTATTGTATATTCATGGTGAATGGAAAAAATATATAAGTTACTTATGTTCCTATCCCCTAATATTCCTTGTATATACCCTCTATGTATTCAGGATACCTATTATTAGTGGAGGAATCTACTCTCTGAACCGTCCACCTAAGACTGACCTGCAGCAGAGCCTCAAGAACAGGAAGCCTCGCTCCTACTGGCTCTCTGGGTTCTTCTTTCCACAAGGTACTGTACATAACAGCCAGAATAAAAATACCTCAAATAACAGCCATAAGAGAGACACTGCTTGAAGTTCAAAACTTTATTATCAATCTTTAGTGAAAGGGAAATTTGTCTTTGGCTTACAATTCTATCGCCCTAACATGAGTTTCGAAATTCAAAATAATATACCAATTTCTGTAATATTCTGAAAGAGGCATTTTGATTGATAGTTCATGAATCTTCCCTGTAGGTTTTCTGACAGCTGTTCTCCAGAACAGTGCTCGACAGAAGAACGTGTCTGTAGACTCTCTGTCTTTCACCTATCGTGTTCAACCCATGGATGAGAGCTCCAGCAACTGGAGCAAAGTGGCAGACAAAACTAAACTCCTTTTTGAGGTAACTACACTAGCTAAAAGTTTCCCTGGGTATATAACTTAGTAATACCAATCTAGAAACAGTTGGTAGCAATTAAAGGGACAGCGCACCCAAAATACTATATTAATCAGATGGTCTGCTGTTATTTCCAGGGTCAGGAACCATCTGACATTGTAATCTGGGTGAACTATCCCTCTAACATTATACGTTAGATCCACGGTGTGAATTGTTCCACCATCTTTCTCCCAGGGCCCAGCTCCACCAGATGAGGGCGTGTTGGTGTATGGGCTGTACCTTGACGGAGCCAGCTGGGACCCTGTCTCCCACACCCTGCAGGAGCTTCAGCACAACATCAAACACTGCCCTGTGCCTGAGATACACTTCCTACCCTGCCAGGTAGAGGGCTCATCTTCTCATTTAACCATCCAATCCACTGAATATCACTTCAGCGTCTTACCCACCATTCTTCATACAGTGGATGTAACATTGTTCACATATGTCCTGGACTGTCTTCCTGTTTTTATTGTGAGAGCTCATATCACATCCCTGTTGCCTTTGGTTGGCCAGGTCTCGGAGGATGCTGTGGCCGTGCCTACTACAGAGTCTCCTGGGGACCTCCAGTTCTATGACTGTCCCCTGTACCGTACCTTCAAGCGGGCAGGCTTCCTCTCCTCCTCAGGCATCTCTACCAACTTCATCACATCCGTGTCTCTACCCACCTTGAAGTGTCCTACTCACTGGGTCTTCAGGGGCACTGCCCTCCTCTGCCAACCTAATGACTGAACAAACTCAATACCAACTGTTTACACTGTTTACACTACAGCAGTGAACTCATTACCAAATAAAGACTGTTTCAAAGTAAGGACTGTGAAACCTGAAATACTTTTAAAAATGTTTATTTTCTCATTTTCGAAACACTGAATGTCTCTATCGTTTGAACATGTTTTGTTGACACACCAGACCAACATGACAAAGTCGCCCACTGGAACACATTATTGAAAGAACAAGTACTCAGTTCCACAAATAACAGAAAGCTATTTTCTCATTGACTGGGCGCCCAGCGATAACCAGCAGTACTCAAGTAGTTCTGTGTTTCCTCAGGAGTTATGTCTTCGTTTGTCACACTGACCATGATTTGCTTGTTTTTATGTTTTGTTTGGTCAGAGTGTGATATGAGTGGGCATTCTATGTTGTATGTCTAGTTTGTCTATTTCTGTGTTTTGGCCTGATATGGTTCTCAATCAGTGGCAGGTGTTTGTCGTTGTCTCTGATTGGAAACCATATTTAGGTAGCCTGTTTTGTATTGTGGTTATTGTCTATGTGATGTTGCATGTTAGCACTCAGTTTCGATCGCGGTCACATTAGTTTTGTTATTTTCTTTAGTGTACTTTGTTTTTTTCGTCATTCATTAAAATTATGTATTCACGCTGCGCTTTGGTCTCCTCAATACGACGATCGTGATCATCGTTTTATACCTTGCAGCAAAACAAATGGTCCATTCAAATCTGATCGTCTCCGGAAGGATACATTAACATGGTCTTGGGTTTATCGTTGTTTTGAGTAATACTGTAGGTTTCTTTGGTCTTGTTCAGGCGTCATGCACGCCAGACATGTAGAGTATCAGTGCATTTTTAATCCACAGTCACTTGGATTACAGAGATATGTTCATACACCGGATAGGTGCAGTGAAATGTGTTGTTTTACAGGGTCAGCCATAGCAGAGCACAATACCTCCCAACAACACTTCTCCTCTTCAGAACAGAACCTCTGTGAAAAACACTCTGACATGATACAGTGTGTGTCCCATTTCACTGCCCAGAGGACCGTGATATAACGTGGTTGTGGAAGAGTCCATCACAGAGCTGTCTCATGTTCCACAACAGGTGTGTGGGAGGTTAGAAGAAAGCTTTGCCTCTCCTCTTCTAACAAGCCCTCCTCTGTGTAGACGGCCTGACCATTTCTCTCGTGTTGAGCAGGTGGACATTCCTGGATGGCTGGCTACACAAAAAAAAAAAACTTAAGATAATAGACAATGTTCTTGATACGATAGCACATAGCTTTGTTAAAAGGACCCTCACACACAGTGTTGCTAGTCATTCAATCATTGAAGAAGGTGGGTTTTCCCACAATGCACTTTCAAAGGTGTGTTATTTATTAACTGTTTTACACACTTCCTGAAAGTGCATTGTGGGAATCTTACTATCGGCAATGAATGATTGAATTCCATCCTGAGTATGTGGACAGGGCCCCCTTTAGTGCTGTGTTATAGGAATGCATCAGCTCAGGAAGAAAACATTGTGGAACGTTGCCGACAGAAATGTCCTGCATGGAACTGATTCCTTGTTCTACATTTAAGAAAGACATGTTTGTTCTACATAACATATTTATTTCCGAACGTTGTGCCCTGCTGAATGCAGCCCTGGAGACTACCTGACCGTGTCAATAATAAATGCATATTTTTTGTTGCAAAACGTTTTGCTATGGTTTGCACTAACGAATACAATCCTGAACTGTGAGTGTGCTCTGTTGTCTTACCCCATTCCCCAGTGGGGTGACGCAGCACAGCTTCTGTTTGAGTTTATCTGGTACGAAGAACAGCATGTTGCCCAACAGGGGATACAGAGTGCCTGGGGTCACCTCCTCCGCTTTCATTGGTCCTTAAATGAAATATAAAAGCCAACCAATTAGATTAACTTGACTTCTTCCTGTAGGATAATCTGTGGAAGTTTGAGCGATCTGAATGCATGTTTTGCTCTGGAATGCTAAATGACAAATGTTAATGAATCTGTACCTGTGAGAAAGCTAACAACCAACCCTGTGATCACCACAGTGAAGGAGTTGAGAGCACTGTACCACATGAAGGACAAGGAGTAGAACCTCTGCAGACCCATTGGTCGGCTAAAGAAAAATCGAAAAACAGTTATTATAAAAATCACTAATTGTATTCACAAAATTTGCATCTATGAGTAAACTAAGTTAAATACTTTCTGATTGATCTCTGGGGAGTTTGGGAATTAAATTATGAACAGACCACAAAAATACACATTTCCGTTACGATGGATTAATAGTTACGGTATTGATTCTGTTGATCTTCGTTTCATACCTGTGTGTAACGGTGGGCATTGCAGTACTGATGAGTGCTGTCCCCATGGCTGTGGTGATGTTCCCTGAGAGTTGTACAGCAGTACAGTTGAACTGAGACACAGCAGCAAGACCCCCAGAGGTACGGGTTACGATGCTCCCGATGCCCACCCAGAAGGCCATCGCCAGGCCTGACCCCAACCCTACAAGGGCACCCTGGAGAAACAGTATTTATTAAGCCTTTTTGACACCAGCAGTGTTCACTGAGTGGTTTTCCAGTAACCCGGCCTAGCAAAACAAAAGCAGAGGCAAAGTGATGCTTTCTACTGGGTCCTGTGTGGTTCAGTTGGTAAGAGCGTGACAGTAGGTTTGATTCCCGCAGGGATCACATTAACACATCAGTACTTACGGTAGAGTTCGCCCAAGGAAAGAACAACCCGAGAGAGAAGACGCCCAGAAGAGGACCACCAACCATTCCAAATATTTTGAAAGCAGTCTTGAATTGAAATAAACACAAACATGTCAGAATATTTTTAATTTGAACCTATTGGAAACTTAAATCCGCATAGGGACTAGGCAGATGCATCTGTGTGCTTACCTGCAAAACGGAATCACTCATCAAGTGGGTGAGACAGGCCATGGCCAGACACAGCAGTCCATATGAACATGCTGGATCAGAAACGGAACATGTTACTCTTTAGAATGAGATGAGTGCTGTATCGTGTTAGGAAGCATGCTTTCACAGGTAAAGTGAGAAAGGCATTATGTAAAACTTACAAATAAGTTAAAAGATGCACTCAACAGGAAGCAGGGCCCGTACAGAAACAACCTTTAGCCCCTAACTCCTAGGGCCTAACCCCGAGACTGAATCTGATCTACTCAACCTCTGGCCCCTACTCTCCATCCAATTAATTGGATTTACACAACCACTACCCACTAGGCACTTGATCTGATCGACATGAAGTGCCTAGGACCTAGAGGGAAGGGGCTATGGACCTAGAGGGAAGGGGCTAGGATGTAGAGGATAGGGGGTAGGATCTAGAGGGTAGGGGATATGGACCTGGAGGGTAGGGGATATGGACCTAGTGGGTAGGGGATATGGACCTAGTGGGTAGGGGCTATGGACCTATGGGGTAGGGGCTATGGACCTAGAGGGTAGGGGCTAGAGGGTAGGAGCTATGGACCTAGAGGGTAGGGGCTAGAGGCTAGGACCTAGAGGGTAGGTGCTATGGACCTAGAGGGTAGGGGCTAGGATGTAGAGGATAGAGGGTAGGACCTAGAGGGTAAGGGCTATGAACCTAGAGGGTATGGGATAGAGGGTAGGGACAATGGACCTAGAGGGTAGGGGCTATGGACCTAGAGGGTAGGGGCTATGGACCTAGAGGGTAAGGGCTATGGACCTAGAGGGTAGGGGCTATGGACCTAGAGGGTAGGGGCTATGGACCTAGAGGGTAGGGGCTATGGACCTAGAGGGTAGGGGCTATGGACCTAGAGGGTAGGGGCTATGGACAGGGCCCAGGATATCTCAACGTACCCAGTCCCTTGGAGAGCAGGGTGGCCCTGGCCTCTGTCATGGAGGGGCAGTGTGGTTTGATCAGATCCTCCATGGTCACTGTAGCCAGAGAGTTAAAGGCTGATGAGATGGTGCTGTGGACACAGACATGAAACTCAGTCACAACACCAAACCACCCCTCTGTCACTGTGCTTCTGCTTGTTCTGGAGGTCTAGGCTGGGTTTACTGTAAAGCCTTTTGTCATCTGTTGGAAAAAGGGTGTTAGAAATATTGATATACCTGAGAGCTGCACTAAACAGGCAGGAGATAAACAGTCCAGACAGGCCAGGTAGACCCTGCAGCATGTCCATCACAAAGTACAACACCATCTGTGAAGAGAGCACATACTGGTTGGTGGTACTGTCGGTTAGAGTATGGCAATAGCAACACCAGGGTTGTTGGTTCAATTCCCACTGGGGATCATATACATAATACAAAGGTATGCACTCACTGTACTGTAGGTCATTTTGGATAAAAGCATCTGCTGCTGACTGCTAAGTGGCATATTACTTAATATATATATAATATAATATATACTTCATCCACCAACTATAATACTGTAATACTATAACACTGTAATACTGTAATACTATAATACTGTAATACTATAATACTATAATACTGTAATACTGTAATACTATAATACTGTAATACTGTAATACTATAATACTATAATACTGTAATACTGTAATACTGTAATACTGTAATGATGCACTCCAGATTACCATAATAAATAACACACACCTCATTTTTTGATAAGACACCTAGATTGTGGAAATGGTCCTCCCCACAGTAGCGTGCAAACATGACAAGCCCCATGACACAGCTCAGAGCTAGAGCTAACTGTAGAGAGGGAAACACCATGTAGCAAGACCTGCAGAAAACATAGAGGGGTCACAATCCACCAGAGCAGGAAAACAACACTTATTCTAACATAGCTTGCATGCTTAAAATAAAGTAAATGGTAATAGTATAATAAGTTACAGAACACAATACATGCACCTTATCTGTCAATCTCTAACTGATGTATCTCTGTCGTCTTACATGACGGCGTCCCTCTCTGTCTTGGCACTGAGGTATCTCTGGACCTGGGCCTGGTTGACCCCATACAGTGACAACATCAGGAAGACTCCCCCCACCCCCAGGGTCCAGAACGTGTACTCCACCGTAGGGTCAGGGTTCAGGCTGGAGAGCAGTGCAGACATGTAAAGAGGGGGAACATCTAATTGGAATATTAGAACTGGAACAATGGAATTGGAACATGGGGTTTAAGATGTCCTCAAAACCCAACTTTAAACTAGGTTGCCAGTCATCGCTTGAATACGTGAATATAGTGACCAGACCAACTCACTCTATGCCAGAGATGCGGTTCCCCTCTGAGACCTTCCTCCAGACCTCTGCCACCCCCCCAGTCTGCTGGACCCCCACCACGATGACCGCTAGTTGGCCAGCAAACATCACTATGGTCTGGAAGACATCTGTCCAGATCACTGCCTTCAGGCCTCCCTGTCAGGCACAACACAGAGACCCAATCACAGAGCCTATTATCATATGTGACCGACTGTCTCGATTTGGTCTTATGTTGCAAAATTTGTAATGTTTTTTTTTTTTTTACATTGGATACAAGTTGAGAGTCTGAAATAGAAAATGGTATATCATACACTACAGTTAGGGAACAATGGGAAAGTAATTCTGCTTTGAAAGTTGATAAATTTGTAACCTCACTTTTGAGAAAATGGCCCTTGAATGTTTTGGTAAACCTACTGGAGACCTCTTCGTTGTCTACACCCATTCAGCATCCTTCACACCCTCTAAGCCCCGCCCATCTCTTTAAGGATTCAGATGTGAGGCCATGTACAAAACAACCAAAGATTTCAAGACTAATGGCTGGTTTATACTACGAGTGTGTTCGTAAATTTAATCTGGAGTGCCAGAGTGCGCTCTGGGCATTGGTAAACTCAGAGAGTTGTCAGTATATAAGAAATCCCGCTATGCCCTCAGACGAACCATCAAACAAGCAAAGCTTCAATACAGGACTGAATCCTGAATCCTACTACACGGACTCTGACGCTCTTCGGATGTGGTAGGGCTGAAAAATATTAAGAACTACAAAGGGAAACCCAGTTGTGAGCTGCCCAGTGGCGCGAGTGTACCAGACAAGCGAAATGTCTTTTATGCTCACTTCGAGGCAAGCAACACTGAAGCATGCATGAGAGCACCAGTTGTCCCGGACAACTGTGTGATCACGCTCTCCATAGCCTTTAAACAGGTCAACATTCACAAAGCTGCGGGGCTAGACAGATTACCAGGAAGTGTACTCAAAGCACTTACCAATTGGTAAGTGTCTTCGCTGAAATGTTCAACTTCTCCCTCTCTGCGTCTGGAATACCAACATGTTTCAAGCAGACCACCAGTCCCTGAGCCAAAGAAATTGAAAGTAACTTCCCTAAATGATTACCGCCCAGTAGCACTCACGTCAGTAGCCATGAAGTGCTTTGAAAGGCTAGTCATGGCTCACACATGCCGGAAACCCTAGACCCACTCCAATTCACATACCGCCCCAACAGAGCCACAGATTATGCAATCTCTATTGCACTCAACACTGCCCTTTCCCACCTGGACGAAAGGAACACCTATGTGAGACTGCTGTTCATTGACTACAGCTCAGCATTCAACACCATAGTGCCCACAAAGCTCATCACTAAGCTAAGGACCCTGAGACTAAACACCTCCCTCTTCAACTGGATCCTGGACTTCCTGACGGGCCGCTACACTGATCTTCAACACTGGGGTCCCTCAGGGGTGTGTGCTTAGTCCACTCCTGTACTCCCCGTTCACCCATGACTGCGTGGCCAAGCACGACTCCAACACCCTCATTAAGTTTGCTTATACACAACAGCTGATAATCAACAATGATGAGACAGCCTATAGGGAGGAGGTCAGAGACCTGGCAGTGTGGTGGTGCACGTAGGGTTGCAAAGGGTCGGAAATTTTCCGGGAAATTCTTCAATGGAAATTAAGCCCGGGAATTTTGTGAATTTTGCTTAAATTCGTCAAAAAAGTTAGCTTATGACAGTGAACCTTTTTTTGTGGGATATACATAAGGCAATTCTAGTTCTTGTGGCATATTTTGGTTAAACTATCCCAATTAAATGGAATTGCAACCCTCTGCATGCACAGTGCATTCTTTCATCACATGTATAGCTGATTCAAGATCTTGCATACTAATGAGATGCTATTGAGCCCACACTACTACACTGTCTGAGCCAAGAACTACATGCTTTATGGTAAGTTTTGATTACAATACTGGGTGGGGTGAATATATCGTATATGACAAACATTATTATTTTGTTAACTAGTAAATAGTAGCCAACAGCAAAGTGTGTTTAAATAATTCCTAACTTGTTAACAATTTCTGCTAGTTAGTTTTTGCTACCATGTGGGTTTTAGCTTGCTTGAGCCTGCTAACTGAGGAGTGTTAATTCACCTGTTTCCATTCATGTTTCATGTTAAAACATTTATCTTACAAAGGAGTTGTTTTACTCTAACTGTTTAACTATTTATTAGTACATGGAATTGTACTATTTATTTTATTACTCATCTTTTTCTAATCTTTACAGGAAAAAGCCAAGGGCACCATCTGATGTGTGGGGACATTTCACTATATAGATAGTGAAATGTAGAAGGAAAAGCTGTGTATATTAGCAAACACTGTGCCACATCATGTGAAGAATGCAACAAAGATGCATAATCATCTGGCCAAGTTCATAAAGTTCCCTCAGTGCTCACAACAAGCAACCTCTGACAAAAGTCCCTCTACTTCTATTCGAAGTGAAAATGATGAATCAGAATCCGTATCGATAGCAACAGCCATGGTCCTCCTGGAATCAGAAGGTTTTTTTTTACTCGATGGAGGAACGTAGTCAGAGAAATGCTGATGAATGTCTTGCTCGAGCTGTGTATGCAACTGGTTCACCTCTGATGCTCACAGACAATGTGTATTGGAAGAGATTTCTGAATGTTCTTCGCCCAACATACACCCTTCCAACCACACGCTTTATGTACTCAATTGCTGGATGCAGAGTTCAACAGAGTTCAAGTGAAGGTCAAGCAAATCATAGAGAAAGCAGACTGTATTGCAATCATCTCTGATGGGTGGTTGAATGTTTGTGGGCAAAGAATAATTAACTACATCATCTCCACCCCTCAACCAGTATTCTACAAGAGCACAGACACATGGGACAACAGACACACCGGTCTCTACATTGTAGATGAGCTGAAGGTAGTAATCAATGACCTTGGAACACAGAAGGTATTTGCATTGGTGACAGACAATGCTGCGAACATGAAGGCTGCTTGGTCTAAAGTGGAGGAGTCCTACCCTCACATCACACCCATTGGCTGTGCTGCTCATGCATTGAATCTGCTCCTCAAGGACATCATGGCACTGAAAACAATGGATACACACTACAAGAGAGCCAAGGAAATGGTTAGATATGTGAAGGGTCATCAAGTTATAGCAGCAATCTACCTCACCAAGCAAAGTGAGAAGAATTAAAAGCACCACATTGAAGCTGCCCAGCATCATCTGTTGGGGTGGTGTTGTCATCATGTTTGACAGTCTCCTGGAGGGGAAGGAGTCTCTCCAAGAAATGTCCATATCACAGTCTGCTGATATGGACAACCCCATCAAGAGGATCCTCCTGGATTATGTATATTGGGAGAGAGTGGTAAGCAGCCTGAAACTCGTGAAACCTATAGCAGTAGCCATTGCACTGATTGAGGGAGACAATGCCATCCTGTCTGATGTTCAGACTCTGCTTGCAGATGTAAGAGAATAAATCCGTACTGCCCTGCCCACTTCACTGTTGCTCCAAGCAGAGGAAACTGCAGTTCTGAAATACATCAAAAAGCGTGAAGACTTCTGCCTGAAGCCCAAACACGCCACAGCGTCCATGTTGGACCCCAAGTATGCTGGCAAGAGCATCCTGTCTGGTGCAGAGATCAACAAGGCCTATAGTGTCATTACTACCGTGTCTCGCCACCTTGGCCTGGATGAGGGCAAGGTTCTTGACAGTCTGGCAAAGTACACTTCCAAGCAAGGGCTTTGGGGTGGAAATGCAATATGGCAGTCGTGCCAACATATCTCATCAGCCACCTGGTGGAAGGGACTTTGTGGATCTGAGTCTCTTTCCCCTGTTACCTCCATCATCCTCCAAATCCAATCCCACATCAGCCGCCTCAGAGTGCAACTGGTCGTTGTTTGGGAACACACACACCAAAGCACGCAACAGGCTTTTTGAGCCTGACAACGAGCCATCCTCAACAAGGTTGGAAAGTGACAGTGCAGAGGAGGCCTCCGAGTCTGATGTTCAAGAGGTGGACATTGAGGAGGTCCGGGGAGAAGACATGGAAGCCTGAGAGGAAGACAACCAAAGCTTTACTTTACATCATTTACGTATGTTGAAAACGTTTTTTATTCTTTTATTTTTATTTTTTTTACTTTTTTATTTTATTTATTATATTCCCCAAAATGTGCAACCCTAGGTGCAAGGACAACAACCTTATTATTATTTTCCTCATTTATTTATTTATATATATTGTTTTAGTAACAACAAATCAATACAAAAAGTACCTGGGGAAACACAAGGATATATAAAGAATACACCAAGGACAATTGGGCTAGGGGCGGGGCTGGACTAGGGGCGGGGCTGGACTAGGGGCAGGGCTGGACTAGGGGCGGGGCTAGGGGTACAATATCACATTACACAAGGACCTGTTTTGTTGGCAGAGTATTTAATTGTCTTAAAATATAGTTCAATTTCTTTTTGTAAGGTAAGAAATGTGGTGTTTTGTTTGTAAATTTACATTTGTAAATATGAAATTTGGCAAAAAGAATGATGAAATGAACATCATAAAATTGTTTAAACTTATTTCTATTGTAGGTAAAGAATCCAAGCAGCACATCTCTCCATAATAATGTAACATCTTCATAAATGTGTTCAATTATATATCTACTGATGTCTTGTCACAGATTCCTTACATGAATACAAAGCTACACTCGCATTAACATCTGCTAACCATGTGTATGTGACAAATAACATTTGATTTGATTTTTTAAAAATGCAACACTGTTTCTGGGTGGTCATTACTAAAGGTACAATTTGAATTGAAGTTTTTCTTCATATAGTGGTTGGCAGGATCATATTTATGAATAATAAAAAATAAAAATAAAATAAACTTTGTTAATTTTGTTAACAAGTAGGTATGTGTGTGGCAACATCCTAACTTTTTTCCAAAACATATTATCAATAAAACCATTTCAATAAGGCATGACATAAGGTATAGATCCAACATCCTGTTGAAACAAGGCTTGTAGAGCCCTACTGTTGTTGCTAAAAGAAAAACACATCTTTCCTACTGATGAGTCAACAGGAGTAATCGTCGGTATGTCCTGAGGGTCAGGTCTTTCCTACTGATGAGTCAATAGGGGTAATCGTCGGTATGTCCTGAGGGTCAGGTCTTTCCTACTGATGAGTCAACAGGGGTAATCGTCGGTATGTCCTGAGGGTCAGGTCTTTCCTACTGATGAGTCAACAGGGGTAATCGTCGGTATGTCCTGAGGGTCAGGTCTTTCCTACTGATGAGTCAACAGGGGTAATCGTCGGTATGTCCTGAGGGTCAGGTCTTTCCTACTGATGAGTCAACAGGGGTAATCGTCGGTATGTCCTGAGGGTCAGGTCTTTCCTACTGATGAGTCAACAGGGGTAATCGTCGGTATGTCCTGAGGGTCAGGTCTTGACAAGTTCCTGAATAATGAAGAAACACCTGAAGGAATGGCATCTAAAACAATTGTAAAATATTTAGGTGTTACAAGGACCTTGTAAAGTGATATGAATTCCTTATAACTAAGTAAAAGACCCTCTGCATTTGGCTCACCAATAGGATATTATTTTGGAACCAATATTATATTTTTTACACAATATGTCCCGATAATTCCATATATAATATCTGTGTGGAGAAATATTATGCTTATAAATTAAGGACCATGACAAGAAAACCTGCCGATGAAAATGCACAGTATCACTGGAACTTTGTCAATATTATGATTGCGAACCAACATGAAGTTAAGGCCACCAAAAGTAAAGAAATATTATATTATTATTATTATTATATTATTAAAGAAAAAAAGTTCACTTTCAACTGCCTCTCCTATGAAGAAGTGAAGCGTGACATCAGGAACGTCTAGTTTCCTGAAACGACCCACACATAGGCTTCAAGCTAATAATGGCTGATGTGATATCAAACATTTTAAAGAAAGATTTTACTTCAGAATGACATTTCATAATGTCAACATTACACAAAAAAGCTTTTCATGGGCAAATGTTTTGTGTAAGTCTTTTAATTATGTAATAATTGTGTAATAACAGCTTCATTACAAACTGAGAAAATGACTGAACAACTTACCAGAGTTGTATACAGTGTACACACCAGTCCAGTGGCCAGCACTGCTCCCCATAAATCAAAGCCAGTAACTACGGGGAAGCATGAAACAACATTAAGCAACCTTTACTCCAAAATGTTGCACAATTCTAAATAACCTACTCACAGCACAAAACACAGTAGAATTTCTGGAGCTGAAATGGTGTCGTCCCAAAACATTATTATTATTATTTCCCCCCCCCCCAAGAGGGTTAGACCCTGTAGGGACAGTTTCCCAGACATAGATTAAGCCTAGTAGTCCTGGACTAAAAGCTATTTTAATGGAGAACGTCCATTGAGAATTCGTTTTAGTCCTGTACTACTTCATCTTTGTCTGGGAAACCGGCAATAAACCGCCCATGAAGTCTCATCACTGTCTGTAAATCCCGAAAGCATAAAAGTGCCTGAGTTACTGACCTGTGTACACACAAACAGCCTGAGTTACTGACCTGCATTGAGTGCTAGGGCTGGAGTGTACACACAAACAGCCATATATATGACCTGCAAGAGATAGAAGTAGTCATCAGAGGAAAAACTGATATTCAACAATCTTCTCCTTGTTTTGGTCTTAATATTGCATCTGGTATGGACCTTACCGTCTGAAAGATGAAGGTAACTGTTCCACATATACGCACTGGTTTGTTGAACCGCAGTTCCAGATACTGAAAAGAAAAATGCCTTCACTAAGTGATATACACAGCAGTATTTTCAGCACTTATTTCCCTGACAGAAACCAAAACTACGGAAACGACTTAGCAGAGTTTAACAGCTAGGCCTATACATTTCAACTGGTATTAGCCTACATATTCTCATTCCGAACATTTCTCTCCATCTAGAGCTAAGCTTGCAGAGAGAATAGCCTAGAATACACACCTGATAAGCGCTGGTAAGATGCAGCCTGTAGAACACAGGAATGAAAATGTGTGCTGGAATGAATAGCCCCAGGATGTAAGCACAGCCTATGAACCAGTACTGAGTGCCATGGGTATAGATCTCCGCTGGCACGCCCACTATAGCCACCGCTGATTGAAATGTAGCGATTAGTGACAGAGACACAGGGAGGCAGCTCATGCTCCGGTCCGCCAGCAGGAACTCCTGAGTGGTGCGCTGCCGACCCCCTGAAAGGGCATAGTACAGCCCTATGCCCATGGACGACGCCAACAAAAGGGCAAATATGACATAGTCGATAGTGGCGAAGTGCATTTGTGCCAAAGCATCCATCTTGGTGCCAGGAATCAGGATACGGCTACTATTGCTCAATGGGATGGAGGTGGAGGGGCTCATCCGTAAGGGTGTCCACACCCATCCGTAAGGAGATCCCAAGAGCCTTGAACAGACTTCAGACACACTGGAATTAAATATGGGGGGGTGAGTTGCTGATTAACTCGTAATGAAGCCTTTATTGGTAGCTACCTACAGTTGAAGTCAGAAGTTTACATACACCTTAGTCAAACACATTTGAACTCAGTTTTTCACAATTCCTGACATTTAATCCTAGTAAAAATTCCCTGTTTTAGGTCAATTAGGATCACCACCTTATTTTAAGAATGTGAAATGTCAGAATAATATTAGAGAGAATGATTTATTTCAGCTTTTATTTCTTTCATCACATTCCCAGTGGTTCAGAAGTTTACATAAACTCAATTAGTATTTGGTAGCATTGTCTTTAAATTATTTAACATGGGTCAAACGTTTCAGGTAGCCTTCCATAAGCTTCCCACAATAATTTGGGTGAATGTGATGGTCACTCCAATACCTTGGTTTTGTTGTCCTTGAGCCATTTTGCCACAACTTTGGAAGTATGCTTGGGGTCATTGTCCATTTGGAGGACCTACTTGCAACCAAGCGTTAACTTCCTGACTGATGCTTCATGTTACTTCAATATATCCACATCATTTTCCTACCTCATGATGCCATTTATTTTGTGAAGTGCACCAGTCTCTCCTGCAGCAAAGCACCCCCACAACATGACGCTGACACCCCCGTGCTTCATGGTTGGGATGGTGTTCTTCGGCTTGCAAGCCCCCCCCTTTTTCCTCCAACCATAACAATGGTCATTATGGCCAAACAGTTCTATTGTTGTTTCTTCAGACCAGAGGACATTTCTCCAAAAAGTACGATCTTGGTCCCTACGTGCAGTTGCAAACCGTAGTCTGGCTTTTTTTAATGGCGGTTTTGGAGCAGTGGCTTCTTCCTTGCTCAGCGGCCTTTCAGGTTTTGTTGATATAATACTCGTTTTACTGTGGTTATAGATACTTTTGTACCTGTTTCCTCCAGCATCTTCACAAGGTCCTTTGCTGTTGTTCTGGGATTGATTTGCACTTTTCGCACCAAATTATGTTAATCTCTAGGAGACAGAACACGTCTCCTTCCTGAGCGGTATGACAGCTGCGTGGTCCCATGGTGTTTATACTTGCGTATACTTGCGTTTCCAAGCTGTTTAAAGGTAACTTAGTGTATGTAAACTTCTGACCCACTGGAATTGTGATACAGTGAATTATAAATGAAATAATCTGTCTGTAAACAATTGTTGGAAAAAATCACTTGTGTCATGCACAAAGAAGATGTCCTAACCGACTTGCCAAAACTATAGCTTGTTAACAAGAAAGTTGTGGAGTGGTTGAAAAATTAGTTTTAATGACTCCAACCTAAGTGTATGTAAACTTCTGACTTCAACTGTACCTAGATACCCAAACCATGTTCTGTTTTCTTGAGGGAGTCTGATAAACCAGGTTATTGTTTGCCACAATAGATCTAGATGACATACAGCACACAGTCAATGCAAGAAGCTTTCACATACCTCTCCTTCAGGTCCAGACATCCTTCTGGAAAAGATACTCAACTTGACAAGCAGGCAAAGTTGCCCCCACAAGAGTTCAGAAGTGATATTCCATTACTGCCATTGCATCACCCTTGTCATCTTCATATCTCGGTGCCTGTGAGTGAAATTCTGAGACAAAGCGCATGTCGTGACTCCCACTGAAAATACATTTGACCTTCAAGGTTAAAACAAGGGGGCGACAGAGAAAACATTATCAATGACCTTTGACAATGTTGTCAAAATGACTTTAAAAATAACAATAATGAATCAAAATATAGACAACACATTCTTCTTAGTCGACCTTTCCTGCAGTCAAATGACCTCGTGGCCTTATTAGTGGAATATTATACATATTTTTCATAATTAATCAACATAATATTTTTTTTATTGCAGAAAATCAGGTGTTTCTATGTCAAACGGTTTTGTTACAATTCAGGCTTCTGTGATATATATAAATGTAATATTGTAATGCAAACTCAAAATGTAATACATTTAAACTCTATATCTGACATGGTACAAGTGTCCTCTTTTTTTACGCTCATAACTGTGTGTGCGAGTTGTATATTTTTGTTTGAGACTACCAAGAAACACTGTGCGGCCCTGATTAAGCCCACTGCAGTAACAGGATAACAGATCAAGTCTGATAACATGCTGAGCACAGCACAACCTCTGTGAACTTTACCCTGCATACCAGTTTGGTGAAATCCAAACATATATAGCCTCATGCTTACAGTAGGACAACATGCACAACTGTCACTATTGTTACCTAGAAATATGAAATAGTCACAGTAATGACAAATTCCATTCCTGTTACTGTCTTTTTAATAAAAACAAATGATAATTAAAGTTGGTTTTAGCTCAAATTAGACATAGACCCACTGACTGTACACCCTTACCTGGATCAGGTGTGGAGCAGAGTAGTTCCACTCCCAATCCAACACTTATTATCTGTGTCTTCACCTGGATACGGTGTGGTTCAGAGGAGTCCAACTTCCAATCCAACACTTATTATCTGTGTCTTCACCTGGATACGGTGTGGTTCAGAGGAGTCCAACTCCCAATCCAACACTTATTATCTGTGTTTTCACCTGGATACGGTGTGGTTCAGAGGAGTCCAACTCCCAATCCAACACTTTTATTTGTCTGTGTCTTGCATCATCCATGGTGACAATGTTTGCTTGATTTAGTTATGCGCTCAAAACGTGGTTTGCTTAAGACCAGGCATCATCTCTGAATCTGACGGTAATTGCCACATAGGTGATCAGCGGAAACCAAAAGCCTGTCTCAAGCTTCTGATACTCAAGCTATGTTTGTAAAGCTATAGCTAATAAAGAAGATTATCTGCAAAAACTACACATGAGGATGACTTCTTTTTCTTCTTCGGTACCATGACGTTCGCACATTTCGTTTGTGCATGCCGCCACCCACTGTACGGCAGTGTGTGTTTCAATCACGTTACATTTATGATACAATTATTATTTTTTGTAAGGGGGAAAAATAAGAAAATTGCATCACAAACCAACGCTACCATTTATGCCACCATTTAAAAAACAATGGACATTGTGAAGACATGAAACAGGTCATTGTGTTTCGTGGAGGATTATATTTTGTTAACTGTACTTTTTATTTAACTAGGCAAGTCAGATCAGAACAAAGTCTTATATTGGGTTAAACCCTAAATCAGACAACACTGGGTCAATTTTGTGCCGACCTTATGGGACTCCCAATAACAGACATTTGTGATACAGCCTGGAATTGAACCCAGGTCTGTAGTGATGCCTCTAGCACTGAGATGCGGTGCCTTAGACCCCTGCGCCACTTGGGAGCCCTGTATGATGTAGATATGGAGAGATTGTATGAACGGGTTAGAGAGACTGGTCGGGTTGGTCTCTATTTCACTCTTTAATAGGAACAGGACGAATGAAGATAATTTAGTGTACTGTATATAGGCTGTGACTGGACTCACACTCCAGTACAGTAGGTGGCGGTGTACAGCTTAAAAGTAGGATGGATCCCCCAATCCCGAAGAAGAAGAAGAAGAAGAAGAAGAAGAAGAAGAAGAAGAAGGATGATTATTATTATTTAAATGTAACCTTTATTTAACTAGGCAAGTCAGTTAATAACAAATTCTTATTTACAATGACAGCATACCCCGGCCAAAAAAGAAGAAGGAAAAAAAGAAAGAAAAAGAAAAAAAGAAGACAGACCGACAGTTTGTTTTGATTTTCTTCCGGGTTGGAAATCTAGCCGCCAAATTGAAGTGACCTAATGTGCATATGTTATTAAGAGGTACTAGATATCTCTAATTTACTTAATAACTCCATGCAAGCGTCATTCTTTTTATTTTGGCATTCACATACGCGTATCAAACATTGTTCAATCTTTGCTGACAACTTCCAAAACTACACTAGCTAGCTAAAGTTAGCTAGCTCACACGGAGGACACAATGGAAGAAGCGAGAAAAGGTAACATCAAATAACGTTATAACTGTTTTTGCATTACCAAGAGTTTGTACAAATGTAATGTTTGAGCAGATTGGTCTTAAATGTGTGTAATTTACCATGCTGGTTGGTTATAATGTATTATCCAACTTAAAAATATATATATCCCCAGGTGTTTTGGGGCACTTGAACATGTTGGAAATGAAGGCGAACAACTTGGAATTAAAGCAGCAGGAACTTCGGCAGAGAGGTCGGCAGGAAGAGCTGAATGCAAACCTACAGGCACTCCTCAGTAAAAGAGACCAGTTAAAAGCTGAAATAAAGGCAAACACGGTAAACTAGCTAGATCATTTCTGAGATCACTTATGTCACATTACCTGGCAGTAGCTATCATTTATTATCTAAATTAATGGATGCTTACTAATAGGTGGAGGTGTTGTTATAGAATGTTTATAAATGTACATAACCTTGGTTTTAAATAGTATCAAACAGTTAACACAGGTTGCAGGTGAATCTGAGAAGTCAATGTGTGGTCGTAGGCTGCTGCTCAGAGCTTACAGTAGTTCAACATGATGTATTCCTTTCTAGTCTCTCCAGAAGATGAGAACTCTACTGGACCGAACAGGTGTTCCATATGAGAGGAATGAGGATGTTGATAACCTGGAAGATGGCTCAGATAACTCACAACTTCTGCTGATGATGGCCAGACACACACAACTGAAGGACCTGCTTCATGCTCATCATCTTATAGGTAGGTACTTATAACCCAAAAATGATCAACGATCTCGGTCTCTCTGTGTGTGTCTCTGTGTGGTATAGCAACTCTTTAGACAATATCACCAACCATCCATCCACACCTCTTTCCCCTTCGTTGTCTTTCTCAGGTGGGTATGATGTCCTCCAGACTCGTAAAGGTAAAGGGGTGTGTGTCTCGTTGGCCACTGCGTACGAAGGCGTCTACCTTGAGACATATAACCTGGAGTTAGATCTGGGGTCTAACCTGAGGATCTGCCGACATAACATCCCCCCGTTCATCCCCTTGGAGAGGCTTGTTACGAAGGGCAACATGCAGACAGACATCAGGGATTTCCTGGACACCCTCAGCCAGTATCTCAATGCCTACGCTGGCCGCAAGCAGCAGCTACACCTCACCAAGGTACCAGCGTATTAGTGTACCAGTCATCCACATTGATATCTGAAATGGAATATTGATCCATTTTCATACATTATGCATCTTATGCAGATCTAAAAATACACTGTTATTGTCTGCTCAAAGTAAAGAGATGTGTAAGAACATAGTATCAGAAACCTTTGTTGTGATAGCTGTACACAGTATGTTAGATGACTACGATATGTTTGTCTGAAGGCTCCTACTATAGACAAAATGTCTAGACCAGTCTTCTGCCCTGTTCTCTGTCTGCTTCCAGGAGATCCATAGCTCTGTTCAGGTGGCGGAAAGTAATGCTCTCTGTACTATACTGGTGCTGATGTTCACTATACCAGGAGAGAAGGCCGAGGCTACACTGTGTACCCTGCAGTATGCTGACCACACACAGTGCCTGCCCACCCGGGTCAACATAGAGTCTGAAGGTACAACTCATAAACACCAACTGGACACATAATATGAACCTTTCAGTGTAAATGAGTGTACCGGAGCGTTGATAATATTAAAGCTGCAATATGTATTTAGAATTTTTGCAACCAGGAAATTGGCGGAGCGATTTCTGCATAGTGCATCTTCAACCTTGAAGTGACCGTGTCGATAATATTAACCTTTGAGCGTACCGAGCAATACTTATGTTTTCTAATCTGGCTGTTTTAAAGGATGTAAAAAATATATTTACAGCGTCTTCAGAAAGTATTCATACCCCTTGACTTATTCTACATTTTGTTCTGTTCTAGCCTGAATTCAAAATGAAATAGGTTTTTAAAAATCTCATCCATATACACACTATACGCCATTATGAATGACAATGTTCTCCATTATTCTTCAAGCTCTGTCATGTTGGTTGTTGATCATTGTTAGACAACCTTTTCAGGTCTTGCCATAGATTTTCAAGTAGATTTAAGTCAAAACTGTAACTCGGCCACTCGGGAACATTCACTATCTTCATGACAAGCAACTCCCGTGTAGATTTGGCCTTGTGTTTTGTTATTGTCCTGCTGAAAGGGGAAATAATTTCCCAGTGTCTGGTGGAAAGCAGACTGAACCAGGTTTTCCTCTAGGATTTAGCCTGCACTTAGCTCCATTATGTTTATTTTTTATCCTGAAAAACTCACCAGTCCTTAACGATTACAAGCATACCCATAGCATGATCCAGCCACCACTATGCTTGAAAATATGGAGTTATAATCTGCGTTCTATTGGATTTTCCCCAAACATAACTCTTTATATTCAGGACAAAGGGTTCATTGCTTTGCTACATTTTTTGCAGTATTCGTTTAGTGCCTTGTTGCGAACAGGATGCATGTTTTGAAATATTTGTATTCTGTACAGGATCCTTCTTTTCCTTTCTTTCAATTAGGTTAGTATTGTGGAGTAACTACAATGTTGATCCATCCACAGTTTTCTCCTATCACAGCCATTAAACTCTGTAACTGTTTTAAAGTCATCGTTGACCTCATGGTGAAATCCCTGAGCGGTTTCCTTCCTCTCCGGCAACTGAGTTAGGAAGGACGCCTGTAGTGACTATGTGTATTGATATACCATCTAAAGTGTAATTAATACCTTCACCATGCTCAAAGGGATATTCAATTTCAGCTTTTGATTATTTATTTTTAACTCATCTACCAATCGGTGCCCTTCTTTGCGAGGCATTGGAAAACCTCCCTGGTCTTTGTGGTTAAATCTGTGTTTTGACATTCACTGCTCGACTGAGGGACCGTACAATTATTTCTATGTGTGGGGGTACATTTACATTACATTTACAAAGAGGAGGTAGTCCAGGGAGCATATTATGTGACTTTTAAGCACATTTTTTTCCTCTTGAACTAATTTAAGTTTGCCATAACAAAGGGGTTGAATACTTATTGACATTTCAGCTTTTTATTTTTAAATCGTTTGTAAACATTTTGAAAAACATCATTTCACTTTGATATTATGAGGTATTGGGTGTAGGCTAGTAACAAAACTTCTCCATTTAATCCATTTTAAACGCAGGCTGTAACACCAAAATGTGGAAAAAGTCAAGGGGTGTGAATACTTTCGTGTGTGTGAGAGAGAGAGAGGGTGAGATATACAGTTGAAGTTGTAAGTTTACATATACTGTAGCCAAACACATTTAAGCTCAGTTTTTCACAATTCCTGACATTTAAATCCTAGTAAAAATTCCCTGTCTTGGGTCAGTTAGGTTCACCACTTTATTTTAAGAAGGTTAAATATCAGAATAATAGTAGAGAGAATGATTTATTTCCGCTTTTATTTCTTTCATCACATTCCCAGTGGGTCAGAAGTTTACATACACTCAATTAGTATTTCATAGCATTGCCTTTAAATTGTTTAACTTGGGTCAAACATTTTGGGTAAGTTGCGGAAGTTGGGTGACTTTTGGCCTAATCCTCCTGACAGAGCTGGTGTAACTGAGTCAGGTTTGTAGGCCTCCTTGCTCGCACAGGCTTTTTCAGTTCTGCCCACACATTTTCTACAGGATTGAGGTCAGAGCTTTGCGATGGCCACTCCAATACCTTGACTTTGTTGTCCTTAAACCATTTTACCACAAGTATGCTTGTCCATTTTGACGACCCATTTTCAACCAAGCTTTAACTTCCTGACTGATGTCTTGAGATGTTGCTTCAATATATGCACATAATTTTCCGTCCTCATGATGCCATCTATTTTGTGAAGTGCACCAGTACCTCCTGCGGCAATGCAACGCACCCCAAAAAGTACGCTCTTTGTCCCCATGTGCAGTTGCAAACCGTAGTCTGGCTTTTTTATGGCGGTTTTGGAGCAGGCACTTCTTCTTTGCTTAGTATTTATATTAGAGGTCGACCGATTTAATTGGAATGGCCGATTTTAATTGGAATGGCCGATTTCAAGTTTTCATAACAATCTATATTTTTGTAAGCAGATGTTTTATTTTTTTACACCTTTATTTAATCTTTATTTAACTAGGCAAGTCAGTTAAAAACACATTCTTATTTTCAATGACGGGAATGGTGGGTTAACTGCCTCGTTCAGGGGCAGAACGACAGATTTTTACTTTGTCGGCTCTGGGATTCAATCTTGCATCCTTACGGTTAACTAGTCCAACGCTCTAACCACCTGATTACATTGCACTCCACGAGGAGCCTGCCTGTTACGTGAATGCAGTAGAAGCCAAGGTAAGTTGCTAGCTAGCTTTAAACTTATCTTATAAAAAACTATCATAATCACTAGTTAACTACACATGATTTGATGATATTACTAGTTTATCTAGCGTGTCCTGCATTGCATATAATCGATGCCACACTGGGTGACGATTTAACAAAAGCGCATTTGCAAAAAAAAGCACAATCGTTCCACGACTGTATCTAACCATAAATACCAATGCCTTTCTTTAAAATCAATACACAGAAGTATATATTTTTAAATCTGCATATTTAGCTAAAAGAAATCCAGGTTAGCAGGCAATATTAACCAGGTGAAATTGTGTCACTTCTCTTGCGTTCGTTGCATTGTCAGGGTATACGCAACAGTTTGGGCAGTCTGGCTCATTGCGAACTAATTTGCCAGAATTATGACATAACATTGAAGGTTGTACAATGTAACAATAATATTTAGACTTAGGGATGCCACCCGTTAGATAAAATACCGAACAGTTCAGTATTTCACTGAAATAATAAACTTTTTTTTTTTAAATGATAGGCTCGTATTTCTATGTGTTATTATGTTATAATTAAGTCTATGATTTGATTGAGCAGTCTGACTGAGCGATGGTAGGCAGCAGCAGGCTCGTAAGCATTAATTCAAACAGCACTTTTGTGCGTTTTGCCAGCAGCTCTTCGCAAGCACAGCGCTGTTTATGACTTCAAGCCTATCAGCCTAATGGCTGGTGTAACCGATGTGAAATGGCTAGCTAGTTAGTGGGGTGCGCGCTAATAGCGTTTCAAACGTCACTCGCTCTGAGACTTGGAGTGGTTGTTCCCCTTGCTCTGCATGGGTAACGCTGCTTCGAGTGTGGCTGTTGTCGATGTGTTCCTGGTTCGAGCCCAGGTAGGGGCGAGGAGAGGGACGGAAGCTATACTGTTACACTGGCAATACTAAAGTGCCTATAAGAACATCCAATAGTCCAAGGTTAATGAAATACAAATGGTATAGAGGGAAATAGTCCTATAATTCCTACAACCTAAAACTTCTTACCTGGGAATATTGAAGACTCATGTTAAAAGGAACCACCAGCTTTCATATGTTCTCATGTTCTGAGCAAGGAACTGAAACGTTAGCTTATTTACATAGCACATATTGCACTTTTACTTCTCCAACACTTTGTTTTTGCATTATTTAAACAAAATTGAACATGTTTCATGATCTACTTGAGGCTAAATTGATTTTATTGATGTATTATATTAAGTTAAAATAAGTGTTCATTCAGTATTGTTGTAATTGTCATTATTACAAATAAAATAAAAATAACCGGCCGATTAATCGGTATCGGCTTTTTTGGTCCTCCAATAATCGGTATCGGCATTGAAAAATCATAATCGGTCAACCTCGTGTGTGTGTGTGTGTATATTTATATTGAGGATGTTATTTGTATCCATGCACAAGTCAGTTTCTTCCTTAATGTGTGTTTTTGTCTGTGTTTAGACACTGCGCTGGTGAGTTCTCCACAATGGAAGAAGAACCAAGCCCTACTCCTGGAGACTCCATTACACACAGCTTTGGTGACCATGAAGAAGACTGGCAGTATCGCTTAGTCTGATCACAGTATGCTGTAAATACGCTCAAGACTGAACAGTTGTTTATGTCAATGTATTTCATTTATTTTTGACATGTCATTTTATACTCATTTCATTGGCCGTCACGATCTATTAGTTGTCTGTTATGAGTATACAAAACATTAGGAAGTAATATTGAGTTGCACACCCCCTTTTGCCCTCAGAACAGCCTCAATTTGTCGGGGCATGGAGTCGAAAGCATTCCACAGGGATGTTGGCCCATGTTGACTCCAGTGCTTTCCACAGTTGTGTCAATTTGGCTGGATCTACTTTGGGTGGTAGACTGGTGCGCCTGGCACCTACTACCATACCCCGTTCAAAGACACTTAAATCTTTTGTCTTGTACATTCAACCTCTGAATAACACACATACACAATCCATGTCTCAGTTGTCTCAAGGCTTAAAATTCATTCTTTAACCTGTCTCCTCCCCTTCATCTACACTGAAGTGGGTTTAACAAGTGACATCAATAAGGGATCATAGCTTTCACTTTTATTCACCTGGTCAGTCTGTCGTGGAAAGAGCAGGTGTTCTTAATGTTTGGTCCACTCAGTGTATATCTTTTTGAGTTCATGTACTTGTTATTCAACATTGTTTGCACATGTATATATTTTTGTTAATAAAAAAGTAAAATGCCCATTTTACTGAAGTTTGACAACCCTGTTTGCAATATAATGACAACAATACAGTATGTTTTGCGAAGCTAAATTGGTGTTGTCTAGATTTATTAAAAGCAGTGGCACTATTCCACTAAGCTACCAGAGATTTACCTCACAGAGGAAACCTGATGGTCTGCATTTACAGTCTTTCAAAAGTGGATAATTACTTCACAAAGGTTACTAGGAAACAGAATAGTCTACATGAAACACGATATGAAGATCAGGTTTCTCAAAAAAAAAGTGGTATAACCGGTGAAAGCAATACCTCTGTCATGTTTCTATCTGCTCATTACAAGTGTTGTCAAGTTTTTTCAGAAAGTTGATGATTTTCTGGCTTAGCATATCCTGCTGACATTGTTTGAGTCTCTCCTTCTCTCCTCTAGCATGTTGCTGTTGGCTGGCCAGCTCCTTTTCTGAGATACAGTCGATAGTGGATATTTGCCTCAGCTGCATGATAGAAAACACCCCTGCCCCTACCTCTGTTTCTCTGTGCTTGGCAGAGTGTCCTGCCTCTGTCTCTCTGTGCTTGGCAGAGTGTCCCACCTCTGTTTCTCTGTGCTTGGCAGAGTGTCCTGCCTCTGTTTCTCTGTGCTTGGCAGAGTGCCCTGCCTCTGTTTCTCTGTGCTTGGCAGAGTGTCCTGCCCTTGCTTGTGTCTTTCTGTGCTTGGCAGAGTGTCCCACCTCTGTTTCTCTGTGCTTGGCAGAGTGTCCTGCCTCTGTTTCTCTGTGCTTGGCAGAGTGTCCTGCCCTTGCTTGTGTCGCTCTGTGCTTGGCAGAGTGTCCTGTCTCTGTCTCTCTGTGCTTGGCAGAGTGCCCTGCCCTTGCTTGTGGCTCTCTGTGCTTGGCAGAGTGTCCTGTCTCTGTCTCTCTGTGATTGGCAGTGTGTACAGTTTTGGGCTGTGCTGACTGAGATCTCAAGCTCAGCATTGATGTTCCTCTAGCCTCAACCCCAACCATTCTAGGTTTCTCTACAATGACATTACTGTTTGATGTCTGCCAACATGAGACTAGTTTCCCTCTGTCGATGGAAAGGGATTTACTGGATTTCACCCGTCTGTTGTCAGAGGCAGAGACGGCACGATCCATCCTTGCCTTTTTAGTTTCGGATATCTCTTTCATGGTTTTGTTGATAGTGGCACAAGGTTCGCAGACTTTGAGAAGTAGTAGTTTCCTGTGTTCCATCATCAGTGAGATTCTATCCTGACACAGAACTCTGAGGGTGTACCTGTGCCTCATGTCCATCAGGGTCAGTTTGTGTTGAAGAATAATGTCCTCCTGGTGATTCAGAAACCTCACATCCAGAACAGACTTTGGTCTCTTGCGGTTGACCACCTCGGTCATATCCAGATCATGCCTTATCATGGTGCTTGGGAATAAAATGAATATTTGTTTTTGACTTCCTGTTTTCATTACATTAACAATACTCACCCAAACATTACCACAACTAAATATATTCTTATTCAATATATCTGTGAAGTTTCACTTGCAAATCAAGGTTTCATCAAATTGTCTTACCTGGTCAATGAACGACGACCTGTATCACAAGCGTGTGCCTCCAGTTTTCCCACGATGTTGCTCTGTTACCTTTTTGAGGTGTGAATGTGAGCAGATCAGTAGGCTCCACAGGGGACTGTTGGCTGCTATGACATCTAAGCAAGCATTGTTGTAGGGTTATTGTATTTCTCCCAGGGGTGGTAGGAAATTGAATGAGTGTGTTACTGTTCTTCTCTAATTATGGTTTGAGGATTATCACAGTGTTGTGTAATGTTATTCGTCTGCTGGCTGTCACAATTTCATTAAATTGGCGTATTTCAGAGTGTAGCCTATAATATTTGGTTCATGTTTAATTTCAAACAGTTTCGAAAGGTGATTATTTGGCTTGCTCTTGTTCCCTCACTACAAATATGAAGTGGGAGGGGGGGCAGCGTGTAGGAGGAATTACAATCAGGCAACTCATAAACCCACTACAAGCACATTCTCTGGGAATTGTTGAGCTCTTTTGGTAAGTAGCCTAAAAACAAGCTTTCAAGATTATTATAATGCTTTATTTGCAGCACCTCTTGTTGTGCAATGTTCATTTTTCTTAGCTTACATAACATATTTTTGTAATCCAGTAAATTCATTGCCCTCTCCTGTTGTATGGCAGAATGAGCTCGAGAGATGTTCGGTAGTTCTGACAACTTTCTGCCCACATTAGCGAGGTGATAGGACGTGTAAACAATGTAGCCAATACTCGCAACAAAATATCTGTCATAAAAGCTACATTGGCGATTTCACTACGTTGTCAATGGCTACATTGTTGCACTACCCAATCAACACTGTGTAAACTTTGCGCAAGTAGGTCTGTCTTCAACGCATTTATTGTATCAACGGGCTACAGATGTTTTGTTTGTAAATCAGTTCCGAACTTTGTTTTTTTTTCATTCAAGGTTCTTGAAGACATGTCACAACATCAGAGACCATCAGAAAACGATGCAAGTATCTTATTAATAAAGTTTTTATTACGTTTTTATGCAATATTTCCCCAAAATGAACAGATATAGTCAGATGCAGAAGTATGCTGAAATTGGCTTGTCATACAACACACGTAGAGCAAAGCTTTGTCGTCATGTATTATTATATATATTTTTTAAACCTTTATTTAACTAGACAAGTCAGTTAAGAACAAATTCTTATTTCAATGACGGCCTAGGAACGGTGGGTTAACTGCTTTGTTCAGGGGCAGAATGGCAGATTTGTACCTTATCAGCTCAGGGATTCAATCTTTCGACATTTTGGTTACTAGGCCAACGCTCTCACCACTAGGCTACTTTCCGCTCCATAATTGCTATTGAATGGTTGATTTTTATTCCTCTGTGGAATAAAATTCATTTCAACCTGAACTTTTTATGTTCTCTCAATGTAATGTGGCTTTGAGTGTCCTGAAGGCGTCTGCCAAATACAATTATTTATGAATGGTTATCAGATGATGACGGCAGTGTGTATTGACACACCAGGAGGACCAGAGAGTATGCTGTTGAGGAATGTCCCCAGACCTCAACCTGAACATGGAGAAGTCCTCATCAGAGTCCATGCAACCGCTCTGAACAGGGCTGACACATTGCAGGTATACCCCTATAGACCATATGAATATTAATCTATGGCTCTATGATCAACAACAAAGTCTTTGTCACTTCTTTCACCTCCTATTGGACAGTCACAGGATCCCTCTAAGCCTATTGCGTCACTTATAGCAAGCTGTTGGATAGTCACAGAAGAGAATGTTCAGAAGGCTTAATTGCAAACTGAACACTGAAGTGGATTGCGAATATTATGTTAACTCTTGTTATGCTAAGATACTAAAGTTGTTATTTCTGTTTTTGACAGAGGAAAGGACTGTACCCCGCTCCACCTGGTGAGAGTGAGGTCCTGGGTCTGGAGGCAGCTGGTACGGTGGCCAGCGTTGGCCCAGGGGTTAGGCAGTGCTGGGGGCTAGGGGACCGGGTCATGACCCTACTCTCTGGAGGAGGGTATGCCGAGTATGTGGCTGTTCCAGAGGAGCTTCTCATGTCTATCCCCACTCATCTCACTGTATACCAGGCTGCTGCCATACCTGAGGCCTGGCTCACTGCATTTCAGCTCCTGCACTTTGTAGGTAGGCCTCTATAGCCATTTTCAGAAGTGGGACAAAGTCATTGTTTTACAAATCACAAGTAAGTCTCAAGTCAAGACAGGCAAGTCTGAGTCAAATCTCAATTCTGGACTGTCAACTATCAAGTCAAGGCTCAAGTCCTAAACTTTGAGTTTCGAGTCCTAAACAAGTCATAATATGCTCTTGACCAAATGTAATACAATTTCATATTTTTAACAAGAGTAATAGTTACTATATTACATTTACACAAATCATGAATGCTTTAAAAAATATCTATATATTTATTACTTTCCAAATAAATGTTATATTTTCATGGAAATACATGGGTAGCTATGAGAAAGACCCCCCTCCCCCACCAATAGTGATCGCTATGGGGCGCAATCGGGTGATATAGGCTTGTACACAATCGCACAACCTTAACACACACACTCTCTCTCTGTGTGGTAACAGTAGGCTAACATATGTCAATGGTTTAGGAACAGCAGTAACATCAGGCAGGATTTAGGCTACCAACCGCCTAGCCAGTTGTAGCTCAATCTTGGGTGTAATGATCACGTTCCCACACAGACTGACTGTGTGGAGGCTCATTGATGTAACGTTACGTTAGCCTACATGATACACTAGTAAAATAATAAAATATATAGCTGTCGGCTATATTAGCCACGACTTACCGTTCTTTGTGCAGCTTCAAATGTCAAACAAAGTTGGAAACTGTTGCGCCTCCGTCTGTAATTTTCTTCCTGCAAGTTGAAATCCGTTTTTTGTTGATACATCGTCGTCTTTATGTCTGAAAATAATAATTTTGTGTATCATCTTTCCAAGGGCTCCATCTGAATTCACCCGCCGACGTTCCTCTGCCACGCACAACTTTTTCTCAGCTGGCACAATTTGATTGACTGCTGTCCGATTCAAACTGTAATCTGACAAATGAAGAGTTGATGCGCTGCACACTTTTTTTAATAGCATAATTTTTAATATTTGGGCTTGAGGGGGGGTGTCAGGTCGAGTCATAAGGCTCAAGTCCAAGTTAAGTCACGAGTCATTGGTGTTAAAGTTAAAGTCGAGTTGCAAGTCATCATATTTGTGACTCGAGTCCACACCTCTGGCAATTTTTTATTTTACTTTAACCTTTATTTAACCAGAAAGTCCTATTGAGGTCAGAAGACCTCTTTTCCAAAAGAGACCTGCATAGCCAAGAAAGGCTATTTCATATTTTCATTCAGGCATTTAATCAAAGCACCGATCAGGAAACCCAGACTTGTACATGTATGTTCAATCTCTAATTTCGTAGCTCAGGTGAAGGAAGGAGAGATAGTGTTGGTGCATGCTGGGGCCAGTGGGGTGGGGACTGCCGCTGTCCAGCTGGTCCGATTGGCTGGGGCTATTCCCATAGTTACTGCAGGAAGCTCTGAGAAACTACAGATGGCAGAGACACTGGGAGCCGCTGCTGGTTTCAACTACAAACTTGAGGACTTTGCAGAGAAAGTTAGTGATTTTACAGCAGGTGAGTTAATAATCAGGTGAGAACATAATCAACATAATCATTGAGAACATAATCATTGAGAACATAAATGCCATTTCACATAATTAATCTAGGGTGTTGTGAACTGCTTACAACATTTGAGTGACTTAATTTGATAATTGTATCATATGCATACAAATCATTGTGTGTGGATACAAATCTTAGACGTACAGAGAGAGATGTATCCAGAGAAACCATGGGATCAAACTAGACTAAACATACAAGCTTTGTGCAGGCAGGGGAGCAAACGTCATCCTGGACTGCATTGGTGGGTCCAACTGGGAGAGGAACGTGGCCTGTCTGGCCACAGATGGACGATGGGTGCTGTATGGCTGCATGGGTGGAAAGACCGTGACAGGAGACATACTGGGCAAGCTGCTGTCCAAACGAGGACAGCTCCTCTGTAGTCTCCTCAGGTCACGCAGTCTGCAGGTGATGTATGGATGATTGATTGATTGATCAGTTGCTTGTCCTACAAGAGGAAATTATTTCCACAGTAGAAACTAATATTATAATGTAAGTTAAAAAGTAAAAAATATGTCAGTGAAAGGCAGCGCCGACAACACAAATGTTCTGTGTGCAATAATGCCCAAAGTAAAACTTTCAATATGTGTTGGATATGAACCTCTTACTCAAATGCCATGCAATTAAACACTTTAGCCTTACCCCAGCCTAGAACACTGTCTTTGTTACTACTTTCTAAATGTGAAGTGTGTGGTCCTGTGTTTTCTCCTGTCAGTATAAAGCAGATCTGGTGAGAGCCTTCTCAGAAAGGGCCCTACCTCACTTCTCAGACCTGACTAGCTCCCCCTGCCGCCTGAGGCCTGTAATCGACAGCATGTTCAGTCTGGACCAGGTAGCTGATGCTCACAGACACATGGAAGCCAATAGAAACACGGGAAAGATTGTAATCAATGTCATGAACCCACAATGATGGGACCTCTAGTGACGGTGTCCTCTTTCCATCTAGCTCCAAACTCAACATTTGGTTGAGCAACTTGGTTTATGACCATTCACCTCTATAACAAAATAAAATGTTATTTGTCACATGCGCCGTATATAACAGGTGTAGACTTTAAAATGAAATGATTACTTACAAGCCTTTAACCAACAATGCAGAGCTAGAATGTAAGAAAAAGGGAAATAGCAACACAATAAAATAATGAGGCTATATACAAAGAGTACCTGTACAGAGTCAATGTGCAGAGGTACGAGGTAGTTGAATGCATATGTCCTGAATGTTATAAGGTGACCGAGTTGATAAATACTGTGTTGAAAGCTAGATATAAAGCTTTCATGTTTCCTACTACAGTAACTATGGTGACAGTGTCTCCTCACCTTAATAGTATTTGTATCACCTTCTGTTTATTGTTCAGTCAAATTATGCATATTATTTTTTACTTTGTTTGGCCCATCTGTGATTTCACTATAAACAAGAATAAACTTCTTCATTTTTCTCAACAAGAACAATCTATATTGTTTATAAAAAAAATATTGTTTGTAATAATTTATTTTCTGTTCATAACTAATCATTACCACACATTAAATCGTTATAGCAGACATGTTCTGTAGCCTATGTAATACAATGTGTTGAATGTCCATGTTCAGTCAGCCCACAAAGAATGTCTGAAAGAAACATTGCAAATATGCTATGCACATGGCCGCAGTACCCCGAGAGCGCCTGGGTGGGTTTATGCGCACCACGCCACAAGCTGACCCGTGACGAGAAACCGGAATTGGCAGGCTGAAGTGAAATGTTCGACTTCCTGAGGTCACCGTCAAGTTTTGTTTTGGGAGGGAAGTCATTTTATGTGAGTCTACACTTTGTTTGTTTTTAAACTGGCAAATGCGTAAAATTAATTGTGCGGTCGTGGACAAAGATTCTAGGGACACTAAAAAAACCCGTCGAAAGAAAGTGGAATGAATGTAGCGGTGTGATTTTTCACCTTAAACACTTAACGGTACCATATTTTCATGCTTAGTTTATCTAAGTTTGAAGGTACCTTTCTTACAACCTGTTTCAGGCTCAGTCTTTAAAGGCGAATTATTTCTTTACTTTTTTCTCAACAATGTTTGTATAGCCTCAAATGAACAAGCTACAGATGTTCATGCAACGTCCGGAGCATGTTTGATTGAATATGAATGGTTTTATGGCGTAGGCATTGGTTGAAAAAATACCTAATTGTCATACTTGAGTAAAAGTAAAGATACCTCAACAGAACATTTCTCAAGTAAAAGACTGAAAGCTTTTGGTTTTAAATATACGTGTGTATCAAAATGTAATGTAATTTGCTAAAATACTTAAGTATAACAAGTTAAATTGTAGATAATTTCACTTTCCTTCTTTTTATTTACGAATAGACAGTGGCACACGCCAACAAATGTACATTTAATTTACAAACGAAACAGATGTGTTTAGTGAGTCTGCTAGATCAGAGGCAGTAGGAAAGACCAAGGATGTTCTCTTGATAAGTGTGTGCATTGGACCATTTTCCTACCCTGCTAAGCATAAAAAATATACTTTGGGTTCCAGGGAAAATACACGGAGTAAAAAATATGAATAGTATAGACACCCCAAAAAACGACTTAAGTAAAAAAATACTTGAAATTACTTCTTAAGTATCCCACTGAGGATAGGTAAGTGGATGGGGTATGACTCATTAGTGGAAGATGAATACATACATAATGTAACATAATGTAGCACTTTTTTTTGCGTCCTTGTCTCATATGCTAAAACTCAAAATACAAGCAAACTCTTTCTCATTGTCCTAATAGCATACCTGTCATCATGCCTGTCGTATTTATCACTGTTGCAGATCTAAAACATGGCGGAACCAAACCAAAGACCTCAACGTAAGATGTCCACGGCAGGAGACGGTCTGTACAAGGTCCTCGGACTGGAGAAGGGGGCGTCGCAAGACGAAATAAAGAAGGCATACAGGTATCAACTTCTCAACCACAGACAGAAGCTTAGTGAACGACTACAGAACAGATCAAAACGCGTTGGCTTTCTGAATAAAAGCACCATGAACTAAAGCTGTAGTACAGGCTGTCCTGACGCTGCTGTTCTTTCCTCTTTTTGGAAGATCTCTAGTAGAAATCTACATCTTTGCCTTCTTCTCCCAGGAAACTAGCACTGAGGCATCACCCTGACAAGAACCCAGACAATCCCGAGGCAGCTGAGAAGTTTAAGGAAATCAACAATGCCAACTCCATCCTCAACGACGAAACCAAGAGGAAGGTCTATGACGAGTACGGCTCCATGGGCCTCTATGTCGCAGAGCAGTTTGGAGAGGAGAGTGTTAAATACTACTTCCTCATGCACAAGTGCTGGTTCAAGGCAAGAAGTCTTTAAGCTCCTATACACATTTGCATACATATGCACTTTGCAGACAGCTATACCCAAAAGAGACTTATTGTACCCACTTAATGAGTGCACACTGTACAGGTTTTGTTGATATAAGCATTTGATTCCTGTTGGAAATGAACTCACGACCTTGGCATTGCTAAATTGTACTGTATGTTAATCATTACTCATTATTAGTGTTGAAAGAAAACAAAACTCTGTATTATAGTTTTTTTTTTAACACTTAGAAGTGTATGCATGAGAACTTGTGCCCTGTGTGACAAAAATCCCCTGTGTATTTCCAGACCCTGATGGTGTTCTGTGGGATCTTCACCTGCTGCTGCTGCTGCTGTTTCTGCTGCTTCTGCTGTGGGAAGTGCAAGCCACCGGGGAACGAGGAGCACGCATACGTAGACCCAGAGGACCTTGAGGCCCAGATCAGAGCTGAGCAGGACAGGGGTGAGTGGGGGAAGGGGCCGTGGTATATTGTGTATAATTCTTAATGCCCAGTGATGCGTATCAAAGTAGTGTAGTGGAGGTTTACGCCATTTCAATGAATGAGGCTGATGGAACAGATCAGAATGTTTATCTTAAAATGTTGTTGAACTATCAGTTCTTCACATTTTAGGCACAGCAATGTACGGACGACGGTAGGTCTTCACGTGAATGTTCCGAAATGCAATTTGCGGGGAAAAACGCCGTTCTAAAATGTGCACCCCCACATGCAAGCGGTTTCATGGACAGAGATGAAAATATCTGTTAGAGATTTAGAAAGAGGGGGTGATATTAAATATGCAAAAACTATCATGGGTTGCTAATATGACTAGGATAATGCCTTTGGCTGCTAGACAATGAAAGAAAACCAGTAGAACAGGAGAACACATATGTAAGTCTATATAAAAGTTATTGCCTTCGTGTTTCGATGGTGGGATTATGGCTATAGGCTACTTTCAAGTAAGGTAAGACTTGCCTCCATGAAGTAAAACGTCCCAGGTTTAAAACAATTAACAAATAGAAAAAAATATGGCGACGCCTAACCGTCTTCTGATAGATGGAAAGGCTTTCCTAAAAACCTTTTCTATTAAATGGTAACCACAGTAGCTACAAAGTAGCCTACCTGTCAGAGTGATATCAGGATTTTTCGCATCAGTCCAGTAGCCTTTTCTTTTGCAAACTCCAACTTGTGCTACAGGAACAACCAACCAAACATCCGTGCTTGGTGTCTGCACGCAGGGTAACTGCACTAGACCTCAAATTGTCTCCTGATGTGGTTTAAGCATTGTTATGTACTTATAGTGCATTCCAAATTCTGTTTCACTTTTCACTATAAAAACAAAATCTATCTACACACAAAGGCAAAGCGAAAACAGGTTTTTAGACATTTTTGCCAATTTATAGAATATAAAAACAGAAATACCTTATTTACACAAGTATTCAGAGCCTTTGCCATCCTTGATGTTTCTACAACTTGATTGAAGTCGACCTGTGGTCAATTCAATTGATTGGACATGATTTGGAAAGGCACACACCTGTCTATATGAGGTCCCACAGTTGACAGTGCATGTCAGAGAAAAAACCAAGCCATGAGGTCAAAGGAATTGTCCGTAGAGCTCAGAGACAGGATTGTGTCGAGGAAACAGATCTGGGGTAAGGTTACCAAAAAATGTCTGCAGCATGGACCTCTCATTCACACACACACACACAAACAAACACAAACGTTTGGACACACCTAGTCATCAAATAAAGATGTCCAAACTTATGCCTGAATATGTATTTTTTAAATTCATTATATATAAGTCCAAAAATGGATGTAGCAACTATACATTGCCCCTTTTAAGTGTGCATGTTTGCGCATGTCTCCATTAGGCCTAAGGATCCGCATGAATTACATTGAGCAATAAAAGCCCCACTTTTATTCCAGTCACTGGCTGTCCACTGCTTTCAAAAACAGTGATTGCTAGGCAGCTTAAACTTCTTGAATTCAACCATTATTGAGTTCAAATACACATTTAGATTTGTGAACAGCCATCCACAACAACCACAATCCGTAAGGTGCAAATGGCTAAATGAGAGAGCAGCAGTGTGATTCACATCAATGCCCTATGTATTTATCAATAGTAAGTGATATCCATATTGCCGTAGACTACACCACTGCTGTCAACCTTAACTCCAAGCGTTTATTCAAGTTGGATCATCTTTGGATGCCGACAGCAGTCGCACCATTGGAAGACATAGCTTGAACTGTAGTCTACAAAAGCCCATTCCTGCTCTTCCCACAATCCCTCAAACACAATTTGTTGTGTCATCATGGTGGTCTCTGACTTGTGGTCAGACTCACTCAGGTGGAACAAACTTAAACTTGTGCCTTTTCTATGCTGATTGGAAAGTCATTGAGGAAAACAGAGGTGGCAAAAGAAATGTCGCAAACATCCTTTCTGAATTTTAAAAGTAATCCTCGACGTAATCCTCTAGTTATTCAAACGTATCTGTAATCTGATTACAATATTTTTGCTGGTAACCGATTACAGTTAATTTCTTGTTGTAATCCGTTACTCCCCAACACTGAAGATAAGGCCCTGCAGTTTATTAACCTATATGCTTCTTGTTTAGGCCTCTTTTACCAATTTGGTATTTTAGTGCTGAATGTGCTAGCTGTAATAACTAGTAATAACTAATGTAACAAGTAATAGCTAATGTCATTACTTTCGTCCATTGCAAGCCTGCTTCCTTGTTTGATTGCGATGGTGATTGCATAATTAAGGCAATGTTTTTGTTACTGCCAGTTAATCTACATGGTAAACATGGTATGGAACTGTGGATGATGAGGATGGTTACTAATGGAAGTGGTTGTGTAAAACAAAACAAGAAGAGCACAAACGTCCATCTCATATGAGCTAATATAAGTATGTGTCTAGGTCTATCATTCTAATAGGAAATCGCTGCCTGCTCGAGAAGAGCTCAGTGGATTAACAGTACATCTCTGTTCTCCCTGCAGGTGATCATCAACCCGTTGTGGTGCAACCTCATTCTGCTGCTGTTGAGAAGGCAGAGTCTGACCACGACCAGTCTGCATCCAACCACTCTGACCCTATATTCACCACAACGGACCAGTAAGAACCTGTTAGCGGGGCGTCTTCCCATAGCCTGGTCCCAGATCTGTTAGTGCTGTTTTGCTAACTCCTATGGTCATAGGGACTTGGCAAGACTGCACAGACATGGGACCAGTCTAGTCTTCCCAGTCTGCTACTGCCAACCAAGATGGTCCACTCCACTGAAAATACTGTGATCAGTTTCTGTGGATCAGTGGCAGGTGCTTAAATTCTTACAGTCAACCCTCTGTACTATATGTGGCCAAAGCCATGTACAGTTCCTTCAGAAAGTATTCATACCCCTAGATTTATTCCACATTTTGTGTTACAGCCTGACTTTTTCTTACCCATTGACACAATAACTCATAATGACAATGTGAAAACATGTTTTTTGACATTTTTGCTAATCAAATGTATAAATATCTTATTTACATAAGTATTCACAACCTGGAGTCAATAGTTGTTAGAATCACCTTTGGCAGCGATTTTAAAGCTGAGTATTTCTGGGTAAGTCTCTAAGAGCTTTGCACATATGGATTGTCCAATATTTGCACATTATTCTTAAAAAAATTATTCCAGCTCTGTTAAGCTCATTGCTACACATCCATGTTCATGTCTTGTCGTAGGTTTCCAAGCAGATTTAGGTCAAAACTGTTACTAGGTCACTCAGGAAAATTCTATGTCATCTTGGTAAGAAAATCTAGTGTATATTTGGCCTTGTGTTTTAGGTTATTGTCCTGCTGACAGGTGATTTTTTTTGTCTCCGTGTCTGTTGGAAAGCAGACTGAACCAGGTTTTCCTCTTGGATTTTACCTTAGCTCTATTCCGTTTTTTTTTGTTATATCAACCACTGCCTAGTTCTTGCCGATGACAAGCATACCCATAACATGATGCAGCCACCACAATGCTTGAAAATATGAGGAGTGGTATTCAGTAATGTGTTGTGTTGGATTTGCTCCCAACATAACACTTTCTATTCAGGACATTAAGTTAATTTCCTTGCCACAGGTTTTACTTTAGTGCCTGTTTTGGAATATTGTGTACAGACTTTCTTCTTTTGACTTTGTCGTTTAGGTTAGGCTATTGTGGTGTAACTACAATGTTGTTGATCCATCCACAGTTTTCTCCTATCACAGCCATTAAAGTCAGTAACTGTTTTAAAGTTACCTTTGACCTCATGGTGAGATCCCCGAGCGGTTTCCTTCCTCTCCAGCAAACTAAGTTAGGAAGGACGCCTGTATCTTTGTAGTGACTGGGTGTATTGATAGACTGAGTTAGGAAGGAGTCCTGTATCTTTGTAGTGACTGGGTGTATTGATACAATGAGTTAGGAAGGACGCCTGTATCTTTGTAGTGACTGGGTGTATTGATACACTGAGTTAGGAAGGAGTCATGTATCTTTGTAGTGACTGGGTGTATTGATACACTGAGTTAGGAAGGAGTCCTGTATCTTTGTAGTGACTGGGTGTATTGATACACTGAGTTAGGAAGGACACCTGTATCTTTGTAGTGACTGGGTGTATTGATACACTGAGTTAGGAAGGAGTCCTGTATCTTTGTAGTGACTGGGTGTATTGATACACTGAGTTAGGAAGGACGCCTGTATCTTTGTAGTGACTGGGTGTATTGATACACTATCCAAAGTGTAATTAATAACTTCACCATGCTCAAAGGGATATTCCATGTGGGCTTTAAAAAATAAATACAAATTATGTCACATAAGTCCATGCAACTTATGTGACTTGATAAGCAAATTGTTACTCCTGAACTTTATTTAGGCCAAAACAAAGGGCTTGAATACTTATTGACTCAAGACATTTCAGCTTTTCATTTTTTTATTAATTTGTAAAAATGTCTAAAAACATAATTGCACTTTGACATTATGGGGTATTGTGTGTAGGCCAGCAACACACAATCTAAATGTAATCCATTTTCAATTCTGGGGGTAACAACAAAATGTGGAAAAAGTCAAGTAGTGTGAATAATTAAGGCACTGTATGTGGATTTATATTTTGTTATCTTAATAATAAGACTGTATATGTCTCATTTCAATTGCCAGTTGTGGTCTATGTTTACAAGAGTCATACATTCTTATGATTGTGCCAAGTTTACCTTAATGCGTAGGCGATCTTTTTGTAGATTTGAAAAATTAGAATTTTTAAATAGTACGAAACAGTATGTACAGGTTAACGGCTTCTATGTATGCTTAATGGACCATGTAGAGAGGGTGATTGAATCGAAACTGACGTCTCCCAAATGGCTTCTTGTCTTGTGCACTACCTTTTGACCTCCGCTATGTAGTGCACTACTTTTCACCAGGGCCCATAAGTCTCTGGTCAAAAGTAGTGCACTATATAGGGAATAGTGTGCCATTTTGAGAGACAGCCTGAGTCTGAATTCGTAAATAAATGTGCACTTTAAGCGCCTTCTTAGCATAATGAACCACTGTCATAGTAAGGGCTGCTGTGGTCTGCCACTCCCCCTTACGTGGGAGCCAATAACTGCAACTTTAACCTATGTAAAGAAATGCTTGAATGTGTTGTTTATGTTTGTTTGTAGGCTACAGAGCAATATTTGTTCAGGCTTTATTTTCAGTTTTCCAAAGCTTGTGATTCCAATTTGTAGGATTCTGTATGCCAACCCCAGTCCTGAACTCACATATGTGCTCACTGTTTTTATTTTGTCATGTCTCTCTCATACCTCCCAGTTTTTTCTTTCTCTGTGTGTAATAATATAGGAGATGTTGTCATTTAAAACTCTCTCTGTATTCCTGAACCAAATGATTTTCTATATCTTTTGATTTAATCTTGTGTGGTCTGGATACACCTGTCATATTCCCTTTCTGTACACTCTATATATTTGTTTATATTAATCGCTTCCCACGTTCGCCCGCTAGACTTTTTAAACACTTGGACACCAAGTAATGACAGTCGTTGAAAAGCGTTGTCTCACACACCAGCAATCCGCATATTTTAAAGTGGGTTTCTGTTGTAGTTCACCAGTTTCAGTGAATACTGCCAAAATTCCAATGCAGGTCAAAATAATCTTTCCGTAATTGTTCACTCGACCTAATATGGATAGAACAAAGGCCTTGCTTTTAATAAACTTTTTTTTTTATCCTACTTTCAGTTTTATATACTGTTCATACTGTAAAATATATTTATGTGTGTGTGTGTATATGATTAATAAATTGGGGATTCTGATCAATTGTTTGCCTATTCATATCTTCTGCATAACTTATTTTTCATGACAATACCATACTTCTACAAGAAATACACGTGTGTAAAGGTGCTTGTGATCCTGAAAAACATGAGACTAGATACCTAATTTATTTACTATCAATGCTTGATACACAATGAGTAGCAGTAGCCACAATAGACGACTGACATGGAGTGACTTGGCCTGTTATGATAGGTTGATTGTGTAATCATGGCCCCTAGTCAGTTATCTCCCAGTGTCCATACAAACACCACACCTGATTAACAGCTGTCAGGTTTTTCAGCAGGGGCAGGCATGAACCAGATCAATGTTGAGAGGCTGACAGAATTAGGTCGGAGAGGCAGCGATATCATAAGGACAGTGGTATTTTCCTTTTTGTTGTATAGCCACTGTTTAAGCCTACGTTTTGATTCTTACTAAACTTTCAGGAGCTGTTTTGAAGGAGATTATGGATTCTCAGAAACACCGTCGCGTCGAGGATGATTCTACAACATACTCCATGCCATTACTGGGGCATGTAGTTCTTTTATTCTCAACCTTTAAGGCCTATGTTAGGAACAGTTACTATGTTAATGTTGCATTATCTTCATCTCAGTTAACAGCTGTTCAGTCCAATTTGTACGAATCGATAAATGGACAACTCCGTTATCAGTTTATAGTTGATAGATTTAGGTGTGGTTCTGTGTGAAAGAAATACAGCCTAGACAGAACATGTATTCCAAGTGCTTAGTTATCATTAAATGTACCCAAGTAGCTGATTGTCATACATATTTGTGTGTTTTGTCCCAAACTTTCTTGCTGTTTTTAATACGAGAGCACTAGTTTCCCATTGTATGTAATTATTCCATGACCCACTCTATATGACAAATCAACTTGATCTTGGGACATTTTCTCTCAGGTCATTCCCTGGGTCTGAGCAAGACAAATGTCCCAGTCCAACAGCAGAGACTGGAGACAGAACTGCTGCAGCTGTCCGGTGGCATCCTGTTACTGCTACTGGTCACTGCCATGAGAACGACAGGGCTTCGTGGACAGAGAGTCGTGAGAAGCAGCTGGCCAAGAGGAAACTCATCATCGCTTCTGTTGTCAGCCTGGTCTTCATGGTTGGAGAGGTGATCGGTAAGATTCTGATAAATAATGACACATGAAGAAGATAATGGAGACAGAAAACAGAAACTAATACATTTTGGAGCACAGATTTTCCTATTTACTCAACTTGTAAAATATTAGATCTGGTGGATAAATTCTATTTCTGAAACGTGTGTGTGTGTGTGTGTTTCATTTTCTCTATCCTCACAGGTGGCTACGCGGCACACAGTCTGGCCATCATGACCGACGCTGCTCATCTCCTCACAGACTTTGGTAGCATCATGGTCAGCCTCTTCTCTCTATGGGTCTCCTCCAGACCTCCCACCAAAACCATGAACTTTGGCTGGCATCGCTCAGGTTGGTTTAACTTTATAAGAACTCAGACTGGCACCATATATCAATATGCCTTGTTTTAGTCAGATGAACTGGCACTATGTGTCAATATGCCTTGTTTTAGTCAGATGAACTGGCACCATGTGTCAATATGCCTTGTTTTAGTCAGATGAACTGGCACCATGTGTCAATATGCCTTGTTGTAGTCAGATGAACTGGCACCATATGTCAATATGCCTTGTTTTAGTCAGATGAACTGACACCATGTGTCAATATGCCTTGTTTTAGTCAGATGAACTGGCACCATGTGTCAATATGCCTTGTTTTAGTCAGATGAACTGGCACCATATGACAATATGCCTTGTTTTAGTCAGATGAACTGGCACCATATGTCAATATGCCTTGTTTTAGTCAGATGAACTGACACCATATGACAATATGCCTTGTTTTAGTCAGATGAACTGACACCATATGTCAATATGCCTTGTTTTAGTCAGATGAACTGGCACCATATGACAATATGCCTTGTTTTAGTCAGATGAACTGGCACCATATGACAATATGCCTTGTTTTAGTCAGATGAACTGGCACCATATGACAATATGCCTTGTTTTAGTCAGATGAACTGGCACCATATGTCAATATGCCTTGTTTTAGTCAGATGAACTGACACCATATGACAATATGCCTTGTTTTAGTCAGATGAACTGACACCATATGACAATATGCCTTGTTTTAGTCAGATGAACTGGCACCATATGACAATATGCCTTGTTTTAGTCAGATGAACTGGCACCATATGTCAATATGCCTTGTTTTAGTCAGATGAACTGGCACCATATGTCAATATGCCTTGTTTTAGTCAGATGAACTGACACCATATGACAATATGCCTTGTTTTAGTCAGATGAACTGACACCATATGTCAATATGCCTTGTTTTAGTCAGATGAACTGGCACCATATGACAATATGCCTTGTTTTAGTCAGATGAACTGGCACCATATGTCAATATGCCTTGTTTTAGTCAGATGAACTGGCACCATATGACAATATGCCTTGTTTTAGTCAGATGAACTGACACCATATGTCAATATGCCTTGTTTTAGTCAGATGAACTGACACCATATGACAATATGCCTTGTTTTAGTCAGATGAACTGACACCATATGACAATATGCCAAGTTTTAGTCAGATGAACTGGCACCATATGACAATATGCCTTGTTTTAGTCAGATGAACTGGCACCATATGACAATATGCCTTGTTTTAGTTTGATGAACTGGCACCATATGTCAATATGCCTTGAGAGAAGAGGCTGACCATGATGCTACCAAAGTCTGTGAGGAGATGAGCAGCGTTGGTCATGACGGCCAGACTGTGTGCCGTGTAGCCGACTGTGTGCCGTGTAGCCGGCTGTGTGCCGTGTAGCCGACTGTGTGCCGTGTAGCCGACTGTGTGCCGTGGAGCCGACTGTGTGCCGTGTAGCCACCTGTGAGGAAAGAGAAAATGAAACACACACACACACGTTTCAGAAAAGTGTTCTGAGGCTAAATATAATTTATCCACAAGTCAGATGAACTTTCCTGAGCATGTTTCAGGGAGCTTCAGTACATCCAAAAGATGAAACTTTCCATAATGTATATTTTAATAACAATTACCACTCTCGGTGTGTATTTGGATAGGGAAGCAAAACAATTATCCTTTGTATTTGAACAACAGTCTATGATTCAGTGATTCAGTTTGGGAGATTCAGTGATTCAGTTTGGGAGATTCAGTGATTCAGTGATTCAGTTTGGGAGATTCAGTGATTCAGTGTGGGAGAGTTTACTGTTGTAGATTTTGATGTGTTTTTTGTGCAGGGGGTGTGAATAAGGGAGTGAATTAGTTGACACCTTAAGTAAACGTTTCTCTAATTTCCTGGGAACATCCATGTGTCAGCATTGATATGACCAGATATCATTCCCAATAAGTCCTTCATGTTCACGTGTGTTCTGAAAGTGGTCATTGTGATTAAAATACACTATTGAAATTAAGTTGCTAATTGTTGTCGTGGCAGAATCAGAATTATTTAGGTAACATTTATAAATAAAATGTTTTATTTATATTATTGCATGCTTATTATTGCATGAGATATGTCATTAGAATGTCTATTTTTGGATAACACTGTTGGCTGGTTGCAGTTATCTGTTCTCTGTCAGGGTTCAGTTACTTGGGCCGCAGAGAGGGGAGAGGTCAAGCTTGTCTTCATATGTAAACATATCTTTTAAACCATGTGAAGGGATTATTTTTTATTTTTTAATATTTTATTTTACCTTTTTTTAACCAGGCAAGTCAGTTAAGAACAAATTCTTATTTTCAATGACGGCCTAGGAACAGTGGGTTAACTGCCTGTTCAGGGGCAGAACGACAGACAGACCTTGTTAGCTCGGGGGTTTGAACTTGCAACCTTCCGGTTCCTAGTCCAACTCTCTAACCACTAGGCTACCCTGCCGCCCCACTAAAGGGGGAACCAATTATCTCTTGGCTCCACAATGTCTTTGTCTCTGATCTTGTCCAGGAGGGGTGTATTTGATATATGCTAATGGATGAGGTAATGTGTTGTACTATGTTGTACCAAGAACGAGAAGTAGAACCTCGTTTTAGGAGAGCAAACTGAACGATAATTTATAGCTAATGCTGTCTGGCTATGGGATACTCCTCTCTCAAGTAAAGTCTTCCTTTGTAATGTTCCTAAGATCTGTTATTCGTCATGTGAGTTGAGAGGGGTGTGTCTTGGCTATAAATGATACTAAGAACTGTTTTGTAAGCACTCTCAGAGAATTCATTTATAGACACTGAATTGATCTGAGAGTCACAGGGTTGTGATGGAGCTCATAATAATTAAAGATGGACTTTATGATAACTCTGACTTGTGTGGTGGTTTGGTCTCATGATTTGGTAAATACAGGAAATTTCCACTACATTGTTTACTTCCAATGTGGCTTGAATGTTGGCTCTATCACATATACATGATATAATATGAATCCATTTCTTATCGTCCCTATAATGTTCTGCAGAAATCCTGGGTGCCTGTTTGTCAGTGCTGTCCATCTGGGCTGTGACAGGAGTGCTGGTGTTCATCGCCATTCAGAGGATCCTTAACGATGACTTTGAGATCCACAGCCAGATCATGCTCATTACCTCAGGCTGTGCTGTGGGGGTCAATGTCTTGTGAGTAAAGCTAAGAATGTCTGTTTTGTCAATATACATTTTTTATTGGCCTTCATGGGATTGGTTGTGAAGGTGTGAGAGACATAGACTGGTCCCAGATCTGTTTGTGCTCTCTTGCTCACTACTATGGTAATTGTAGGACTTGGCAATACAGCATAAAAAGATCTGGACGAGACCTGGTCAGTTGTAGATAATTGGCTGGTCTTCTAACAATAGGCTTTGTTTGTTTGTGAAGAATGGCCCTAATCCTCCATCAGTCCAGTCACAGCCACGGTCCCTCCTACCACCGACCCCATGACAATACAGTCAACCTGTCACACGGCCACTCTCACGGACTCCCTGGTGGCCATGGCAACACCAGCGTGAGAGCGGCTTTTGTCCATGCAGTAGGGGATCTGTTGCAGAGTCTGGGGGTACTGCTGGCTGCTACCATTATACACTTCTGGGTCAGTGATGCTGTCGACTTCACTTGCCTTATTCCTTTTAGCTCATAGTGGAGCAAAATGCCTTCACAGTTATTCTTCAGAAAACCCCAGCCATCAACAGGCGAACGGTAGGATGAGATATTTATGCAGCAGAATACGTTAACCATACTTACTGTAGGCTATACCTGCAACTCTGGCTAATATTTAGAGGAAAACGACGGCTTGATTTGAACATGTCATCTCTTTTTATACCCAACAGCCTCAGTATAAAATAGCAGATCCCATTTGTACCTTCATGTTCTCTGTATTTGTGCTGGGAACAACTGTCACTATCCTGAAGGACGTCTTCAGGATACTCATGGAAGGTGAGTACACAGGTCATCATCCAAACCTTGAAGTAAATACTTTGGCCTCTGTATTTATCATTCTGGACCTTGAAAGTGTGTGACCAAGTTAAACAACAACAAAAAAGATCATTAAAGGCTTTTGTAAACATGGTTATTGGATGTAATCGTCTCACTGTATAGAATGTTATCATAAGCATCCTTAGTGTTTTTTTGTGGGACTTTCTACAGGGGTTCCTAAAGGTATCGACTTCAATACTGTGAGAGAAATGCTGCTGTCGCTGAGAGGAGTCAAGACCACACACAACCTTCACATGTGGGCCCTCACATTGAGCCAGTCACAGCTCTCTGTACACGTGGCTATAGGTACGCACATGCTTGCACAGACTAACACTACAATACTCTGTCTGTACAATACACTCATGGTCAGACAGACGTACTGACACACACACACACACACACACACACACACACACACACACACACACACACACACACACACACACACACACACACACACACACACACACACACACACACACAGTGTGATCTCCAACCTATGAACATACCATCACCACATGCAGCAACAAACAAACTTCTGAATATTCTGTCAGTTGTTAACCAGGAACACCTCAGTATTGGTGGTTTGTCTTTCTGTTGATGTGACTAAAAATCTCACCAAAAAGAATAGAATCCATATTCCTTTTTTGTTTTGTTCTAAAGAGGAAGATGCCAGTCCCCAGCAGGTACTCATGGATGCTACCAAGCTGCTCCAGTCAGAGTTTGGTTTCTCCAGCATCACCATCCAGGTAGAGCAGTATGCAGAGGAGATGATCTATTGCATGCAGTGCCAGGACCCCACGGACTGACATCACTACCACCATGGGGGCTGAGACTGAACTATAGGGACCACTATGGGAGATTGTCTGACTGAATACACCATGGAGGTTATTTGAGAACCCTGTACAAAATCTAGCATGTGCTGGCTAACTACTCGATTGAGATTTGTTAACAGTCTGTCATGACAGATCACTAGTGGGGCTAAAGACTCTATGGACAAGAGAGGTTTCTCTACCCTATGAGAGGGAAGAATTCTTCCCAGTCCGTACTGTACTGTATGTCTGTTACAGTATGCCGTGTGAGGTCACACGACTTCAACAGGGTGGTACTGTAGATTACACACTGGGACGTGAGGTGCTATCATGTCATTTTCCTTAAAGTAGCACTTCTGTGGGAAAAGCTCCTGTTTCGATCAATATTGGTTTTTCTAGTAAGATAACAGACAGATAGACAAGGTCAACAGAAAGTGTCATTGTCACACATAATGTTTTATGTTTTATGTAAAATATCTGGTCGTGTTTAGATAATTACATGTATCATATTTATTTAGTTTATATTATATAACAGGTGTGGTATATTAACATAAATACTGAAACATTTCACTCTCGAACATTGTTTTTTAAACCTTTCAGTTTGTAGATCTTTCAGTTGCCTTATTTCCCTCTTACATTCTTCCTGATTTACTACCAAAGTGAGACCATGGTGATTGAGGGACTTCACAGAGAGGGTGAGATTCAATCCAAGGCGTTTTATAGACCAGCACACTGGTAATCCAACAATGCGCCTCCACGCTTCTCCGTGGAGATCACATTCAATGTAAACATTGTGCATGTCAACTCAAGCATAAATTACCTTTAAAAGAGTCAAGAACCACGTTTACGCTGCTCTGTAAACGTGCCATGGATTGAATCCAGCACTTAGTTGTTCAGGCTCTGAGTAATGTGTTGAGCCTGGGGTACAGACGCACGCTGCTCTGTGTCGTCACCTCCATCACCATCTCCAAGGGAACCTCTTTTACCTTACTGATGTACTCAGCACAGACAGAGATGTTCTTCGGCTCATTTCTCACCTACAGTATGTTTAAGACACAAAAGCAGAGAGGAGAGTAAGTGCTGTAAAATATTCTTAGCTGTATAAATTATTTTCCAACATTATTTGATGTACGACCACTTTCAAACCGGGATAAAGTCAATGGTATATGGATGTCAATTTATACTCTCTGACTGTGTTTTACTTTGTTTTAATCTGACTGTGTCAGTAAATAAATGAACACAGCAACACCCCTGTCTGTTTCTCTGGCCCCAAGGCAGGTAAACCAGTTTCTAGACACATGCTCTCCAACGGCAGCTGTTTCACCAGGTTCTGCTTCTTGTGAGAAAACACATAAAGAAAGGAAGAAGAAATGCACTTCGTCTGTTCAGATAAAATGCATTAAACAATAATTATTGTTGAAACAAAGTGAAAAAGTGCTGTGGTGTTACACCTACTCAGTGTGAGAAAACAAAACAAATCACTATTTATTTAAAGTGTACTTACCAAAAGCCTCGATACAGAAAATTATAACAATCATTTTTGAAAAAGAAAGTGCATTATGCTCGGAATACATTTGTTGTGTAAAGTACAATACTAGTTCCCTTTTGGAGGGAACAATAGTGTTCTCTATCAGTCATACAACAAGGCATTGTTCTTTACCTGCTCCTCACTATAGGTGGAGGAATGGAGAAGTACTCAGCTCTCACGCCCTCCATGGCAACCATCAATGACACTCCGAGCATTGACTACAATACAGTATAGAAATGAGTAAAACAGTATGTGAACATTGTTAAAGTGACCAGTGATTCCATGTCTTTGTACATAGGGCAGCTGCCTGTAAGGTGCAATGTTGAGTAACTGGGTGGTAGCTGGCTAGTGACAGTGACTAAGTTCAGTACCGGGTGGTAGCCGGCTAGTGACAGTGACTAAGTTCAGTACTGGGTGGAGGCCGGCTAGTGACACTGACTAACTTCAGTACTGTTTGGTAGCCGGCTAGTGACAGTGACTAAGTTCAGTACCGGGTGGTAGCCGGCTAGTGACAGTGACTAAGTTCAGTACTGGGTGGAGGCCGGCTAGTGACACTGACTAACTTCAGTACTGTTTGGTAGCCGGCTAGTGACAGTGACTAAGTTCAGTACTGGGTGGTAGCCGGCTAGTGACAGTTATTAAGTTCAGTACCGGGCGGAGGCTGGCTAGTGACAGTGACTAAGTTCAGTACTGGGTGGTAGCCGGCTAGTGACAGTGACTAAGTTCAGTACCGGGTGGAGGCCGGCTAGTGACAGTGACTAACTTCAGTACTGGGTGGTAGCCGGCTAGTCACAGTGATTAAGTTCAGTACCGGGTGGTAGCCGGCTAGTGACAGTGACTAAGTTCTTCAGTACCGGGTGGTAGCCGGCTAGTGACAGTGACTAAGTTCTTCAGTACCGGGTGGTAGCCGGCTAGTGACAGTGACTAAGTTCTTCACTACCGGGTGGTAGTCGGCTAGTGACAATGACTAAGTTCAGTACTGGGTGGTAGCCGGCTAGTGACAGTGACTAAGTTCAGTACCGGGTGGAGGCCGGCTAGTGACAGTGACTAAGTTCAGTACCGGGTGGAGGCCGGCTAGTGACAGTGACTAACTTCAGTACTGGGTGGTAGCCGGCTAGTGACAGTGATTAAGTTCAGTACCGGGTGGTAGCCGGCTAGTGACAGTGACTAAGTTCTTCAGTACCGGGTGGTAGCCGGCTAGTGACAGTGACTAAGTTCTTCAGTACCGGGTGGTAGCCGGCTAGTGACAGTGACTAAGTTCTTCAGTACCGGGTGGTAGCCGGCTAGTGACAATGACTAAGTTCAGTACTGGATGGAGACTGACTAGTGATGGCTATTTAACAGTCTGATGGCCTTGAAATAGAAGCTGTTTTTCAGTCTCTCGGTACCAGCTTTGATGGACCTGTACTGACCTCGCCTTCTGGATAATAGCTGGGAGAACAGGCCGTGGCTCGGGTGATGGATGTCCTTGATGATCTTCTTGGCTTTCCTGTAAGATTGGGTGCTGTAGATGTCCTGGAGGTCAGGCAATGCGTGGGGAAGACCGCACCACCCTACGGTTGCGGACAGTGCAATTGCCATTCCAGGCGATGATACAGCCCGACAGGATGCTCTCAATGGTGCATCTGTAAAAGTTTGTGAAGGTCTTAGGGGCCTAGCCAAATTTCTTCAGCCCCCTTCACCAAACTGTCTGTGTGGGTGGACCATTTCAGATTGTCAGTGATGTGTACGCTGAGGAACTTGAAGCTTTTCACCTTCACTGCGGTCCAGATGAGGGCGTCTCCTGAAGTCCACGATCGGCTCCTTTGTTTTGTTGAGGTTGAGGTTATTTTCCTGGCACCACTCCACCAGGGCCCTCACCTCCATGTAGGCCGTCTCATCATTGTTGGTAATCAGGCCTACTACTGTTATGTCGTCTGCAAACTTGATGATTGAATTGGAGGTGTGCGTGGCTACGCATAGGTGAGTCATTGCTTCCTACCTTCACCACCCGGTGGCGCCCCATCAGGAAGTCCATGACCTAGTTTGCATCGTCTGTAGATCTATTGGGGCGGTATGCAAATTGAATTGGGTCTAGGGTTTCAGTTAAGGTGGAGGTGATATGATCTTTAAATACCCTCTCAAAGCACTTCATGATAGTAATTTAGTTCAGTTATCTTTGCTCTCTTGGGTACATGAACAATGGTGGACATCTTGAAGAAAGTGGGGACAGCAGACTGGGAAAGGGAGAGCCAAATATAGGCTATATCGCAAACAATTAACCAAATCGTATTTCTGGTGGGCTAAAATGGTTCATGTGGTTCTCCTAACATTTTAAAGTTAGGCTTTATTTTTTAATTTTTCGGAAGCCCTGCCTGCACTTCAGATCACCAATCAGTTTTTAAATGGTATGGTCATACTTGTCTAGAAAACATCCATCCGTTTATATCATCATGACAAAGTATATACTTTGACAAAGTATATACAACACAATGTAACTCCATAGTCAATCCCACTTCTGTGAAATCAAACTGTCCACTTAGGAAGCAACACTGATTGACAATACATTTCACATGCTGTTGTGCAAATGGAATAGACAACAGGTGGAAATTATAGGCAATTAGCAAGACACCCCCAATAAAGGAGTGGTTCTGCAGGTGGTGAACACAGACCACTTCACAGTTCCTATGCTTCCTGGCTGATGTTTTGGTCACTTTTGAATGCTGGCGGTGCTTTCACTCTAGAGGTAGCATGAGACGGAGTCTACAACCCACACAAGTGGCTCAGGTAGTGCAGCTCATCCAGGATGGCACATCAATGCGAGCTGTGGCAAGAAGGTTTGCTGTGTCTGTCAGCGTAGTGTCCAGAGCATGGAGGCGCTACCAGGAGACAGGCCAGTCCATCAGGAGACGTGGAGGAGGCCGTAGGAGGGCAACAACCCAGCAGCAGGACCGCTACCTCTGCCTTTGTGCAAGGAGGAGCAGGAGGAGCACTGCCAGAGCCCTGCAAAATGACCTCCAGCAGGCCACAAATGTGTATGTGTCTGCTAAAACGGTCAGAAACAGACTCCATGAGGGTGGTATGAGGGCCCGACGTCCACAGGTGGGGGTTGTGCTTACAGCCCAACACCGTGCAGGACGTTTGGCATTTGCCAGAGAACACCAAGATTGGCAAATTCGCCACTGGCGCCCTGTGCTCTTCACAGATGAAAGCAGGTTCACACTGAGCACATGTGACAGACGTGACAGAGTCTGGAGACGCCGCGGAGAACGTTCTGCTGCCTGCAACATCCTCCAGCATGACCGGTTTGGCGGTGAGTCAGTAATGGTGTGGAGTGGCATTTCTTCGGGGGGAGGCACAGCCCTCCATGTGCTCTCCAGAGGTAGCCTGACTGCCATTAGGTACCGAGATGAGATCCTCAGACCCCTTGTGAGACCATATGCTGGTGCGGTTGGCCCTGTGTTCCTCCTAATGCAAGACAATGCTAGACCTCATGTGGCTGGAGTGTGTCAGCAGTTCCTGCAAGAGGAAGGCATTGATGCTATGGACTGGCCCGCTCGTTCCCCAGACCTGAATCCAATTGAGCACATCTGGGACATCATGTCTCGCTCCATCCACCAACAGACTGTCCAGGAGTTGGCGGATGCTTTAGTCCAGGTCTGGGAGGAGATCCCTCAGGAGACCATCCGCCACAGTTCCTGCAAGTGGAAGGCATTGAGGAGACCATCCGCCACAGTTCCTGCAAGAGGAAGGCATTGATGCTATGGACTGGCCCGCCCGTTCCCCAGACCTGAATCCAATTGAGCACATCTGGGACATCATGTCTCGCTCCATCCACCAACAGACTGTCCGCCACCTCATCAGGAGCATGCCCAGGCGTTGTAGGGAGGTCATACAGGCACGTGGAGGCCATCCGCCACCTCATCAGGAGCATGCCCAGGCGTTGTTGGGAGGTCATACAGGCACGTGGAGGCCACACACACTACTGAGCCTCATTTTGACTTATTTTAAGGATATTACATCAAAGTTGGATCAGCCTGTAGTGTGGTTTTCCACTTTCATTTTGAGTGTGACTCCAAATCCAGACCTCCATGGGTTGATAAATTTGATTTCCATTGATAATTTTTGTGTGATTTTGTTGTCAGCACATACAACTATGTAAAGAAAAAAGTATTTAATAAGAATATTTCATTCATTCAGATCTAGGATGTGTTATTTTAGTGTTCCCTTTATTTTTTTGAGCAGTGTATTTCCCTTTGATGTGCTCAATCTGAACAGTGTACCAAATTATTCAACTCAGTTTCTCCTTCAAGTACCATCTTGCAATGCGCCCTATGTGTCTGTAGGAAATGTGGGAAAGGGCTTTTGTTTCTATAGCAATGTACTCTGCACTTGCTCTGGGCGGAGACAAACTGCAAATTGAACTCTGTGAGAGACTCTTAAATTGATACTGCAATTTGTTTAGGCAATTTTTACAGCAAGCTAGCTACTTCACATGCTGATATTGACATTGGTATTCTTGTGTATTTATGTTTGCTCGCTAGCTACCTAGGATTTTATCAGATTACTTTTTCATTTTCCGTTTTCACAAATATTAGGCTTTAGGGGGTAACTAGCCCCCCCTAAGAACATTGTCTAATGGCTGACACAAAAAAGCAATGTTTGGGGAAAAAAATGGTATGTGGATGAAGGTCACCCCCCTACACATTCATCAAACATAGGCTCCTGAGTGGCGCAGGGGTCTAAGGCACTGCATCTCAGTGCAAGAGGCGTCACTACAGTCCCTGGGTCAAATCCTGGCTGCATCACCTCCGCCTGTGATTGGCAGTCTCATAGGGAGGCGCATAATTGTCCTAGATTTATCCAGGGTTGGCCATCATTGTAAATACGAATTTGTTCTTAACTGACTTGCCTAGTTAAATAAATAAAATAAAAACACATTACTACTTTACTCAAACATGATCTTATTTTTTTCTCTCTAAACAAGTGGATTATTTTAAAAACTATTATAGATCTAACTTCATGGGAATATATCTACAACTTTTATTAAATGTAAAAAATTTAATCAATTTACCACAAAATCGTTTGTTTGAAATATCTCCAAAAGTTGTGCCGACACCGAGGACATGTTTTTGTTGAGCAATAGCAGTGGCAGCCATGGAACATTATTTGGTGACATCTTGTATTTTCAAATAAAATGTTTATTGGTCACATACACATGTTTAGCAGATGTTTATGTGAATCACAATCCAATACATCTGGATTGTGACGATTTAAGATGATGCATTTGATACATTTGTGGTATGAATGTACAAATTACATAAATAAAATCACTTCCAATTTCATTTTACTAATCCTTTTAATTGTTATAAAATATTTTTTACAACATAATTGTATCCACAACCGCCACAGGGGAATGTAAAACTGTAATGATACATAGTCCGTTTCAGATGAGAACAAAGATGATCATTTTGGCCGATCAGCGGTACACGAGCCCCATCTGCTGCTGCCAACCAGTGACATGACGTAAGATTTCAAAGAGCGGGATTCAATCATGTGATCATTTGACTGACAAGAAGCGCGTGCGCTATAGAGGAGGGAGGCGAATATTGAGTGTATTGCTCTCTGACTGTACACTCAACCTTGAAAGGATACAATCAAATTAAAGATACAGTGAGACAAGCACACATCACTTCAATGCACTGGTCCTGTATTCCGAATAACTGATCTGCCACCTTTTTATATGGGCTGGGGGTTCTACGTGCGCGTAATTTTAAAGGTCAGTCGTTTGTTAATTTATATTTCAATAGCACACCCGATTATTTATATATTCTAAACAAACATTAGAAACCTTCGTATTTGTTACCAGTCAGTGTGAGCATTGCAACATGTCTGTCTAACCCTATCTGTAAATGCAGGCGCTTGTGCCTTGTGGAGAGATGGGAGGTTCTCTGAATTGTTCCGCAAATGTTCCATGACGTGAAAATAGGGGGTTTGCAAGGGGTGTCTCATATTCTATCCATCTATTTATTGGGATAGGATAGCCCAGTTCCACATAATGCACATTACTAATGTAGTTTAGACTGGTAATATATGTTCTTTATCTCTTATCACCAGGGTGAGGGAAGAGAGAGAAGGTTGACATTTTGTTCCAGGCAGGAGGATGACATTTTGTTCCAGGCAGGATGCCAATACAGTAAAACAAGCCACCTTGGAATATGAGGTGCAATTTCATGTGATCTTCTCTGATCAAGCCATATCTTGGAAGAGGACATTAATATTCACTCTGTGAAAAAAATGTTTATTTGGGCATGTCTCTGTTGAAGCACCGTAATGGTTCTATATAGAAGCCACAAAGAAGCCTTTTAGAAGCCTTTTTATCCAGAGACGGTTCAAAAGAACCGTTTAGAAGCCTTTTTATCCAGAGACTGTTCAAAAGAACCGTTTAGAAGCCTTTTTATTCAGAGAAGGTTCCAAAGAACCGTTTAGAAGCCTTTTTATCCAGAGACGGTTCAAAAGAACCGTTTAGAAGCCTTTTTATTCAGAGAAGGTTCCAAAGAACCGTTTAGAAGCCTTTTTATCCAGAGAAGGTTCAAAAGAACCGTTTAGAAGCCTTTTTATCCAGAGAAGGTTCCAAAGAACCGTTTAGAAGCCTTTTTATCCAGAGAAGGTTCCAAAGAACCGTTTAGAAGCCTTTTTATTCAGAGAAGGTTCCAAAGAACCGTTTAGAAGCCTTTTTATTCAGAGAAGGTTCCAAAAAAGCCTTTAGAAGCCTTTTTATCCAGAGAAGGTTCCAAGGAACCGTTTAGAAGCCTTTTTATCCAGAGAAGGTTCCAAAGAACCGTTTAGAAGCCTTTTTATCCAGAGAAGGTTCCAAGGAACCGTTTAGAAGCCTTTTTATCCAGATAAGGTTCCAAAGAACCGTTTAGAAGCCTTTTTATCCAGATAAGGTTCCAAAGAACCGTTTAGAAGCCTTTTTATCCAGATAAGGTTCCAAAGAACCGTTTAGAAGCCTTTTTATCCAGAGAAGGTTCCAAGGAACCGTTTAGAAGCCTTTTTATCCAGATAAGGTTCCAAAAAAGCCTTTAGAAGCCTTTTTATCCAGAGAAGGTTCCAAAAAAGCCTTTAGAAGCCCTCTTGGATGAAAAGGGTTACATGTACCTGTACCTGGAGAATCTATCCTGAGTGCCAGGCTGATAGCGCTCTCTTGCCAACTCCTACGGTGTGACACAACAGGCAACAGAGCACAAACAACCTGGCACCCAGGCTAGGAGAATCAAGAATCAAGAGTCAAGATGAAGAACCTTAACAGAGATGAACATTTGTTGCCATGGGAACTCTGAAGAATTATCCCAGATCCTTGTAAGAATCACATTGGTAATAACCTAGTGCTGAACATGGCTGAATACAATGACCTCAGATTCGCCTTTATGTCCAGTTTTCATAATAATCAGTTTAATTTTAAATAGATGTTAAGTCAACATGTAACACTTGATGTATGTTATGATGTTATGATGTCTGATGTATGTTATGATGTTATGATGTCTGATGTATGTTATGATGTTATGATGTCTGATGTATGTTATGATGTCTGATGTATGTTATGATGTCTGATGTCAAATCAAATCAAAGTTTATTTGTCATGTGTGCCAAATACTTATAGGCTCTAACTAATAGTGTGAAAGAAAAAGGTGTGTGTGTGTGTGTGTGTGTGTGTGTGTGTGTGTGTGTGTGTGTGTGTGTGTGTGTGTGTGTGTGTGTGCAGGTAAGTAAAGAAATAAAACAACAGTAAAAAGACATTTGAAAATAAGAGTAGCAAGGCTATATACAGACACCGGTTAGTCAGGCTGATTGAGGTAGTATATACACATGTGGGTATGGTTAAAGTGACTATGCATATATGATGAACAGAGAGTAGCAGTAGTGTAAAAGAGGGGTTGGCGGGTGGTGGGTTGCAGGACACAATGCAGATAGCCCGGGTTAGCCACTATGCGGGAGCACTGGTTGGTCGGGCCAATTGAGGTAGTATGTACATGAATGTATAGTTAAAGTGACTATGCATATATGATAAACAGAGAGCAGCAGCAGCATAAAAAGAGGGGTTGGGGAGGGCACACAATGCAAATAGTCCGGGTAACCATTTGATTACCGGTTCAGGAGTCTTATGGGTTGGGGGTAAAAACTGTTGAGAAGCCTATTTGTCCTAGACTTGGCACTACGGTACCGCTTGCCATGCGGTAGTAGAGAGAACAGTCTATGACTGGGGTGGCTGGGGTCTTTGACAATTTTCAGGCCCTTCCTCTGACACCGCCTGGTGTAGAGGTTCTGGATGGCAGGCAGCTTTGCCCCAGTGATGTACTGGGCCGTATGCACTACCCTCTGAAGTGCCTTGCGATTGGAGGCTGAACAATTGCAACGGGTCAGGATGCTCTCGATGTTGCAGCTGTAGAACCTTTTGAGGATCTCAGCCAAATATCTTTAGTTTCCTGAGGGGGAATAGGCTTTGTTGTGCCCTCTTCATGACTGTCTTGGTGTGTTTGGACCATTCTAGTTTGTTGGTGATGTGGACACCATGGAATTTGAAGCTCTCAACCTGCTCCACTACAGCTGAATGGGGACGTGCTCGGTGATCCTTTTCCTGTAGTCCACAATCATCTCCTTAGTCTTGGCTACGTTGAGGGATATGTTATTATTCCGTAAAAAAAATAATTGTGGTATCCAATTATTTACTATCTCGTCTCATCGCTACAATTTCCGTACGGACTCGGGAGAGACGAAGGCCATGCCTCCTCCGAAACACAACCCAACCAAGCCGCACTGCTTCTTAACACAGCGCGCATCCAACCCGGAAGCGAGCCGCACCAATGTGGCGGAGGAAGCACAGTGCACCTGGCGAACTGGCAAGCGTGCACTGCGCCCGGCCCACCACAGGAGTCGCTAGTGAGCGATGAGACAAGGATATCCCTACTGGTCAAACCCTCCCTAACCCGGATGACGCTAGGCCAATTGTGCGTCGCCCCATGGACCTCCCGGTCGCTGCCGGCTGCGACAGAGCCTGGGCGCGAACCCAGAGTCTCTGGTGGCACAGCCCTAGACCACTGCGCCACCCGGGAGGCCCCAATATGTTGTTATTCTGACACCACCCAGCCAGGTCTCTGACCTCCTCCCTATAGGCTGTCTCGTCGTTGTCGGTGATCAGGCCTACCACCGTTGTGTCGTCTGCAAACTTAATGATGGTGTTGGAGTCGTGCCTGGCCATGCAGTCGCGGGTGAACAGGGAGTACAGGAGGGAACTGAGCACGTACCCCTGCGGAGCTCCAGTGTTGAGGATCAGCGTGGCAGATGTGTTGCTACCTACCCTTACCACCTGGGGGCGGCCCGTCAGGAAGTCCAGGATCCAGTTGCAGAGGGCGTTGTTTTAGTCCCAGGATCCTTAGCTTAGTGATGAGCTTTGAGGGCACTATGGTGTTGAACGCTGAGTTGTAGTCAATGAATATCATTCTCACATAGGTGTTCCTTTTGTCCAGGTGGGAAAGGGCAGTGTGGAGTGCAATAGAGATGGCATCATCTGTGGATCTGTTTGGGCGGTATGCAAATTGGAGTGGGTCTAGGGTTTCTGGGATAATGGTGTTGATGTGAGCCATTACCAGCCTTTCAAAGCACTTCATGGCTACGGACGTGAGTGCTACGGGTCTGTAGTCATTTAGGCAGGTTGCCTTTGTGTTCTTGGGCACAGGGACTATGGTGGTCTGCTTGAAGCATGTTGGTATTACAGACTCAATCGGGGACATTTTTTAACCTTTATTTAACCAGGCAAGTCAGTTAAGAACAAATTCTTATTTTCAATGACGGCCTAGGAACAGTGGGTTAACTGCCTGTTCAGGGACAGAACGACAGATTTGTACCTTGTCAGCTTGGGAGTTTGAACTTGCAACCTTCCATTTACAAGTCCAATGCTCTAACCACTAGGCTACCCTGCCACCCCAGGGTAATGTTGAAAATGTCAGTGAAGATACCTGCAAGTTGGTCAGCACATGCCCGGAGCACACGTCCTGGTAATCCATCTGGCCCCTCAGCCTTGTGAATGTTGACCTGTTTAAAGGTCTTACTCACATCGGCTACGGAGAGCGTGATCACACAGTCGTCCGGAACAGCTGATGCTCTCAAGCATGCCTCAGTGTTGCTTTCCTCGAAGCAAGCATAGAAGTGATTTAGCGCGTCTGGTAGGCTCGTGTCTCTGTGCAGCTCGCGGCTGTGCTTCCCTTTGTAGTCTGTAATAGTTTGCAAGCCCTGCCACATCCGACGAGCGTCAGAGCCTGTGTAGTATGATTCAATCTTAGCCCTGTATTGATGCTTTGCCTGTTTGATGGTTCGTCACAGGGCATAGTGGGATTTCTTGTAAGCTTCCGGGTTAGACTCCCGCAGCTTGAAAGCGGCAGCTCTACCCTTTAGCTCAGTGCGAATGTTGCCTGTAATCCATGACTTCTGGTTGGTGTATGTACGTACAGTCACTGTGGGGACGACATCCTCAATGAACTTATGATGTCTGATGTTATGATGTTATGATGTCTGATGTTATGATGCTATGATGCCTGATGTATGTTATGATGTTATGATGCCTGATGTATGTTATGATGTTATGATGCCTGATGTATGTTATGATGTTATGATGTCTGATGTTATGATGTTATGATGCTATGATGGTCCTTCTGTAGCTCAGTTGGTAGAGCATGGCGCTTGTAACGCCAGGGTAGTGGGTTCGATTCCCGGGACCACCCATACGTAGAATGTATGCACACATGACTGTAAGTCGCTTTGGATAAAAGCGTCTGCTAAATGGCATATATTATTATTATTATTATTATGTCTGATGTTATGATGTCTGATGTTATGATGTTATGATATCTGATGTATGTTATGATGTTATGATGCCTGATGTATGTTATGATGTCTGATGTTATGATGCTATGATGCCTGATGTATGTTATGATGTTATGATGCCTGATGTATGTTATGATGTTATGATGTCTGATGTTATGATGCTATGAT